>NW_026948172.1:0-300000 GCF_963921235.1 Mobula hypostoma | reverse complement strand
TCTGGATAGGATCTTTATATCCTCGTTGTACACGGGAATGGTACCAGAGGATTGAAGAGATGCGAATGTTGTCCCTTTGTTCAAAAAAGGTAATAGGGATAGTCCGGGTAATTATAGACCAGTGAGCCTTACGTCTGTGGTGGGAAAGCTGTTGGAAAAGATTCTTAGAGATAGGATCTCTGGGCATTTAGAGAATCATGGTCTGATCAGAAACAGTCAGCATGGCTTTGTGAAGGGCAGATCGTGTCTAACAAGCCTGATAGAGTTCTTTGAGGAGGTGACCAGGCATATAGATGAGGGTAGTGCAGTGGATGTGATCTACATGGATTTTAGTAAGGCATTTGACAAGGTTCCATGTGGTAGGCTTATTCAGAAAGTCAGAAGGCATGGGATCCAGGGAAGTTTGGCCAGGTGGATTCAGAATTGGCTTGCCTGCAAAAGGCAGAGGGTCATGGTGGACAGAGTACATTTGGATTGGAGTGTTGTGAATAGTGGTGTCCCACAAGGATCTGTTCTGAGACCTCTACTTTTTATGATTATTATTAATGACCTGGATGTTGGGGTAGAAGGGTGGGTTGGCAAGTTTGCAGACAACACAAAGGTTGGTGATGTTGTAGATAGTGTAGAGGATTGTCAAAGATTGCAGAGAGACATTGATAGGATCCAGAAGTTGGCTGAGAAGTGGCAGATGGAGTTCAACCTGGAGAAGTGTGAGGTGGTACACCTTGGAAGGACAAACTCCAAGGCAGTGTACAAAGTAAATAGCAGGATACTTGGTAGTGTGGAGAAGCGAGGGATCTAGGGGTACATGTCCATATATCCCTGAAAGTTACCTTACAGGTGGATAGGGTAGTTAAGAAAGCTTATGGGGTGTTAGCTTTCATAAGTCGAGGGACAGAGTTTAAGAGTCGCGATGTAATGATGCAGCTCTATAAAACTCTGGTGAGGCCACACTTGGAGTATTGTGTCTAGTTCTGGTACCTCACTATAGGAAGGATGTGGAAGCATTGGAAAGGGTAGAGGAGATTTACCAGAATGCTGCCTGGTTTAGAGAGTATGCATTATGATCAGAGATTAAGGGAGCTAGGGCTTTACTCTTTGGAGAGAAGGAGGATGAGAGGAGACATGATAGAGGTATACAAGATAATAAGAGGAATAGATAGAGTGGACAGCCAGCGCCTCTTCCCCAGGGCACCACTGCTCAATACAAGAGGACATGGCTTTAAGGTAAGGGGTGGGAAGTTCAAGGGGGATATTAGAGGAAGGTTTTTTACTCAGAAAGTGGTTGGTGCATGGAATGCACTGCCTGAGTCAGTGGTGGAGGCAGATACACTAGTGAAGTTTAAGAGACTACTAGACAGGTATATGGAGGAATTTAAGGTGGGGGGGTTATATGGGAGGCAGGGTTTGAGGGTCAGCACAACATTGTGGGCCAAGGGGCCTGTACTGTGCTGTACTATTCTATGTTCTATGTTCTATGTTCTATGACCATCAACAGTTTAAATGAAGTGGAAAAACTAAAAGTTGACCTGGAGATAGGTTCAGTGAAGACTAAACTGGAGGCTGAACACTCTTTAACTGCTGCTTTTCAGATCAGGGTGGAAGAAGCTGGTGGAGTAATTGCATCCCAGATGGAGATGAGCACGAAGCGTGGGTCAGAACTGCTGAGACTGGAGTGAGAGTTAGAGGAGTTCAGGAAGAAGCTGATGTCTTGATTACAGGAGGCTGAAGAGGCTGCAGAGGCAGCCCAGGCCAAGTGCTTCAGTTTGGAGAAAATCAAACAGTAGCTACCGATCGAGGAAAACAGGAAGAATACGGATTCAAAGGATGATGTGCTGTATGTGTAGTACATGCTGCCTTTCGCTAACTTCCCCTTGTTGGATGGAGAGACTTTTGGCCCTTCTCCCGCTGAGTCAGGTGTAGTGGGGAGGGCTAGCTGTGGGCAGCCTGGCTTACAGCAGGACCCTGAAAGAAAAGAAGCGGGGCCCTGGACATGGGACAGGCGGCTCCAAGGTGCAGTAGGGGCATGAGTGAGAGATTGAGAGAGGAGTTGGCAAGCAGACCCAAGGTATCCCCAGTAGTGTCCAAGCTGAAGGGTTTAGGTGAGGGGGTACGGAGGTCTCGGAGGATTAGCAAACTCCCAGATAGGTTAGCCTATGTTGCACCTGGGGAAATGTTTGGTAAGGTCTAATGTTTGGGTTTTTGGGTCTGCAAGAAAGGTTGGTGAGTTATTTAGAAGTCATGAGCACATGACTAAATTGGTGGGGGGAGAGTGTAAGGGTTTCTTCTTTTATGTTACTGCTAAGGTGAATAAAATGGCTTCTCTGTACTGTTAACTGCTGAGACAGTGGTTCCTTGTAGCAGTATGTTTGGATTTTAGTTAGTGATAACGGGACTCGTATTCATTTGTTAATCCACTGGGGTAGATGTTATTTTTTCTGTCTGTGTGAAAGCTGTTAGTTGCGTGGGCTTTGGGAAGAAGGCGCGAAGAGGATGAAAAGAGAAGAGGTGGCTTGAGGAGACGGTTGCCGGTCCCGTTGGGCCTGGGCTCGGGGTGGGATCCCAGGGGTCGACGACGAGCAAAGGAGGATCAGCGACAGGGAATCTGTGAGCTCCAATGTTTGTGCACTAGAGACATGTTTATGAGATTATTGATGCCTTTTATTTGTTTTCCTTCTGTTTCGTTTTTCTACTAACCCCATACTTAAGTATAAAATCTCACTCATTTAACCACACACTGTGGACTGAATGTTATTTCAGGGTACTGATGTTAAACAGGGGACACAACACGTAGCATCCACACAAACTTGATTACCCAGTTTGGCAGAGCCAAAGGCTGCTCTCCCCTAGACAGAAGCGAGCTGAGCGAGACTGAGGCTTACCAGGGGGCTACGCAATATTAATCAAACTAGTTCTCTGAAAGATCAGAATGGTAATCTATGTGTGGAGCCAAAAAGGTAGATGTGAATCTCATTTACTCAGGAGACAGACACAGAGGCTATAGAAGTAAGGCAATACAGCAGTGAGGTCATGGATCCTATACAGGTTACAAGAAGGGGAGGTGTTTGCTGTCTTGAGGCAAATAAGAGTGGACTAATCCCCATGGTGTGATGAGGTGTTCCATTGACCATATGGGTGGTAAGTGCGGAGATTTTTAAATCATCCTTAGTGACAGATGAAGTACCAGAGGGTTAAAGGGTAGCTAATATTGTTCAACTGGTTATTAAAGACTCTAAAAATAAATCAGGAAATTATAGGCTGGTGAGTCTGACATCTGTAGTAGGGAAGTTATTGGGAGGTATTTTATTGAGGCATATTAGCCATAACCCTGAACAGCAGATATATCATTTTGGATACAGTCAGGGGGATAACCAAATAGAGGAAAGTTAAAGCAGTGGCATCTCTGGCACTGAGTCTGTCTCTGTGACTCAGAAAGGAAGGGAGGGTACAAGAAGTGGGATTCATCAGAAAGGTCTGTAGGTAGGCATGAGATTCCCGGATTGTGTGTTGCCTCCCTGGTGCCATGGTCTGGGACATCTCAAATCGAGTCCTCAGCATTCTCAACTGGGAGGGTGAAAAGCCAGAGGTTGTGGTCCATGTAGATACCAATGACATGGGTAGGATAAGTGATACAATTCTGCAAAGGGAGTTCGGAGAGTTAAGTGCTAAGTTAAAAGGCTAGACCTCCAAGGTTGCGATCTCAAGACTGCTACCAGTGCCACATGTCAGTGAGGCTAGAAATAGAAAGATTATACAGTTTAACACGTGGCTGAGGAGTTGGTGCAGGAGGGAGCACTTCAGATTTTTGGATCATTGAGCTCTCTTCCAGGGATGCTTTGCATTTGAACTGGACGAGGAAAAATGTCCTAATGGGAACATTTGCTAAAGCTGCACTGTGGGGTTTAAACTACTTTATCTAGTTCAGCTGTGAGCATCTTACCCTTTTCATTTGGCTGGAGGGCCCAA
Source organism: Mobula hypostoma (assembly GCF_963921235.1). Taxonomy (NCBI): domain Eukaryota; kingdom Metazoa; phylum Chordata; class Chondrichthyes; order Myliobatiformes; family Myliobatidae; genus Mobula; species Mobula hypostoma. The sequence goes on along the minus strand of NW_026948172.1, from coordinate 296,034 downwards.
AGTTGCAGTGAGGTTTTGGAGAATAAGGGTTCCTCATCAGTACTGAACAGCAACAACCCTCATGCAAATTTCTGTTCAAAGGTTATCTCTACTCCGAATGTATTAGGAGCAAAAAAGAAAGCCCATACTTCCTTCCAATCACCACAAAATCCATCTAGTCATTTCCAGGATGTTCTGTCTTGGCAGTCCTCACAGACCCTTGACCACTGGTCCAGGGTCCTTTACTAGCTTTTCTCTAGAATCTGCTAGAGTTAGGTAGGGTTCCCTGTTCTCCTGATCTTGCATCATCCACTGAACCCTTATGGGGGAGTCACGGCAATACTGGAATCCACATATATTTCAGAAATGTATACAACAATTTCCTTACTATTATAGGTGTCCAATGTCTGACTATAAAATGGTCACTTCCACCTGCACACGGAGTGGGGTGTTAAACTAGAGTTGCAGGGGGATGGGAACTGGAGTTCCAGAACATTTATAGACCAGTGAGTCTGACTTCAGTGGTGGGCATGTTGTTGGAGAAGATTCTGAGAGGCAAGATTTAAGAGCATTTGGTGAGACATAATATGGTTAGGAATGGTCAGTATGGTTTTGTCAAGGGCAGGTCATGCCTTATGAGCCTGATTGAATTCTTTGAGGATGTAACAAAACATATTGATGAAGGCACTGCAATGGATTTCAGTAAGGCATTTGTTACAACCCCGTGCAAGCTTCATTCAGAAAATAAGGAGGCATGGGATCCAATGACACCTTGCTTTGTGGATCCAAAACTGGCTTGCCCACAGAACACAAAGGATACTGTGTTCAGTTCTGGTCACCTCACTACAGGAAGGATGTGGATACTATAGAGACAGTGCAGAGGAGATTTACGAAAATGTTGCCTGGATTGGAGAGCATGCCTTATGAGAATAAGTTAAGTGGACTTGGCCTTTTCTCCATGGAGCAACAGAGGATGAGAGGTGACCTGATAGAGTTGTATAAGATGATGAGAGGCATTGATCGTGTGGATAGTCGGAAGCCTTTTCCCAGAGCTGAAATAGCCAACACAAGAGGGCACTGTTTTAAGGTGCTTGGAAATAGGTACGGAGGAGATGTCAGGCGTAAGTTTTTCACATACAGAGTGGTGAGTGTGTGGAATGGGCTGCCAGTGATGGTGGTGGAGACAGATACAACAGGGTCTTTTAATGGACTCTTAGATAGGTACATGGAGCTTAGAAAAATTGAGGGGTATCTAGTAGGGAAATTCTAGGCAGTTTCTAAAGTAGGTTACATGGTTTGTACAACATTGTGAGTCAAAGGGCCTGTAATGTGCTGTGAATTTCTATGTTCTATGTTCTATGTTCATTTAATGGAGAGTTTGTGTAAGACCAGAAAATGTCAGGAATCAAAAGGTTGAGCATGGTGCAACTAGTGTTCTCAGCTACATACATTTCAATGCAAGTGCAGAAAAGGTGAATGAACTCAGGGCATGGATCAAATCCTGGAATTAAGTCATTAGTGAGATATGCTTACAGGAGCACGACTGGCAGCTCAATATTCCAGGATTCCATCGTTTCAGACATGACAGAGTGGGAGGGATTAAAAGAGGAGGTATGGCTTTACTGGTCGGGGAAAATGTCACGGCACTGCTCCGTCAGTACAGAATGGTGAACTCAATTAGTGAAGCATTATGGGTGGAACTGAGATATAAGAAAGCCATGACCACGGTAATGGGGCCATATTACAGATCATCCAAAAGTCTGGGATTTAGAGGAACGAATTTGTAAAAAGAACACAGACTGATACAAGAGGTTGTTATATTGTGTGATTTTTAATTTTCCACATATTGACAGGGACTCTACTGTAAAAAGGATAGACAGGGCAGTTTGTGTGGGTGATCTAGGGATCATAATGTCATTAGTTTTAAGGTAAATATGCAAAAAGATACATCTGGTCCTCATGTTGAGAGTCTCAATTAAGAAAGGCCAATTTTGATGGTATCAGAAAGGACCTGACAAGTGTGGATTGGGACAGGCCGTTTACTGGCAAGGGTGTACTTGGAAAGTGGGAGAATTTTTGAGAGTACAAAGCTTGTATGTGCCTATCAGAATAAAAGTTAAAGGTAACAAGTGTAGGAAATCTTGGTTTTCAGGAGGTTTGAGGCCCAGGTTAAGAGATGTAGGCAGGTAGGAACAAATGAAGTGCTTAGAGCAGAAGACCACTTAGGAAAGAAATCAGGAGGATTAAAAGAAGGCATGGGTGCTCTAGCAGATAAGGTGAAGGAGAATCCTAAGTAAACTACAAATATGTTAAGAGGAAAAAGATTTTAAGGGACAAAATTAATCCTCTGGAAGATCAGAATGGTAATTCACGTATGGAGCTAAAGAGATGGTGGAGATCTTAAAGTAATTTTTTGCACCTTTGTTTACTCAGGAGAGATATACAGAGCCTATAGAAGTGAGACAAAGCATCACCAGCTTACTGGACTCTTTACGGATTATGGAGTAGGAGCTGTCCTGAGGCAAATTAGCATGAATAAATCCTCCAGACCTGAGAAGACATACCTCAGACCTTGTGGGAGGCAAGTGCAGAAATTGAGATTATGGATTAAATGGTTTTATGGCTAAATTTGTGGATGACACCAAGACAGGTGGAGGAGCAGGAAGTGTTGAAGAAACAGAAAGGTTGCAGAGAGACTTGGTCAGTTTAGGAGAGCGGGCAAAGAAATGGCAGATGAGATACAATGTTGAGAAATGTACGGTTGTACATTTTGGAAGAAATAATCGGGCAGAATATTATTTAGATGGGGAGAAAATTCAAAACTCGGAATTGCAAAGGGACTTGGGGGTCCTCGTGCAGGATACCCTAAAGGTTAATCACCAGGTTGTATCGGCAGTAAGGAAAGCGAATGCTATGTTGGCATTCATTTCAAGAGGAATAGTATATAAGAGTAAGGAGGTGTTGATGAGGCTCTATGCCTCATTTGGAATACTGTGTGCAGTTTTGAGCCCCCTATCTTAGAAGGGATGTACTGATGTTGGAGAGAGTTCAGAGAAGATTTACGAGGATGATTCCTGGAGTGCAGGGGCTAACATATGAGGAGTGTTTGTCGGCTCTTCGACTGTATTCATTAGGGTATAGAAGAATGAGAGGGGATCTCATAGAAACATTTTGAATGTTGAAAGGATAGGACAGAGTAGATGTGGAAAGGTTGTTTCCCTTGGATGAGTCCAGGATAAGAGGCCACAGAATTAGAATTAGAGGGTACCCATTTAAAACAGAGCTGAGGAAAATTCTTTTAGCCAGAGGGTTGTGGATTTATGGAATTTGTTGCCACGTACAGCTGTGGAGGCCCAATCATTGAGGGTGTTTAAGGAGGAGATTGATAGGCATCTAATTAGTCAGAGTATCAAGGGATAGGGGGAAAAAGCCGGAAATTGGGACTAGATGGGAGAATAGTTGAGCTCATGGTGGAGTGGTGGAGCAGACTCAATGGGCCGAATAGCCTACTTCTGCTCCTTTGTCTTGTGATCTTGCGATCTTGTGAAATGGCTAGGACTCTAGCAAGATATTTAAAATATTTAGTGACAGGAGAGGTACCAGAGGACTGGAGGATAGCCAATGTTGTTCCGCTGTTTAAAAAAGACTCTAAACATAAACTAGGAAATTATAGGCTGGTGAGTCTGACATCAATGGTGGGAAGGTTATTGGAAGGTATTCTAAGAGATCAGATGTATAAATATTTGTATAGACATGGACTGATTAAAAATAGTCTGCATGGGTTTGCATGTGGTAGGTCATGTCTGACCAATCTTACCAGAAAAGTTAATGAAGGCAAGGCAGTGGATGTTATCTATATTGAATTTAGCAAGGCATTCAACAAGGTTCCAAATGGGAAGCCAGACAAGAAGGTTCAGTCGCCTGGCATTCAAGATGAGGTAGTAAACTAGAATAAGTATTGACTTTGTGGGAGAAACCAGAGAGTGGTAGTAGAGGGTCACTTTTCTGTCTGGAGGCCTGTGAGTAGTGGAGTGCCACAGGGATCGATGAGGTATCTACTGTTGTTTAACATCTACATCAATGATCTAAATGATAAAGTCATTAACTGGATCAGTAAGTTTACAGATGACACCTACTTAGAGGGTGTAGTGGACAGTGAGGAAGACCTTCAGAAATATCTGCATCAGCTAGAAAAGTAGTCTGAAAAATGGCAGGTGAAATTTAATGCAGACAAGTGTGAGGTTTTGCTCTTTGGTAGAACCAACCAGGGTAGGTATAACAAGTTAATGGTGGGGCACTGAGGAGTATGGAAGAACAGAGGGATCTGGGAATACAGGTACCTAATTCATTGGAAGTGGCATCACAGGTAGATGGTGTCGTGAAGAAAGCTTTTGGGCCTTCATAGATCAGAGTATTCAATAAAGGCATTCACCTGTTATGTTAAGGTTGCATAAGATTCTGCTGCATATAGTTTTGGTCACCTACCTAGAGGAATGATGTAAATAAGATTGAAAGATTACAGAAAAAAATTACAGGGATGTTGCCAGGACTAGAGGATTTGAGTTATTACTAAATAGTGAATAATTAGAATTTCATTCCCTCAAATACAGATTGAGAGATTTGATAGAGGTATACAAATTATGAGAGTTATAGATAGGGTAAATGCAAGCAGGCTTTTTCACTGAGTATATGTAATACTACAATTAGAGGTCATGGGTTAAGGGTGAAAGGTGAAATGTTTATGGATAAATTGAGGAGAAAACTCTTTACTTAGAGGGTCATGAAAGTGTGAAATGAGCTGCTAGTGCAAGTGGTGGATGAGATTTCAATTTCAACATTTAAGAGAAGTTTGAATAGATACATGGATGGGCTATGGTCTGGGTGAAAGTCAATGAGACGAGGCAGTTTAAATAGGTTGGCAGACTAATTGGGCAAAAGAGCCTATTTCTATGTTGTAGTTTTCTATGACTTTATGACTCTATAACTCTAGATGCAGTGTATAGTGAAACTATGAGAAAGGACAGGCAGACAATGGGGCAAAATGAGAATCAGAGGGATGTTAAAGTGTAATAGGGGCCAAAATCAAAAGATGATGAAAACTAAACTGAAGATGTTATATTTGAATGCATCCAGTACACAGGTAAGTAGACGACCATTGTGTTCTTAAAGATTGGCAAGTATGATCTTGTGTCTATCTCTGAGTCATGGCTGAAAGATCACAGTTGGGAAGTTAACATCCAAGGATATATTTTGTATTGAAAGGACAGGCAGGTAGGCAGAGGGAGTGGCATGGCTCTGTTGGTAAAAATTAAAAACAAATCCTCAGAAAGAGGTGACATAGGAACAGAAGGTGTTGAATTCTTATGGGCTGAGTTAAGAAACTACAAGAGTAAAAAGACCTTGCTGGGAGTTATATATAGGCCTCCAAACAGTAACCAGGATGTGTGGTACCAATTACAACAGGAGATAGAAAAGGCATGAAGGAAGATCAATGATGTGATGATTATGGGGGATTTCAATATGCAGAATAGCTGGAGAAATCAGGTTGGTGCTGAATCCTAACAGAGGATACAGCTGTTAGAATACTTGTACCTATGATTACAGGTGTTAGAATACTTGTGTTTGAGCCCACTAGGAGAATAGCAATTCTGCATTGGTTGTCATGTTCTGACCCAGATTTGATTAGTGAGATTAAGGTAAAGGAATTTTTAGAGAGAGATTATAATATTATTGAATTCACCTTGCAGTTTGAGAAAGAGAAGCTAAAATCAGATGTCTCAGTATTACAGTGGAGTAAAGGGCCATGAGAGAGAGGAGCTGGTCAAACTTGCCTGCAGAACAGCAATGGCTGGAATTTCTGGTGGAAATTCGGAAGGTGCAAGAAAGATACATGCCAAAGATGAGGAAGTATTCTAGAGGGAGGATGAGACAACTGTGGTTGACAAGGGTAGACAAAGACACATAAAAGCTAAAATAGAACAAAATATTAGTTGGAAGTTAGAGGATTCAGAACCTTTTAAATTCCAACAAAACCAACAAAGAACAGACATTTATGAAATAATATAATAGAGGATATAAAAAGATTTTTTTCAGAGTTTTAAGAATAGAATAGAAGTGAGGTGAAAGTAGATATCGGACCACTGGAAAATGATGCTGAAGAGGTAGTAATAGGACAAGGAAATGGCAGATAAACTTTAAAGTATTTTGCATCAGTCTTCATTGTGGAAGACACTAGCTGAATACTAGAAATGCAAGACTGTTGGGGACAGAAGTGCTATTAATAAGGAGAAAGTTCTGAAAAGTGGGAAGGTAAAAAGTCACATCAACCAGATGGACTATGCCCAGGGTTCTGAAAGAGGTTGCTGAAGAGATTATAGAGGTGTTAATAATATATTTCAAGAATCACTAGATTCTGGAATGACTCCTTAGTGTTGGAACATTGCAAAATCACTCCACTCTTTAGAAAGGGAAGGAGGTGGAAGAAAGGAAGTTATAGGCCAATTAATCTGACTTCAGATGTTGTAGTCTTTTATTAAGGATGAGGTTTCAGAGTCCTTGGAGGCACATGATAAACTAGGCTGAAGTCCTGACGAAGGGTCTCGGCCTGAAACGTCGACTGCACCTCTTCCTATAGATGCTGCCTGGCCTGCTGCGTTCACCAGCAACTTTGATGTATGTAGGCTGAAGTCAACCTGGTTTCCTTAAAGGGAAATCTTGTCTGAAAAATCTTTTGGAATTCTTTGAAGAAATATCAGGCAGGATAGACAAAGGAGAGTAAGTCAGTGGAAGTTATTTATTTTCAGAAGATCTTTGATAAAGTGCTGCCCATGAGGCTGCTTAACAAGAGAAGACCTCGAGGTATTATAGGAAAGGTACTAGTATGGATAGGAAATTGTCTGTCATGGTCTTATGTTCAGAAGGCTATTGCCCATGATGGAGCTGGCTGAGTTTACTAACCCTTTGCAGCTGTAAGGGGTTTCTTCTTTTATGTTACTACGTAGGCTAATTAAAATGGCTTCTTTGTTATGTTATAATTGAAAAAGCTTCTTTGTTATGTTAACTGCTGAGAAAGTCCTCCCGCTAGCAGTTTGTTTGGATTATGTTATTGATAAGAGGATGAACAAACCAATTGGGATAGATGTTATTCTTCCTGTGTGTCTGTAAGTTAGTGTGATGTGCGGGTTTTTGGGCAGAAGGCGCGCGAGAGAGACAGAGGATGGACAAGGTGCTGTGAGTCGGCTAACGGGGTTGGACCCCGAGCTGGAGTCTGAGGTCCAGGGTGTTCGTCGAGGAGAGGAGACGGAGACAGACTCGCGTGGACTGTCTGGTCGACCACTGCCGTTGGTCCCAGGTGGTAGGTCGAGGTGGTCTGAGGGGATTGCAGAGGAGGAGAAGGAGGATTCCAAGCTCCAACTGTTTGTGCATGAACAGATTGAACTTTGATAAGTGTGGCGCCTTTTATTTTCCTTTTATATTTTATCTCTATTAATTATATAGTTCCAGTAATATCTATAAACTGTAAATCATTTAATCGTATCTGGTGTATCGTCTATTATTTGGGCGGGGTGGGGTACATCACACAGCATCCAGACAAACTAATTACCCAGTTTGGTGGGGCCGAGGGCTGTTTCGCCTAGACGACAGCGAGTTGAGTGACCTGAGGCTTGCTGGGGGGACTACACAGCATTTCCCAATCCTGTAATTTGATGCCTCCACTCCATAAAGTGGTACAACCAGTTAAATGCTCTCCATAACACAACAGTGAAAATTTGCTCAAGTCGTTGTCATACCAAATCTCAGACTCCTAATGAGATAACAAAATGAAAGAGAAGGTTGGGATGATTGGAAAACATTTGAGCACTGATTCAAGCGAGATTAATTTCAGGAATAATGAAAGGACTGCAGTTGTTTGAGTGTATATACATTTGAAGTTCATGTTACCATGTGTGCACAACTATGTCAATTTCCAGTTTGGCAAGTCTGTTTATTTTTAGTGCATAAAAAATGATCACTTACTAGGACAATCATCATTTCCCCTGGAATATGGGATTAGGTGATAGGCAGCTGGGGGAGGGGGCAGAGTGACATAGGGATAGGGGAAGGGAGGGGGAGGGAATTAGCAGAAGTTGGAGAATTCTATGTTCATACCAAGGGACTGGAGACTACCTAGACGGTATATGGGTATTGCTCCTCCAACCTGAGTTTAGCCTCATCATGGCAGTAGAGGAGGCCTTGTACTGCCATGATGAGACTAAACTCAGATTGGAGGAGCAACCTTGGTATGAACATAGAATTCTCCAACTTCCGGTAATTCCCTCCCCCTCCCTTCCTCTATCCCAGTTTCACTCTGCCCCCTCCCCCAGCTGCCTATCACCTCCCTCATGGTTCCACCTCCTTCCACTACCCATTGTGTTTTCCCCTATTCCTTCTTCACCTTTCCTGCCTATCCCCTCCCTGCCTCCCTTCCCCACCCCTTTATCTTTCCCCTTACTGGTTTTTCACCTGGAACCTACCAGCCTTCTCCTTCCCACCCTCCCCCCACCTTCTTTATAGGGCCTCTGCCCCTTCCCTCTACAGTCCTGATGAAGGGTTCCAGCCCGAAACGTTGACTGATCGTTTCCACAGATGCTGCCCGACCTGCTGAGTTCCTCCAGCGTGTTGTGAGTGTTGCTTTGACACCAGAATCTGCAGAGTATTTTGTGTTTACATACTCCAGGCATGTAACATTGCATTGACATTATATTTCTGTAGTTTCCACTTCATATCGGGATTCGAATTCATGGCTTAACTCTCTTCATATTTATCCATCATTAACAGGGGTAAACTAAAATAAAAAATTAACACAAATTGGGAATGTCTATTAGATGTTGACAGCAGCAGCGTGTTGACTTGGATGGAGTGATGATAGTGGCATGCAAAGGGACAGCGAGGTGAAGATGAAGACGATTTCAACAGCAAAAATTATGTTGATAAGGATTCAGATTGGAATCTAAATGTTAGTCAGGATAGAGCTGGTGTTCGGCAAGCTACCTTTACACTAAACAGTCAGCGTGATTGACCAATCACGGAAAGTCTCATAAGCCTCAAAAATGATTCTTGACCACACATATGAAGCAGATGTCACTTTAAGCACCTCAGGAGGAATACTTGGAGTTGGCAGGTTCACTGATTGGCTCTACTTCACCATTTGGTTCCGGCCAGCGCTGTATCATTGCACAACCTGTTTTCCATAGATCAATAGAGAGAGTTGAGAGGGTTTATTTGACTTACCAACTGTTAAATTGCATGAACTTGTTCCATGCCATGAGTCAAGGGAAACTGTTGGAGGCCCTGGCTGCTAATTTATGCATCCCAATGATGTCTGTTTGGTTGGTAAGGTCAGATGAGATTGTTGAGTTTCAGACACGTTGTGACAATGAGTACTCACTACCTGCAGATCTGTGGTACTTCATGTGTTCCAGTGCCACATCCTTTTTTCTGGAAGTGTCCGCTCTACTATCAGTAAGTCAGGACTTGTGTCTCAAGTTAGGATGCTGCTTACCAAACCCCCTGTTGACTTCTATTCCCTTTAACAATCCCTTAGGACATGTAACTAGCTCCTTGGAGAGCGTTACAGCCCCTGTTGCAAAACAGTGTTTTAGATCAATATGCTACATCAGGTCAAGATGAAATTTGATTGCTCTGTTGCAAAGTTTGCAGATGATGTGGAGATAGGTGGAGGGGCAGGTAGTTTTGAGGAAGTAAAGAGACTAAAGAAAGACTTGGACAGATTAGAATTGGCAAAGAAGTGGCAGACGGAATACAGTATTGGCAAGTACCTGATCATGCACTTTGGTAGAAAAAATATAAGTGTGGTCCATTTCCCAAATAGGTAGAAAATTCAAACATCTGAGGTGGAAAAACAGTTGTGAGTCCTTATGCAGGATTCCTTAAATATTAATTTGCAGGTTGAATCTGCAGTGAGGAGGGCAAATGCAATCTCAGTATTTACTTAGAGGGGACTAGAATGTAAAAGCAAGGTTATATTGTTGAAGCTCTGTAAAGCATTGGTGAGGCCTCACGGAGTATTGTGAGCAGTTTTGGGTTCCTTATCTTAGTAAGGATGTGCTGATATTCCAGAGACTTCAAAGGAGTTTCCCAAAAGTGATTCTGGAATTGAAAGGCCTGTAATATGAAGACTGATTGATGTCTTTGGGTCTGTATCCACTAGAATTCAGAAGAATGAGGGGTTATGTCCCACAGCCTTAGAACAGAGGGAAGTCCTTTAGAATGAAAATGAGGAGGAATTTCTTTATCCAGAGAGTGGGTGAATCTATAGAATTCATTGAATTCATTGCAACAGGCAGCCGCAGAGCCCAAATAATTGGGTATATTTAAGGCAGAGGGTGATAGATTTTCATTGATTGGGGATGAAAATTAAGGAGAGAATGAAGGAGATGAGGCTGAGAGAAGAAATGGATTGTTTATTATTATTCTTCAGTGCACTACTGTAAAGGAGAATGAAATGATTGTTACTCCAGATCCAATGCTGCGGAAAAAAAACATTAAAAGCATAAGGAACACAATAAAAACACAAAAAACATAAATACTTAAAATTAGCTTATATACATTGATTGTATATACATAAAGCGGGGTGTCTGCACATAAGGTGATTCTGAGGTAGGAATGAATAAAGTAGTGGTGGTGGAGGGTGTATGGGTTAGGTGTTGATCAGCCTGTAGGTTTTCACAAATAAAAACAGTAGATGCATCTTCCCCTCCCCCTCTCTCTCTGCATTTCGCAAGGATCGCTCCCCACTCGACTCCCTTGTCCATTCATCCCCCCCATCCCTCCCCACTGATCTCCCTCCTGGCACTTATCCGTGTAAGCGGAACAAGTGCTACACATGCCCTTACACTTCCTCCCTTACCACCATTCAGGGCCCCAGACAGTCCTTCCAGGTGAGGCGACACTTCACCTGTGAGTCAGCTGGGGTGATATACTGTGTCCGGTGCTCCCGATGTGGCCTTTTATATATTGGTGAGACCCGACGCAGACTGGGAGACCGCTTTGCTGAACATCTACGCTCTGTCCGCCAGAGAAAGCAGGATCTCCCAGTGGCCACACATTTCAATTCCACATCCCATTCCCATTCTGATATTTCTATCCACGGCCTCCTCTACTGTAAAGGAAGGCACACTCAGGTTGGAGGAACAACATGTTATATTCCATCTGGGTGGCCTCCAACCTGTTGGCATGAACATTGACTTCTCTAACTTCCGCTAATGCCCCACCTCCCCCTCGTACCCCATCCGTTATTTATTTTTATACACATATTCTTTCTCTCTCCTTTTTCTCCTCTGTCCCTGCCACTATACCCCTCACCCATCTTCAGGGCTTTCCACCCCTCCCCCTTTTCTTTCTCCCTAGGCCTCCTGTCCCATGATCCTCTCATATCCCTTTTGCCTATCACCTGTCCAGCTCTTGGCTCCATCCCTCCTCCTCCTGTCTTCTCCTATCATTTTGCATCTCCCCCTCCCCCTCCCACTTCCAAATCCCTTACTAACTCTTCCTTCAGTTAGTCAGGACGAAGGGTCTCGGCCTGAAACGTCGACTGTACCTCTTCCTAGAGATGCTGCCTGGCCTGCTGCGTCCACCAGCAACTTTGATGTGTGTTGGTTGAATTTCCAGCATCTGCAGAATTCCTCGTGTTTGAGAAGCAATTTTAGAAATGCCATGACATCTCACTTATTGAACTCCAAATACTGAACACACAACACTCTAAAATACTTCACATAATCACGTCAGACAAAACACCTAATGTGAACCCCCAACTAAGTGTCGCTGGCTGTGAATAATGTAAGTTTTCTCCAATTACATCACAGTACCCTACACTGGCCCTCCCTCCATAATTCACTAAAATCAGCATTAGGAGCTCATATGATCCACCTAGTTCAGACCCTATGTTCCATAAATAGAGGAAAAGCAGATACTTCTGGCTCATCCAAAGGTGTTTTGAGTTATACACCCACAGCATAGTCTGAAGCATCTGTACTAATGGCTATGGGTGTGTTGAGGAGCAGGTGCGCTAGTAGGGTCTCTTTAGAAAGAGCTTGTTTGGTCACATCCACTGACCGTTCAAGCACTTGATTAGCAGTACTATCTTTAAACACACTACACAGAGGAAGCATAAATTCAGCAGCTCACGGAATGAGGCAGTGCTAGAAATCTAACATGCCCAAAAACTCCTGTTGTTTTTAATAGTGTGGGGCAGTGGGAAATCCATATAACCTAATGTCTGTCCTTCCGCATCTTACCCATTTTCTCAACACTACCTGCCCTCCCACCAATCTTTGTATCATCTGCAAACTTGGCAAACCCACCTATTCTAAAATTTGCAGCCAGTATGATGACTGATGGAGGGGCAGGAAGTGCTGAGGAAATGAAAGAGTTAGTCAAATTAAGAGAATGGGCAAGAAAGTGGCAAGTGAAACAGTGTTAGAAATTGCAAAGTCATGCACTTTGGTAGTAGAAATAAATGTGTGGACTATTTTCTAACTGAGGAGAAAATCCAAAAATCTGAGATACAAAGAGTTTTGGGAGTTCTTGTGTTGTCCTTGTTAACATGAAAGTAAAGACAGTGGTGCGGAAGGCAAATGCAATGTTAGCATTCATTTCAATAGGTCTTGAATACAAGAGCAGGGATATGATGCTGAGGCTTTATAATTCCCTCACCTTGAGAACTGTGAACAGTTTTGGGATCCCCATCTTAGAAAAGATGTGCTGCCATTGGAAAGGGATGGGAGGAGATTCACAAAGGTGATTCCAGGAATGAAAGTGTTATCATATGACGAACGTTTGATGGCTCTGGGTTTGTATTCACTGGAATTTAGAAGGAAGAGGGGAAACCCCATTGAAAGCATTTGAAAATTGAAAGGCCTAGACATGGTAGATGTGAAAAGGATGTTTCCCATGGTGGGTGAGTCTAGGCCAAGAGGGCACAGCCTCAGGATGAAAGGGCATTCAATTAAAATAGATGCAGAAAAATTTCTTTAGCCCGAGGGTGGTGAATTCGTGGAAGTTTTAACCACTTGCAGTTGTGCAGGCCAGGTCCTTGGGTGTATTTAAAGCAAAACTTGATTGGTTCTTGATTAGACTTGACATCAGAGATAATGGGGAGAAAGCTGGGGAATGGGAATACCTGGAGGAGAAAAGGATTGAATGGTGAATCAGACTTGATGGGTCAAGTGGCTTAATTCTGCTCCTATGTCTTATGGTCCTGTGGTCTTATTTCAGTGTAACACCTGGTTCCTTAAAGATGTTCCTAAAGGGTTTCGGTGCGAATATTGACCGTTTATTCCACTTCATAGATATTGCCTTGCTTGCCATCCAGCATTTTGTGCGTGCTGATCAAGATTTCCAACATCTATAGAATCCTTTGTGTTTTTCATCCTCTGATTAGTTTTCTTTTCTTTGTCATTTCTTCTTACTTTCCAGGTGTTTGGAAAGGATTACATCATATTCTGAGCAGTTTTCTCCTTTATCAACATCTTTTTGACATTTCTGTTCAGTTTACAGCTCTAACATGTGGACCACTAGAAAATTAAGTATCAATTCTGCTCAAAGTGTTCCAAGGAAGATACTTTCTCTGTTGCATTTCAGTCTCCCTGCTTCTTATCTGGTCTTCTTGGTCTCAGGTTCAGATAGAGAGAGGTAACACCTGAAACATTATCTCAAAGCAAGCAATAGCCTTAGTGGGAAAAGGAAATATTACACCTCTAAAACACTTTTCACATTTCTCTCATGCCATTCCAAATGTCACCACTATTATATCCTTTCTCAGTGTTGTACAGGAATGTAGAAATGGATTGATGGACTTATGGTTGCTCTAAACTGTGGACCTGGTAGGAGTCGCTCTTAATGATTATCTAACTGATGATGTCTAATTGCCATTCTCGTCAATTTGTTCATCTCCAATTCCAGCCACATTATGTCCGACAGGATAGTTTGACTGCTAAGCTCTGGTCATATTTGAAAGAGAATCAGTTATAAGAGAGTTATAGCTCTACTTTAAGCAGATTATAGTATTGAGATATGAAATACTTTATAAATGTTTTTAAATAGGTCACTCAACAGGCTCCTATGCATGAATTTCTACATCCCCTTCCTTCTCCACTCTGCAGGAGTATGCTTGGTGGAGGTCCCATTGATAAGATTTCTGAACAGTCTGCAGTGTCAGAGCAGGAGAAACAGAAAGGAAACAAAACACTTGAAAGTGCTAAGCTTCCAAAAGGCTGCACTCCATACTGCAGGTCCTCCCCAAGGGCTCCGTTCCTGAGAAATGTTCATGCCCCAAACAGTCCACAGGTCAGAAATGTGGCTTCAAATTAGCTAAAAGAGAGATGAACAATATTGCCCATCTCTTCCTAACCACCTCTCCTCTTGTGTATCACAGTCTAGCGACACCAACACCTAGCAGTAATGAAGTCCTGCCATGATACGGAAGGTTTTAAATGTTTCTTTTCTTTTCCAGATGCAGGGATATACAAACATATAATTCATGTAATCTGATCACGTCAGATAGTGCAGTGGCTGTATCTGATGTTGTCAGTTTACATTACATAATATAGTAAGTGCTGTTTAGTTGCCCAAAAGTCACAACTGTTGGCAAGACATTTTAAATTTTTTTTAAAAAGGTTAGTGAAAAGATAAGGACAAAATAAACACCTGTGGAATTAGGACAATATATAAAGTGACCGTGCACTTATATATTTATCTGTTGATTTTGATCTACAACCAAAGAATACTATTTGGAAACTAAATTCAAGTCTACTCAATGATCCCTGCTTTAAGGAACAAATTCTAGAAGAAATTAGTCTTTGCTTAGAATTCAATGACAATGGAGAGGTTTCACCTCCCATTCTATGGGATATTATGAAGGCTGTCTTAAGAGGGAAAATTATAGTGATATCTTCATATAAGAAAAAAATAAGAAATAAAACATAAAAGAAATTTCAAAATAAGTGAAATTCAAACACGAGGAATTCTGCAGATGCTGGAAATTTCAAGTAACACACATAAAAGTTGCTGGTGAACGCAGCAGGCAAAGCAGCATCTCTAGGAAGAGGTACAGTCGACGTTTCAGGCCGAGACCCTTCGTCAGGACTAACTGAAGGAAGAGTGAGTAAGGGATTTGAAAGTGGGATGGGGAGGGGGAGATCCAAAATGATAGGAGAAGACAGGAGGGGGAGGGATGGAGCCAAGAGCTGGACAGGTGCTAGGCAAAAGGGGATATGAGAGGATCATGGGACAGGAGGTCCAGGAAGAAAGACGGGTGGGGGGGGGGACCCAAAGGATGGGCAAGGGGTATATTCAGAGGGACAGAGGGAAAAAAAAGAGAGCGAGAGAAAATAATAAATAAATGAATGAATGAATAAATAAATAAATACGGGATGGGGTACGAAGGGGAGGTGGGGCATTAACGGAAGTTACCTTTGTCCCCCTTCGCCCACACCTCTGCAAGTTCTGCATTCACACATTCTTCTTCCGCCGGCTCCGTCTTCAAGCCTACTTCTTCGGCAAGGACTCTTCCAGCCCCACCGATGACCCCTTCTCCCGTCTTCAACCCTCCTCTTCTTCATGGACACCCTGCTCTGGTCTTCTGCCTGCTCTGGATCTCTTTATTGCCAACTGCCGACGGGACATCAACCGTCTCGACTTCACCGCACCTTGTTCCCATTCCAACCTCACTCCTTCGGAACGCTCTGCTCTCCACTCCCTCTGCTCCAATCCTAACCTTACTATTAAACCCGCTGATAAAGGGGGTGCTGTTGTAGTCTGGCGTACTGACCTCTACCTTGCCGAGGCACAGCTACAACTCGCGGATACCTCCTCTTATTTACCCCTCGATTGTGACCCCACTAAGGAGCACCAGGCCATTGTCTCCCACACCATCACCGACTTTATCCGCTCAGGGGATCTCCCATCCACTGCTACCAACCTTATAGTTCCCACACCCCGCACTTCCCATTTCTACCTCCTACCCAAGATCCACAAACCTGCCTGTCCTGGCCGACCTATTGTCTCAGCTTGCTCCTGCCCCACCGAACTCGTTTCTGCATACCTCGACACTGTTTTATCCCCCCTTGTTCAATCCCTTCCTACCTATGTTCGTGACACTTCTCATGCTCTTAAACTTTTCGATCATTTTAAGTTCTCTGGCCCCCAACGCTTTATTTTCACCATGGATATCCAGTCCTTATATACTTCCATCCCCCATCAAGAAGGTCTCAAAGCTCTACGCTTCTTTTTGGATTCCAGACCTAATCAGTTCCCCTCTACCACCACTCTGCTCCCTCTAGCGGAACTAGTCCTTACTCTTAATAATTTCTCCTTTTGCTCCTCCCACTTCCTTCAAACTAAAGGTGTAGCTATGGGCACCCATATGGGTCCTAGCTATGCCTGCCTTTTTGTTGGCTTTGTGGAACAATCTATGTTCCGTGCCTATTCTGGTATCTGTCCCCCACTTTTCCTTCGCTACATCGACGACTGCATTGGCGCTGCTTCCTGCACGCATGCAGAACTCATTGACTTTATTAACTTTGCCTCCAACTTTCACCCTGCCCTCAAGTTTACCTGGTCCATTTCCGACACCTCCCTCCCCTTTCTAGATCTTTCTGTCTCTATCTCTGGAGACAGCTTATCCACTGATGTCTACTATAAGCCTACTGACTATCACAGCTATCTGGACTATTCCTCTTCTCACCCTGTCTCTTGCAAAAACGCCATCCCCTTCTCGCAATTCCTCCGTCTCCGCCACATCTGCTCTCAGGATGAGGCTTTTCATTCTAGGACGAGGGAGATGTCTTCATTTTTTAAAGAAAGGGGCTTCCCTTCCTCCACTATCAACTCTGCTCTTAAACGCATCTCCCCCATTTCACGTACATCTGCTCTCACTCCATCCTCCCACCACCCCACTAGGAATAGGGTTCCCCTGGTCCTCACCTACCACCCCACCAGCCTCCGGGTCCAACATATTATTCTCCGTACACACAAAATAATCTGCAGATGCTGGGGTCAAATCAACACTCACAACATGCTGGAGGAACTCAGCAGGTCAGGCAGCATCCGAAGATGTCCTGACGAAGGGTTCCGGCCCGAAACATCGACCGATCGTTTCCACGGATGCTGCCCGACCTGCTGAGTTCCTCCCGCGTGTTGTGAATATAATTCTCCATAACTTCCGCCACCTCCAACGGGATCCCACCACTAAGCACATCTTTCCCTCCCCCCCCCCCGCTTCCTGCAGGGATCGCTACCTACACGACTACCCAAATCCCTCCCCACCAATCTCCCTCCCAACATTTATCCGTGTAAGCGGAACAAGTGCTACACATGCCCTTACACTTCCTCCCTTACCAGCATTCAGGGCCCCAAACAGTCCTTCCAGGTGAGGCAACACTTCACCTGTGAGTCGATTGGGGTGATATACTGTGTCCAGTGCTCCCGATGTGGCCTTCTATATATTGGCGAGACCTGACATCGCAGTTATTATTACAGAAGAGCCATTTTATATAACATACAAAGGGCGAATACCCCGTAGCATCATTGCGAGTACAATTGTAACAATGAACCAAATGGGCGATGTGCTGACTCCACTTACTCTTCTGTCCGATCTCCAAGGTGCCGAGCATGTCCAGCAGGGTCCGGTTAAACCTCTCGGGTTGAGGATCACCCTGCGGGTGATAGGGGGTGGTTCTGGACTTTTCAACCCCAAGCATATCCAGCAATTCATGGATAAGCCTGCTCTCGAAGTCCCGTCCCTGATCACTGTGGATCCGCCGGGGAAGGCCATAATGAACAAAGTACTTCTCCCATAACACCTTCGCCACTGTAGTCGCTTTCTGATCCTTAGTAGGAAAAGCCTGCGCACATCTAGTGTAGTGATCCGTGAGGACCAAGACATTCGCGGTGTTGCTGGTGTCCGGCTCAATAGACAGGAAATCCATACACACCAGGTCCATGGGTCCCGCACTCTGCAAGTGGGATAACGGGGCCGCCTGCGCAGGCAAGGTCTCCCTCCTGACGCAACGACTACAGGTCTTACAGTATTCTTCCACCTCCCCCCTCATCCGGGGCCAGTAAAACCAGTCCTTGACTAATCCATAGGTCTTCTCTACCCCTAAGTGCCCGGAATCATCATGTAGAGCCCGGAGCACAGTCTTCCAATACTTCGCAGGCATGACCAGCGGCCAGCACCGGGGGTGGTCCGGGGGCGACGTGACCCGGTACAGGACGTGGTTCTTCAGCTTCAACCGGGGCCACTCCTTCAGTAGTAGGGGAACGGAGGCATGTTTCACCTTCTCCACCTGGCCCATATCACCCTGTCTAACCGCGTACCAGATAGTGCCAATGCTCGGGTCATCACGCTGAGCCGCCTCCACTTCCTGGGGTCTCAACTCCGGCAGCTGACTGCTCCTCAGAGCAGTCACATTACAGTAAACAGTGGGCAGCGCGTCATCGTCAGCCCCCAGTTGATCCACTGCCCGATCCGGCCCCATCGGGTCCTCAGCTTTCCCGTCGCTCCCAACTTGACACATGGCCTTTACTCCCTGGGCGGGGACACTCTTCCACTCCTCGGCCGTGCCCGACTCGTCGTACGCCCGACGAGACAGGGTATCTGCATCGATGTTCCGACTCCCCGGGCGGTACTTCAGGCTAAACTCATAGGCAGACAAGGCCGCCAACCACTGATTCCCTGTAGCCTCCAAGCAGGGAGAGAGAGAACTCCTTACATCGCAGTTATTATTACAGAAACGTCATTGTTATTATAATATAACAAAGAAGCCATTTTATTAGCCTTAGCAGTGATATAAAAGAAGGAACCCCTTACATTATTATTATTTTTTTTCTCTCTCTCTTTTTTCTCCTTCTGTCCCTCTCACTGTAACTCCTTTCCCATCCTCTGGTCTCCCCTCCCCCTTTCTTTCTCCCTAGGCCTCCTATCCCATGATCTGCTCCCTTCTCTAGCCTCGTATCCCTTTTGCCAATCAACTTTCCAGCTCTTAGCTCCATCCCTCCCCCTCCTGTCTTATCCTATCATTTTGGATCTCTCCCTCCCCCTCCCACTTTCAAATCTCTTACTAGCTCTTCTTTCAGTTAGTCCTGACGAAGGGTCTCGGCCCGAAATATCGACTGTACCTCTTCCTAGAGATGCTGCCTGGCCTGCTGTGTTCACCAGCATTTTTTATGTGTGTTAACTGAACTTTAAGAAACTTCTGAGATGTTTTACAAAACTCTATATTCCAAAGCTCCGGGGGAGGCATACCCCAGATTGACACCTTCCTGAATTCTTTAGAGTTACCAGCTTTAAGCAAAGAACAAAATAGAACGATGACTGCTGGCATAACTGAAGCTGAACCGAAATCTGCAATTAGTAGGCTTAAATTAAGCAAGTCACCAGGATCAGATGGATATACGGCAGAGTATTATAACCTTAGTTTTACCCTAGAAAGGGGCACGAGACAGGGTTGTACATGGTCACCGTTACTCTTCGCATTATATCTGGAACCATTAGCTCAATACATCAGACAAAATGAAGATATCAGGGGAATTACTATTAAAGGGACAGAGCATAAATTGGCCTGTTATGCGGATGACATTTTGATCTATCTAGGGCAACCAACATACTCTTTACCTAAATTGTTGCAATGCTTTGAACAATATGGTCAATTATCAGGATACAAGATCAACATAGATAAAACCCAACAACTTTCATATAACTATAGCCCACCAAGAGAAATTGAGAGTAGATATCCTTGGGCATGGCAAACAGAGACTGTCAAATATTTGGGCATCGTTATGCCAAAAGAGTTGGCAAAATTATCGGAATGCAATTATCAGCCTACATATAAAACAATTAAGGAAGATATAACAAGATGGAACCTAATTCATTTTCTTGGTCTCAGTTCAAGGATTTAATCTATTAAAATAAATATATTGCCCAGACTACTATGTCTCTTTCAGACCCTACCAATAGAGATTATCTAAATTCAATTCAATGAATGGAACAAGATGCTATCAAGGTATACATGGTAAGGTAAAAGGCCTAGAGTTTGTCACAAAACTTTGGAATTAGCCAAGGAAAAGGTGGGATGGGGCCTACCTTCTCTTAGAGATTATTATTTTGCAGCACAGTTGAGAGCTGTGATATGCTGGTGCGACCCATCATATGACACTCAATGGAAAAACATTGAGGAGAGGATACTTTCCATCCCCATACAAGCAATTTTGGCTGATAACAACGTACAAAGTTACATAAATAATATTGATAATGCATGGGTGAAAAGGACTCTTAAAATATGGAAAACTATTATAAAAGGATATAAACTAGAGAGACACATTGCAATTCTTAAATGGTGTGCATATGACTCGGATTTTACGCCGAATAAACTGGATGCTAGATTTAAGGACTGCACAGCTAAAGGAATAACAGCTATTTGCAATACAATGAAAGAAGGAACACTGTTCAGTTTTGAAATGCTCAAAGAGAAACACTTATTAGAAAAACAAGACTTTTATCGATATTTACAGATGTGACAGTAGGTTAATAGGACGGTTAAAAATGTAACCAAGGCAAGTACATGTCTGATAGAGCTATTTAGAAAAGCATATAATTCAGACAATGGTAGCAGAATCATTTCAAGCGTTTATAAGGATTTGACAAATCTTAAAACACATTCGACTTCATACATTAAAACAAAATGGGAGAAGGAAGGAGGGATAATAGTATCTGAGGAAGAATGAACAATAATATGGAGGTATCAATGGAAGTGTACCAGCTCACAGAAATGGAGGGAGTTCGGGTGGAAAAACTTGATAAGGTATTTTATTACATCCTCTCAGAAATCCCATTATGATAGTAGCCCCCCTGTTTGCTGGAGAAATTGTGGAAATCAAAATGCAAACCATTATCACATTTTCTGGGAATGCCCCGTTATCAAAGACTATTGGAGTGGGATACACAATGCCCTACAAGACACCTTAAATGTGAAATACCCCTAGAAAGTAAGACCATATACTTTGGGTATGTACCTCAAGAATGGTTGAAAAGAGATAAATATTTAATGAATGTACTGCTGGTGGCTGGTAAAAAGACCCTTACCAGGAAATAGTTATCACAGGAGAGCCCAACTTTAAATGTATGGATGGAAATTACAATGGACATTTACAAAATGGAGAAGATAACAAAATCTGTTAATCATAAGTTGGAACAATTAGATTCATACTGGGAAAAATGGTTTAACTACATAACATCTCATAGGCCTGATTTTATTCTCACAAGTCAATCAATATGTTGTAAAAAAAAAAGATCACTCCCTACTTTGTGGAGTGGCGGCCCGCACACGTGGGAGTCGAACCGCCATCGGGAGCCGCGCGCGTTTGGACTTACCCGCTCAGGGTAGACCTTCCGGGGACAGTCTGACGTCATGTTCACCCCGCAGGGGCCCACGGGAGAGGAGGTTTAAGCACACGATTTTGAATCAGTAAAGGCATTCTGAGTTCAGCTTTCTCTGTCTCTGTGTGTTTCTTTAGTAGCGTGTTTGTGTGTGACTACATTGGTGACCCCGACATTCCAGACGGCATCTGGAGCCGGTGAGTCAGTGACCAGTCATGAGTTCGAGCAACTCGCGTAGCACGGTCTCTCTGAAGCTCCCGACTTTCTGGGCCACTCAGCCCCACGTTTGGTTTGAGCAGGCTGAGGCCCAGTTCAATATCAGAGACATTACAGCCGACGCCAGGCAGTACTACTACGTAGTCAGCACGCTCCACCAGGAGACAGCAGGCCGGCTCATCGATTTCCTACGCCAACCACCAGCGGAGGACAGGTACACTAAGCTTAAGGTGCTCCTGAACCATACCTTCAGACTCTCCCGCCGCGAATGGGCTGTGCGGCTCCTACACATGGACAGCCTAGGCGAAAGCACACCATCCAAGCTCATGAATGATATGCTGGCGCTCGTGGACGGCCATAAGCCGTGCTTTTTATTTGAACAGTTGTTCCTCGAGCAAATACCAGAGGACATTCGCTTCCTCCTCGGAGTGAGGATTTCAGCGACCCATGCAGGGTCGCGGCTAAAGCAGACGTTCTTTGGCAGAGCAAGCAACGTTGAGCAGCCTCCATTGGCCTAGCCATGATCGCGTGCCCCAAAGCCCAGACCCCGCAACCGAAGCCGTTGAGACCCACGGGGGAAAAGGACGAAAGTTCAGAACTATGGTGTTTCTATCACCAAAGATGGGGCTCAGGTACGCGCCGCTGCCGTCCACCATGTGCTTTTCTGAGAAACGCTGTGGGTAGCTGTCGCTAATGGCTACGACTTTGGACTTTCATGTTGGCAGCGGTGTCACAGCCACTACTAGGGGCAGATTTCCTACAAGCCAACTGCCTCCTGGTCAACCTAAAAGGCCGGCGTTTGGTCCACACTGAGACTTTCCAGACTTTCCAGCTTGGAGAAGCCAAGCTACCAGCCCTCCACCTGGATTCCGTGACCCTCTCGGGTAACGAATTCGCCAGGGTGCTGTAGGAATTCCCCCTCCATAGTCACCCTGCAGTTCTCCAGGGTCAACCTCAAGCATGGCGAGCAGCACCACATCCCCAAGCAAGGACCGCCGCTGCACACCGGAGCTCATAGGCTCCCACCCAATAAGCTCCACCTCGCCAAGAAGGAGTTCCGTAAGATGGAAGAGATGAGAATCGTACGCTGCTCAGACAGCCTGCGGGCATCCCTGCTACACATGGTGCCCAAGTCCGCAGGAGGATGGAGGCCCTGCAGAGACTACAGAAGGCTCAATGATGTCACGACCGCCAACAGATACCCTGTACTTCACATCCAGGTCTTCACGGCGAACCTGCACGGAGCGACCGTCTTCTCGAAAATCGACCTGGTCAGGGGATACCATCAGATCCCAGTGCGTGAGGACTGCTCCTGTCTGCAAATGGAGTAGCAGTATTTTTGTGCTGCTCTTAGTTTTCTTTCTCTCCCCCTAGTTTAAACTTTGAATTTAAAATTTTTATTTGCTGATTCTGGAGGGTGATCAATATGTCTAAGTCTACAAGAAGTGGGAAGAATTTACTTGAACCTAGTGATAAAACCTAGTGGGAAACAAAAGGTGCAAAAGGAAATATCTGATGAAATGCCATCATGGGCTGAAGATATCGTTCAGACACTGAATTCAGTTAAGGATCAGAATGGATCAATTAAAGACCAACTGGAAAAGAATAGTAATGAAATGAAGTCATTTCTGGGAAAACTTAAAGACCTGGAAACTCAAGTTATTACACATGAAGGGAAATTGAAGATAACTAAGCAAAAGTTGTCTGAAGTTACAACTCATTTGGAAGGATATCAAAATAAGATTATAGACCTGGAAACTAGGTCTCGATGAAGGAATATAAGAATTGTTGGGCTGCAGGAAGGAGCTGAAGATAGAGATCTAAGGGCTTACTTTGGTAAGCTTTTCCACACTTTATTTCCTACCATTCTATCAAAGCCGCCTGCTACAGAAAGGGCACACAGGGCGTTTATCTCGAAATTGAAGGATTCTAGTAAACCAAGATCTATTCTGGTTTGCTTTCATCACTTTAAAACTAAAGATCAAATAATACGACGGGCAAAAAAAAAGAGAGTTTTTAGATTTAAGGAATCTGAGCTCCATTTTTATGAAGATTACCCAAGAGAGATAATGGAACAAAGTTCAAAATTTGCCCTGGCATTGAAACAGGCATATGATAAACTGTTACCTCCCTGAGGTATCTGACAAGAATTAAAGTTTTTCCAGCTAATTCTCCTCCTCGTACTTTTTTTGATCCAAAAGCTGCACTGGACTTTGTTCAGGTATACCCACCACTGTTACTGACGCCACTGCTGAATGAACTAACTGAACGGCTGTTTGGCTATCTGTATATTATTCACATTTTGAAAAAAAATTTATGAAGGTCATTTGTATATTTCATTGAGAGACTAATTAAAGGAGACAAGGAGAGTTGTTCATTATTGCATATTGTTGGTTTTCCTTTGGAAAGAAGATTTATGGCTCAAGTATGACTGTCTAGTGTTCATCTGAACATTTGACTGAGAAAAGAAGATAAGGGGATTTGTTCCTTTAATTTAATACTTGGTCTGAGTTTTTTTTTGTTTCTTTTTTTAATCAGCTAATTGGTAGTTTTTTCCTACTAATAAGGTTATATATATACACACACGTATATAGACACACTTGGGAAGGTTTAATTACTTAAGATATTATTAATAAGTACTTCTGAAAATTCAGCTGGGTCAAATACACTATTAACTTTTTTCTGTTTTATTATAACATTTTATAATTGAATTTAAAGTTTTTTTAGGGAGTTAATGTTAAACTTAAAGATTGCACTGGTTTTTCTCCCTAAGAGATAACATTATTTTGGTTTTTTCTTGTATATTAGATGATGAAATGTAAATGCTTTTCTTTGCTGAGACTTTATTGTCTTTTTTACAAGGTCACTTTACTCTATTACTAACTGGGGAAGGTAAAGAAAATACAGACGGAGCAGTCACTGGCTTTGAACTCTATCATAGATTGCTTGCTTTTTTCTTGGGTTTTCAGGAAGGGGGTGGGATTAGAGTCAGGGCCTTTTTCTCATTGGGTGGTTCTGGAGCATGCGTATTTTCTATCTGGTTGTATTCTTCATCGCCACCATTTTTGATCATCCCGTATTGATATGTGCTCTGCGCATGTATAAAATAGAATAAAATTATAGTATGGTATTTAAATGGATTAATATAATAAGTTGGAATGTATGTGGATGGAATCATCCTATTAAACGAAAAAAGACTTTTAGAATTATTAGCCGATTCTAACCTGATATAATTTTTGCTCAAGAGACACATATCAGGGCAGGAGATCAAAATAGATTTTTTTAGATGGTGGAATGGTTTGCAATTCCACTCTACTTCTCAGAGTAAAACAAAAGGTGTGTCTATTTTTATTAAATCTAATATATTTATTCAAGAGGATATTGAATCAGATTCTAATGGTAGATTTTTAATTGTTAAAGGAATGATCTGTTACAGAAAAGTTGATTTTGTTAATTTGTATGGTCCTAACTTAGATGACTCTGCATTTTTTTTTAAAAAAGGTATTTGCTTTACTGCCTGATTTAAATGAATATATGCTCATAATGGGCGGGGATTTAAACTGCTGCTTAAATCCTATGATTGATAAGATCTCAAACAATCAGTGACTTCCAAATCGTTCCACGTCATTTATTAATTCCTTTTTGATTGATTTTGGGTTGATTGATTTATGGGGAGGTATCTCCATCCCGACAACAGACAATATTCTTTCTTCTCAAATGTTTATAAAAAATATTCGAGGATCGATTACATTAAAATCAATCCCCGCTTCTTGCCTAGTGTTAAAACTTGCGAATATGACGCTATTGCTATATCTGATCATGCGCCTCTGAGTTTGTCTTTTGAATTTGATGATGTCACTCTTGCCCGCCCACCTTGGCGCATGTCTCAGACGTTATTGCAAAACTCTGACTTTGTCAGTTTCATTGAAACCCAGATAAAAGAATTTTTTCTTTTTAATGATATAGGGGGTATGTCTAAATTAGTTATATGGGAAACATTTAAAGCATTTTTATGTAGTCAGATTATTTCTTATTCAGCTGAACTTAAAAAACAGACCAAAGCAGAATTAGATAGAATTTCAAAACAAATTGAAGATTTAGATAATATCTATGAAATTTCCCCCAGTACTGATTTATTTAAACAAAGGGTGGAACTTCAATCACAATATAACCTGTTATAAACTCATCCCATTGATGAACTACAACAATTGTTCATCCCAGTTTGGCAAAAGAATAAACTAGGGAAGGTAGTGCACCCGTGGCTGACAAGGGAAATTAGGGATAGTATCAATTCCAAAGAAGAAACATACAAATTAGCCAGAGAAAGTGGCTCACCTGAGGACTGGGAGAAATTCAGAGTCCAGCAGAGGAGGACAAAGGGCTTAATTAGGAAGGGGAAAAAAGATTATGAGAGAAAACTGGCAGAGAACATAAAAACTGACTGTAAAAGCTTTTATAGATATGTGAAAAGAAAAAGCTCGGTTAAGACAAATGTAGGTCTCCTACAGACAGAAACAGGTGAATTGATTATGGGGAGCAAGGACATGGCAGACCAATTGAATAACTACTTTGGCTCTGTCTTCACTAAGGAGGACATAAATAATCTTCCGGAAATAGTAGGGGACAGAGGGTCCAGTGGGATGGAGGAACTGAGTGAAATACATGTTAGTAGGGAAGTGGTATTAGGTAAATTGAAGGGATTAAAGGCAGATAGATCCCTAGGGCCAGATGGTCTGCATCCCAGAGTGCTTAAGGAAGTAGCCCAAGAAATAGTGGATGCATTAATGATAATTTTTCAAAACTCTTTAGATTCTGGACTAGTCCCCGAGGATTAGAGGGTGGCTAATGTAACCCCACTTTTTAAAAAAGGAGGGAGAGAGAAACCGAGGAATTATAGACCGGTTAGCCTAACATTGGTGGTGTGGAAAATGTTAGAGTCAGTTATCAAAGATGTGATAACAGCACACTTGGAAAGTGGTGAAATCATCGGACAAAGTCAGCATGGATTTGTGAAAGGAAAATCATGTCTAACAAATCTCATAGAATTTTTTGAGGATGTAACTAGTAGAGTAGATAGGGGAGAACCAGTGGATGTGGTATATTTGGATTTTCAAAAGGCTTTTGACAAGGTCCCACACAGGAGATTAGTGTGCAAACTTAAAGCACACGGTATTGGGGGTAAGGTATTGATGTGGATAGAGAATTGGTTAGCAGACAGGAAGCAAAGAGTGGGAATAAACGGGACCTTTTCAGAATGGCAGGCAGTGACTAGTGGGGTACCGCAAGGCTCAGTGCTGGGACCCCAGTTGTTTACAATATATATTAATGACTTAGATGAGGGAATTAAATGCAGCATCTCCAAGTTTGCAGATGACACGAAGCTGGGTGGCAGTGTTAGCTGTGAGGAGGATGCTAAGAGGATGCAGAGTGACTTGGATAGGTTAGGTGAGTGGGCAAATTCATGGCAGATGCAATTTAATGTGGATAAATGTGAGGTTCTCCACTTTGGTGGCAAAAACAGGAAATCAGATTATTATCTGAATGGTGGCCGATTAGGAAAAGGGGAGGTGCAACAAGACCTGGGTGTCATTATACACCAGTCATTGAAAGTGGGCATGCAGGTACAGCAGGCGGTGAAAAAGGCGAATGGTATGCTGGCATTTATAGCAAGAGGCTTACCAGACTGCATTGAAAAAATAGCTTTATGAATTTCAGTGATTTGAGCATCGAGAGTTTTTTGATCCTCAGTCGAGATTTTAGGAAAAACAATCTTTTGTAAAAAAAAGCTTTCATTTCAGAGGAATCTAGTGGACATTGAAATTTATAAAGTTCAGCATAAAAATCTTGAAAAATCTTATTAATTTCTTCATATTCCTGAGCCAAGTTACCAGCTTTCCTATGAATTTTCATGATTCGCCTTTTGGCTGCAGCCATTTTTATTTGAGATGCGAGCAGTTTATTATTTTTATCTCCAAACATATAAAATTGGCTCTTTAACTTAACATAGAAATGTAGAAACATAGAAAATAGATGCAGGAGTGGGCCATTCGGCCCTTCGAGCCTACACCGTCATTCAGTATGATCATGGCTGATCATCCAACTCAGAACCCTGTACCAGCCTTCTCTCCATACCCCCTGATCCCTTTAGCCACAAGGGCCATATCTAACTCCCTCTTAAATATAGCCAATGAACTGGCCTCAACTGTTTCCTGTGGCAAAGAATTCCACAGATTCACCACTCTCTGTGTGAAGAAGTTCTTCCTAATATCGGTTCTAAAAGGCTTCCCCTTTATCCTCAAACTGTGTCCCCTCATTCTGGACTTCCCCAACATCGGGAACAATTTTCCTGCATCTAGCCTGTCCAATCCCCTTAGGATTTTATATGTTTCAATAAGTTGCCCCCTCAATCTTCTAAATTCCAACGAGTATAAGCCTAGTTGATCCAGTCTTCCATCATATGAAAGTCCTGCCATCCCAGGAATCAATTTGGTGAACCTTCTTTGTACTCCCTCTATGGCAAAAATGTCTTTCCACAGTTCATAAAACTGCACACAATACTCCAGGTGTGGTCTCACCAAGGCCTTGTACAACTGCAGTAGTACCTCCCTGCTCCTGTACTCGAATCCTCTCGCTATAAATGCCAGCATACCATTCGCCTTTTTCACCGCCTGCTGTACCTGCATGCCCACTTTCAATGACTGGTGTATAATGACACCCAGGTCTCGTTGCACCTCCCCTTTTCCTAATCGGCACATAGAAAATAGGTGCAAGAGTAGGCTATTCAGCCCTTCAAGCCTGTACCGCCATTCAGTACCTCTCCTTAACTATCTCTGCAAATATGTTGTATCAGGTCCTGACTGATCCAGAGTTCATCCAGTTCCAGCTCATACTCCTTAATGCAGAGTGTTAGATCTGCAGTTAGATGCACTTCGCACAGTTGCATTAATCACGGATACCAATGCCTCCACATCTTGCAAGAGGAGCATGCAACTATCCTGCCTGACATCTCTACTCTCCTAGCCGAGCAGATATAAAGAAGGGAAGGAAAATAAAATACCTAACCTTGAGCTTTTCTTTTCTTTTATTTTCTCTGACTGAAGCCCCAAAGATTTAAAAGCTCACGATCACCACTCTGACTCTGTCCACTCAGATACTGGCTGCTGCACATTTTCTTGCCTTCCTTTAATTTGCTCTTGCTAATCAATTGCAAATGCAGATTTTGGTTGCTGGTCATCTTAGGAGAACAAATTGTAGTGGCCAAATAATGCAATGACCCCACATGTCATTGGGATTTTCTGGCTTGAAAGTCACTCTCAACCGAATGGGTCTGTATAACAATTTGGTAGTTTCATTTGAGTTTGTTTTACTTTGCAAGTATATTAATTTTATCCAGGTACCATAGTGGGATTCAACTTATGACTCTTGTATTGAAATGTTAGCTCCAAAGCCTAACCACGATGCTGCTGTCCATCAGCAGCAGTCATGATCAATAGTATCAGTCATTATTAAGTACCAGTAACACACTTCCTTACATCCAATGCAAAGATCATAAAGAAAAGCACCAGAAAGGACAGCTGTACCTAATGTAATGAGTTCTCAAGAATTTTGTGTGTGTTGCTCAAGACTCCAACATAAGCTGAATCTCTTGTGTTATGAGTTATTTTCATAAATGTCGTATTTGTTAAACACAAACCAAGCAGTTGAATTACTAAATCAGTGTCTTGCATATGTACCTATCAAGAAGTCTAAGATTTCAGATTCTGTGCAATTTCTAACACAAGTAGGAAGAAAAGTCTGAGAAAGATTATAAATATTCCAGGGTCTGGCCCAAAACATTGACTGTCCTTTACCTGCTGAGTTCCTCCAGCATATTACATGTGCTGCTCTGGACTTCCAGCATCTGCAGAATCTCTCTTTTTATAAAGATCATTTTATATTTCATCTTAAGATGTTCTAAAACACTTTATAGGTAATGACATCAAAGTTGCTGGTGAACGCAGCAGGCCAGGCAGCATCTCTAGGAAGAGGTACAGTCGACGTTTCAGGCCGAGACTCTTCGTCAGGACTAACTGAAGGAAGAGTGAGTAAGGGATTTGAAAGTTGGAGGGGAAGGGGGAGATCCAAAATGACAGGAGAAGACAGGAGGGGGAGGGATGGAGCCAAGAGCTGGACAAGTGATTAGCAAAAGGGGATACGAGAGCAGGGAGGTACTACTGCAGTTGTACAAGGCCTTGGTGAGACCACACCTGGAGTATTGTGTGCAGTTTTGGTCCCCTAATCTGAGGAAAGACATCTTTGCCATAGAGGGAGTACAAAGAAGGTTCACCAGATTGATTCCTGGGATGGCAGGTCTTTCATATGAAGAAAGACTGGATGAACTGGGCTTGTACTCGTTGGAATTTAGAAGATTGAGGGGGGATCTGATTGAAACGTATAAGATCCTAAAGGGATTGGACAGGCTAGATGCGGGAAGATTGTTCCCGATGTTGGGGAGGTCCAGAACGAGGGGTCACAGTTTGAGGATAGAGGGGAAGCCTTTTAGGACCGAGATTAGGAAAAACTTCTTCACACAGAGAGTGGTGAATCTGTGGAATTCTCTGCCACAGCAAACTGTTGAGGCCAGTTCATTAGCTATGTTTAAAAGGAAGTTAGATATGGCCCTTGTGGCTACAGGGGTCAGGGGGTATGGAGGGAAGGCTGGGTTCTGAGTTGGATGATCAGCCATGATCATAATAAATGGTGGTGCAGGCTCGAAGGGCCGAATGGCCTACTCCTGCACCTATTTTCTATGTTTCTATGTTTCTATGTTTCTAAGATGCGATGCCAACCATTTCAGCGACTTTCTCTGCATCTGGCGAGGTAAACCAGTAACATAAGCCATCCTCCCATGCTGGAGTCCACCAGAATCTGAGGAGATAGAGGTAGAGGAGAGGCACCTGAGGCTTAATGTTCTAGGCCCACTTAGTCTATGCTGAACTATTTAAACTACCTAGTTACATCCATCTGCACCTGAACCATAGCCATCCATATTTGCTCCTATCCATATATCTATCCAAATTTATCTTAAATGTTGAAATAGAAATCACATCTACAACTCATGCCAGCAGCTCTTACCATATTCTTACCATAGTCTTAAACCATGACCTCTTGTTGTAATCTCACCCAACTTCAGTGGAAAAAGCCTGCCTGCATATACCCTATCTATACCCTTCATAATTTTATATACCTCAGTCTTCTAAATTATAGGGATTAAAGTCCTCATCAACTGAATCTTTCTGATTCTGATTCTTATAACACAGGTCCTCCAGCCCTGGCAACATTCTTGTAAATTTTCTCTGTATTCTTTCAAGCTTATTTACATCTTACCAGTAGCTAGGTGACCAAAACTGCACACAGTACTCCAAATTAGGCCTCACCAATGTCTTACACAACTTCAACATAATACATCAACTCCTGCATTCAGTAACGTGAAGGCCACATCTCACACTTGTCTGCATTAAATTTAATCTAATCTTTCTTTTTTTAGCCCATTTTTCCAGCTGGTTCAGTTCCCACTTCAAACCTTGATAGCCTTACTCACTGTTCACTACACCCCCAATCTTGGTGTCATCCAAAAATTTGCTGATTCAGTGAATTACATTGTCATCCAAATCATTTAGATGACAAACTACAACTGACTCAGCACCTATTTCTGTGGTACTCCATTAGTCACAGGCTTCTAGATAGAGAGCTAACCACTCTCTGACTTCTCCCACAAGGCCAATATTTAATCCAATCTAATCCAATCTTGAATGCCAATCGATTGAAGCTCTTGATCAAACTGTCATGCAGGAACTTACCAAATGCCTTGCTAATGTCCATTTAGGCAACATCCACTGCCTGGCCTTCATTCACTTTCAGGGTAACTTCCTCAAAAAACTTTTTTGAGATTCATTAGACATGACCTACCATGCCAAAAGCCATACTGACTATCCTTAATCAGTCACTGTCTATCCAAAGACTCATTGGCCTATAAATTCCTTGTTCATTCTTAGAGCCTTTCTTAATCAGCAGAAGAACATTAGCTATCCTCCAATACTTTACCTGCCACTAAGGATAATTTTAATATTTCTCCTAGGGCCCCTGCAGTTACCATAGTTGTCTCCCACAGGTTTGAGGGAACACTGAGGATTTGTACACCTTAATACACAAACTTTTCATTTCCATTTAACAGGAAGTGATGGGCAGAATGATCATTTTGCACAATGATCCAAGAATTTAGGAATTCTGTAAACAGTATGCCATAAGGCATTATTTTATATTGTGAGAAAACTAAAATGGTGTATATGCCATGATGACAGACCTAAAAGAATCTAAGGAGAAATGATATTAATAGACTAATTTTAACAATAATATTATTCTTTAAATAACTCTTTTAGACAAATGAATTATTTCACTTCTTTTATAAAATTACAGCTCTGCATAATATTTGTCATATTTTTCATTATAGATTATATAATTGGAAATATATTTTAGTTGCTTTAGTCTATAGAAAAACTTTCAAAATTTAAATGTTGCAATGAAAACAACTGAAATTATGGCTAATCATTATAAATCCATTGTCATATTACTCCTTTGTCAGATTTTAATCCAAAAAGGAATACATAGAATCTTATGGTCATAGAGTAGCCTTATTTACACACATGTAAAAATAAAATTAGCATTATTTGTAAAATGTACATCAAAACATATTTCACCACAGTAGCATAACAATTAGAGGATTAATTAATCATTTGGTAAAATGTGTACGTGTAATCTGTAATTAGGCTAGGGTTGAAAAACTGGGTTGCTGAGCAGTGCAGAAGGGTCTTTTCCATACTGTATCCCTAAATAAAATTTGAAAATGTGTCATTCAAGTTAAGTAAATTCAAAAGGGTTGTTCTGAGGGCAGACTGCAAGTATCACCATAACGTCCTTAGAACATGGCAGGAATTCAATTCCTGCGGTCTGTACTAATTTCAAAATGTCATTGATTGTCAGTTTGTAGATTCTATTACTTATAAACATCAGTATTGTAAATGGTGATTGATCATGCAAATAAGGAATTTGAACATACACATTTTACCAAATGATCAATATTTGTAACTGCTAATCAATTCTGTGTAACAATAGCATTTCTCTTCAGACTTCAGAGCAGTTTGACAAGTTTGCCAATCTATTCTCCTAGTGCACATGTAAATAAAGTGTGATTGAGGAATGAGTATGAGTTTTCATATTCTAGTTGAGTGGCGATGACATCCCAAATTGCTAAATCAAGGATTACCTGTTAAATAAAATATACATATATGGGTAAGAAAATAGGGGGCAGATGCCCAAAATCTAGCATGTACACTTAATTTTTCCCATGGAAATTATAGCAACTAATTATAGTAAATTACTGCTGATTATCAGTAATCCATTAGCTTGCATATTTGCGATACTTAGCATCTTATTTTTAAAACAGCCTGCAAACTACATATATTGAACACATCACCTTCCTTCTGTTGCTCATGATGAATTACTGACTTTGCATGAAACGAGGTAGGCTTTTTTTACTCTGAGTGGTAAGTACTAATCTTAAAATTAAATGAGCCACAAGGTAGCATAGCAGTTAGTGTAAAGTTATTACAGCAGCCAGTTATAAGATCAAGAATTTCCAGATTGTGGTCTTCAAGTTAGGAAGTTGAGGATCCAATTGCAGAGGGATACAGAGGCACAGATTCTGTTTCTTTTCAATTAGGACAAGAATAGAGTTAGGAATTAAAATGGCTGGTCACCAGGAAATTCTGCTTTTGACTAAATGGTCCTCCAATTTACTTTTGGCGTCATCAATGTAGAGGAGCACCGGACACAATTCGCAGCTGAAATGTTGCCTCACTGGAAGGACTGTTTGGGACCTGGAATAGAGGTGAGGGAAGAGGTGAATGACCAGGTGTTGCATTTAGGCTGCTTGCAATGAGGAGTACTGGAGTGAGATTAGTGGGAGGGATGAATGGACAAGGGAATATGGAAGGAAGGATCCCTGTGGAAAGTGGAGAGTGAGTGCAGAGGTGAAGACATGTTTGGTAGTAGGATCCTGACAGAAGTTGTGAAGAATGATGTGTCAGATACAGAGGCTCATGTGGTGTTAGGTGAGGACAGGAGAGACTCTGTCATTATTAAGGCAGTGCAAAGATGAGCACATGTACAAAAATTGGAGGAGGTGTGGGTGAGGGCAACTTCGATAGTGGAGGAAGGGAAACCTTGTTCTTTGGAAAAGGATTATACCTCTGATATCTTGGAAGGAAAAGCTGCACCTGGAAGAGAACAATAGAGATGATGGAATTGAGAATAGGGAATAGCATTTTTACAGGAGGTAGGGTGGGAAAAAGTATAGTCAAGATAACCATGGGAATTGCTAGGTTTATAAAATATGTCGTTGACAGTTTGTCTCCAGAGATGGAAACCAAGAGATTGGGAAAGGGAAGGGAGGTGTCAGAAACGGGCAGGGTGGAAGTTGAAAACTGATGAAATTGATGAGCTCAGCATGTAGTGAAGGACGAGCTGTGGAGCATTCTTCTACGATCTATTGAATTACATTGGATTACATTGAAATACGTGGTTGAGGTGTTGGACTAGCAATCAGAAGGTCGTGAGTTTGAGCCCCCACTGAGGCAGCACGTTGTATGCTTGAACAAGGCACTTAACCACACAATTCTCCAGTCTACCCAGCTGAAAATGGGTACCGGCAAAATGCTGGGAGTTAACCTCGCGATAGACTGGCGTCCTATCTGGGGGGGGGGGGGCGGGGGCGGGGGAGGGAGTCTCGTACTCTCAGTCGCTTCACGCCATGGAGACCAGCATAAGCACTGGCCTGATGGGCTACAAGGCTTGTGACAGACTTTAACTTAACTTTAATGTTGAAATACATTATGAATACATAATATTAGAAATTACAGAATATTAGAAATAACAGAAAGGCCACTTAGCCATAAGTACAATATGATGCAATAAGATCATGTCAGATCTTTTACCTCAAGATCGCTTTGCTGTACTAAGCAGGCATCCCTTGAAACCTTTAAAATACTGACTTTGATCAATCAGTCTTTAATATTCCCTTTCCCAACTGAAAAAATTCAAAATATTTATTGCTTCTTGAAGAACTATGTTCTATTTTCTGTCCTGATGAATAAATCCCTTGGTTGAGATCTTGAACACTGGCTCACCACTCCCTAGATAGTGTACCTTCCTGGTCAAGTCCTGAAAATAACTTTGTATGTTTCAAACATTTCTGAAAATACACTCAATGACCACTTTATTAGCTACAGCATTGAAACCTGATGTGCTCATCTGCGGCTGGACCCCATCCTTTGCGAAGTTCAATATACTGTGAATTCAGAAATGCTCTTCTCCGCATCTCAGTTGTAATGCAATAAGTTACTGTTACCTTTCTATCAGCATGAACCAGTCTGGCCATTCCCCTTTCACCTCTCTAATTAACAAGTCATTTTTTACCCACAGAATTGCCACTCACTGTATCATTTTTTTTGTTTGTTTTTCACACTATTCTCTGTTAACACTGTTGTGCATAAAAATCCCAGGAGATGAGCAATTTCTGAAATACTACTTCTTACCGGCAGAAGTTCCCACTTACTTCAAAAAGGCAATCTGGGCCGTACCCCCCAAATATCCGGACCTGCATCTCGGTTTTTTTGCACAACCTTACTTTCCATTTTTCTATTTTCTATTTATGATTTATAATTTAAATTTTTAATATTTACTATTGATTTGTAATCCAGGGAGCGGGAAGCGCAGAATCAAATGTCACTATGATGATTGTACATTCTAGTATCAATTGTCTGGCAACAATAAATTATAAAGTAAAGTATAACGTGAGCTGCCTTAATAACTATTGCCTGGTACCACTCATATCTACAGTGATGAAATGCTTTGAGAGGTTGTTCATGACTATACTGAACTTGTGCCTCAGCAAGGACCTGGATCCACTGCAATTTGCTTATTGCCACAATGGGTCAATGGCAGACACAATCTCAATGACTTGCCACATGGTTTTAGACCACCTGGACAACACAAACACCTACGTCAGGATGCTGTTCATTGACTATAGCTCAGCATTTAATACCATCATTCCCACAATCCTGGCTGAGAAGTTGCAGAACCTGGGCCTCTGT
Source organism: Mobula hypostoma (assembly GCF_963921235.1). Lineage (NCBI taxonomy): Eukaryota > Metazoa > Chordata > Chondrichthyes > Myliobatiformes > Myliobatidae > Mobula > Mobula hypostoma. Next base: position 260,214 of record NW_026948172.1, on the reverse strand, counting down.
ACCTCCCTCTCCAATTGGATCCTCAAATTCCTAACCAGTAGACCACAACCTGTGCGGATTGGACATAACATCTCCACCTCACTGATGATCAACACTGGTGTACCTCAGGGGTGTGTGCTTAGCCCACTGCTCTACTCTCTCTATTGATACGACTGTGTGGCTAGGCACAGCTCAAATACCATCTATAAATTTGCTGATGATACAACCATTGTTGGTAGAATCTCAGGTAGTGACGAGAAGGCGTACAAGAGTGAGATATACTAACTAGTGGAGTGGTGTTACAGCAGCATCCTGGCACTCAACATCAGTAAGACGAAAGAGCTGATTGTGGACTTCAGGAAGGTAAGATGAAGGAACATGTACCAATCCTCAGAGAGATCAAAAGTGGAGCAGTTTCAAGATCCTGGCTGTCAAACTCTCTGAGGACCTATCCTGATTCCAACATATCATTCCAACATATGGGCGGGTGGTGGACGGGTGGGGTGGGTGAGGTGTTCGTGGGTCGGTCTGCTCCTCATCCAAGTCGAGTTCTTAAATTTAGCCTCAGGTCGATCCTTGGGAGCAGAGATAAAGGAAAGCATTTCCACCATGGACTAGACGGGCCAAATGGCTCACTTATGTACTGCAGTTCGGTTCATACCGATGAAACTATACAGAAGGCAAGACTATGGCTATATTTCAGTTGAAGGTTGAGGAGATTTGGCTTATCACCTAAAACACTCAAAAACTAGATATATTGTGTAGAGCCTTCTGACAGACTGCATCACAATCTGGTATGGGGGGGGGGAGTAATGCTGACTCACAGGATTGAAAGAAGCTACAGAAAGTTGTAAAATTAGTCAGCTCCATCTTGGGTACTAGCCTCCATAGAATCCAAAGAGTGGTGCCTTAGAAAGGCAGCGTCCATTATTAAGGACCTCCAGCACCCAGGGCATGCCCTTTTCTCACTGTTACCATCAGGTACGAGGTACAGGAGCCTGAAGACACACACTCAACGATTCAGGAACAGCTTCTTCCCCTCTGCCATCAGGGAGGAGGTACAGGAGCCTGAAGACACACACTCAACGATTCAGGAACAGCTTCTTCCCCTCTGCCATCAGGGAGGAGGTACAGGAGCCTGAAGACACACACTCAGCGATTCAGGAACAGCTTCTTCCCATCTGCCATCAGGGAGGAGGTACAGGAGCCTGAAGACACACACTCAACGATTCAGGAACAGCTTCTTCCCCTCTGCCATCAGGGAGGAGGTACAGGAGCCTGAAGACACACACTCAACGATTCAGGAACAGCTTCTTCCCCTCTGCCATCAGGGAGGAGGTACAGGAGCCTGAAGACACACACTCAGTGATTCAGGAACAGCTTCTTCCCCTCTGTCATCAGGGAGGAGGTACAGGAGCCTGAAGACACACACTCAACGATTCAGGAACAGCTTCTTCCCCTCTGCCATCAGGGAGGAGGTACAGGAGCCTGAAGACACACACTCAACGATTCAGGAACTGCTTCTTCCCCTCTGCCATCAGGGAGGAGGTACAGGAGCCTGAAGACACACGCTCAACGATTCAGGAACAGCTTCTTCCCCTCTGCCATCAGGGAGGAGGTACAGGAGCCTGAAGACACACACTCAACGATTCAGGAACAGCTTCTTCCCCTCTGCCATCAGGGAGGAGGTACAGGAGCCTGAAGAAACACACTCAACGATTCAGGAACAGCTTCTTCCCCTCTGCCATCAGGGAGGAGGTACAGGAGCCTGAAGACACACACTCAACGATTCAGGAACAGCTTCTTCCCCTCTGCCATCAGGGAGGAGGTACAGGAGCCTGAAGACACACACTCAGTGATTCAGGAACAGCTTCTTCCCCTCTGCCATCAGGGAGGAGGTACAGGAGCCTGAAGACACACACTCAACGATTCAGGAACAGCTTCTTCCCCTCTGCCATCAGGGAGGAGGTACAGGAGCCTGAAGACACACACTCAACGATTCAGGAACAGCTTCTTCCCCTCTGCCATCAGGGAGGAGGTACAGGAGCCTGAAGACACACACTCAGTGATTCAGGAACAGCTTCTTCCCCTCTGCCATCAGGGAGGAGGTACAGGAGCCTGAAGACACACACTCAACGATTCAGGAACAGCTTCTTCCCCTCTGCCATCAGGGAGGAGGTACAGGAGCCTGAAGACACACACTCAACGATTCAGGAACAGCTTCTTCCCCTCTGCCATCAGGGAGGAGGTACAGGAGCCTGAAGCAACACGCTCAACGATTCAGGAACAGCTTCTTCCCCTCTGCCATCAGGGAGGAGGTACAGGAGCCTGAAGACACACACTCAGTGATTCAGGAACAGCTTCTTCCCCTCTGCCATCAGGGAGGAGGTACAGGAGCCTGAAGACACACACTCAGTGATTCAGGAACAGCTTCTTCCCCTCTGCCATCAGGGAGGAGGTACAGGAGCCTGAAGACACACACTCAGTGATTCAGGAACAGCTTCTTCCCCTCTGCCATCAGGGAGGGGTTACAGGAGCCTGAAGACACACACTCAACGATTCAGGAACAGCTTCTTCCCCTCTGCCATCAGGGAGGAGGTACAGGAGCCTGAAAACACACACTCAATGATTCAGGAACAGCTTCTTCCCCTCTGCCATCAGGGAGGAGGTACAGGAGCCTGAAGACACACACTCAGTGATTCAGGAACAGCTTCTTCCCCTCTGCCATCAGGGAGGAGGTACAGGAGCCTGAAGACACACACTCCACGATTCAGGAACAGCTTCTTCCCCTCTGCCATCAGGGAGGAGGTACAGGAGCCTGAAGACACACACTCAGTGATTCAGGAACAGCTTCTTCCCCTCTGCCATCAGGGAGGAGGTACAGGAGCCTGAAGACACACACTCAACGATTCAGGAACAGCTTCTTCCCCTCTGCCATCAGGGAGGAGGTACAGGAGCCTGAAGACACACACTCAACGATTCAGGAACAGCTTCTTCCCCTCTGCCATCAGGGAGGAGGTACAGGAGCCTGAAGACACACACTCAGTGATTCAGGAACGGCTTCTTCCCCTCTGCCATCAGGGAGGAGGTACAGGAGCCTGAAGACACACACTCAACGATTCAGGAACAGCTTCTTCCCCTCTGCCATCAGGGAGGAGGTACAGGAGCCTGAAGACACACACTCAACGATTCAGGAACAGCTTCTTCCCCTCTGCCATCAGGGAGGAGGTACAGGAGCCTGAAGAAACACACTCAACGATTCAGGAACAGCTTCTTCCCCTCTGCCATCAGGGAGGAGGTACAGGAGCCTGAAGACACACACTCAACGATTCAGGAACAGCTTCTTCCACTCTGCCATCAGGGAGGAGGTACAGGAGCCTGAAGACACACACTCAACGATTCAGGAACAGCTTCTTCCCCTCTGCCATCAGGGAGGAGGTACAGGAGCCTGAAGACACACACTCAACGATTCAGGAACAGCTTCTTCCCCTCTGCCATCAGGGAGGAGGTACAGGAGCCTGAAGACACACACTCAACGATTCAGGAACAGATTCTTCCCCTCTGCCATCAGGGAGGAGTTACAGGAGCCTGAAGACACACACTCAGTGATTCAGGAACAGCTTCTTCCCCTCTGCCATCAGGGAGGAGGTACAGGAGCCTGAAGACACACACTCAACGATTCAGGAGCAGCTTCTTCCCCTCTGCCATCAGGGAGGAGGTACAGGAGCCTGAAGACACACACTCAACGATTCAGGAACAGCTTCTTCCCCTCTGCCATCAGAGAGGAGGTACAGGAGCCTGAAGAAACACACTCAACGATTCAGGAACAGCTTCTTCCCCTCTGCCATCAGGGAGGAGGTACAGGAGCCTGAAGATACACACTCAACGTTTCAGGAACAGCTTCTTCCCCTCTGCCATCAGGGAGGAGGTACAGGAGCCTGAAGACACACACTCAACGATTCAGGAACAGCTTCTTCCCCTCTGCCATCAGGGAGGAGGTACAGGAGCCTGAAGACACACACTCAACGATTCAGGAACAGCTTCTTCCCCTCTGCCATCAGGGAGGAGGTACAGGAGCCTGAAGACACACACTCAACGATTCAGGAACAGCTTCTTCCCCTCTGCCATCAGGGAGGAGGTACAGGAGCCTGAAGACACACATTCAACGATTCAGGAACAGCTTCTTCCCCTCTGCCATCAGGGAGGAGGTACAGGAGCCTGAAGACACACACTCAACGATTCAGGAACAGCTTCTTCCCCTCTGCCATCAGGGAGGAGGTACAGGAGCCTGAAGACACACACTCAACGATTCAGGAACAGCTTCTTCCCCTCTGCCATCAGGGAGGAGGTACAGGAGCCTGAAGACACACACTCAGTGATTCAGGAACAGCTTCTTCCCCTCTGCCATCAGGGAGGAGGTACAGGAGCCTGAAGACACACACTCAACGATTCAGGAACAGCTTCTTCCCCTCTGCCATCAGGGAGGAGGTACAGGAGCCTGAAAACACACACTCAACGATTCAGGAACAGCTTCTTCCCCTCTGCCATCAGGGAGGAGGTACAGGAGCCTGAAGAAACACACTCAACGATTCAGGAACAGCTTCTTCCCCTCTGCCATCAGGGAGGAGGTACAGGAGCCTGAAGACACACACTCAACGATTCAGGAACAGCTTCTTCCCCTCTGCCATCAGGGAGGAGGTACAGGAGCCTGAAGACACACACTCAGTGATTCAGGAACAGCTTCTTCCCCTCTGCCATCAGGGAGGAGGTACAGGAGCCTGAAGACACACACTCAACGATTCAGGAACAGCTTCTTCCCCTCTGCCATCAGGGAGGAGGTACAGGAGCCTGAAGACACACACTCAACGATTCAGGAACAGCTTCTTCCCCTCTGCCATCAGGGAGGAGGTACAGGAGCCTGAAGACACACACTCAATGATTCAGGAACAGCTTCTTCCCCTCTGCCATCAGGGAGGAGGTACAGGAGCCTGAAGACACACACTCAGTGATTCAGGAACAGCTCCTTCCCCTCTGCCATCAGGGAAGAGGTACAGGAACCTGAAGACACACACTCAACGATTCAGGAACAGCTTCTTCCCCTCTGCCATCAGGGAGGGGTTACAGGAGCCTGAAGACACACACTCAACGATTCAGGAACAGCTTCTTCCCCTCTGCCATCAGGGAGGAGGTACAGGAGCCTGAAGACACACACTCAACGATTCAGGAACAGCTTCTTCCCCTCTGCCATCAGGGAGGAGGTACAGGAGCCTGAAGACACACACTCAACGATTCAGGAACAGCTTCTTCCCCTCTGCCATCAGGGAGGAGGTACAGGAGCCTGAAGACACACACTCAGTGATTCAGGAACAGCTTCTTCCCCTCTGCCATCAGGTACGAGATACAGGAGCGTGAAGACACACACTCAGTGATTCAGGAACAGCTTCTTCCCCTCTGCCATCAGGGAGGAGGTACAGGAGCCTGAAGACACACACTCAACGATTCAGGAACAGCTTCTTCCCCTCTGCCATCAGGGAGGAGGTACAGGAGCCTGAAGACACACACTCAGTGATTCAGGAACAGCTTCTTCCCCTCTGCCATCAGGGAGGAGGTACAGGAGCCTGAAGACACACACTCAACGATTCAGGAACAGCTTCTTCCCCTCTGCCATCAGGGAGGAGGTACAGGAGCCTGAAGACACACACTCAACGATTCAGGAACAGCTTCTTCCCCTCTGCCATCAGGGAGGAGGTACAGGAGCCTGAAGAAACACACTCAACGATTCAGGAACAGCTTCTTCCCCTCTGCCATCAGGGAGGAGGTACAGGAGCCTGAAGAAACACACTCAACGATTCAGGAACAGCTTCTTCCCCTCTGCCATCAGGGAGGAGGTACAGGAGCCTGAAGACACACACTCAACGATTCAGGAACAGCTTCTTCCCCTCTGCCATCAGGGAGGAGGTACAGGAGCCTGAAGACACACACTCAACGATTCAGGAACAGCTTCTTCCCCTCTGCCATCAGGGAGGAGGTACAGGAGCCTGAAGACACACACTCAACGATTCAGGAACAGCTTCCTCCCCTCTGCCATCAGGGAGGAGGTACAGGAGCCTGAAGACACACACTCAACGATTCAGGAACAGTTTCTTCCCCTCTGCCATCAGGGAGGAGGTACAGGAGCCTGAAGACACACACTCAATGATTCAGGAACAGCTTCTTCCCCTCTGCCATCAGGGAGGAGGTACAGGAGCCTGAAGACACACACTCAGTGATTCAGGAACAGCTTCTTCCCCTCTGCCATCAGGGAGGGGTTACAGGAGCCTGAAGACACACACTCAACGATTCAGGAACAGCTTCTTCCCCTCTGCCATCAGGGAGGAGGTACAGGAGCCTGAAGACACACACTCAACGATTCAGGAACAGCTTCTTCCCCTCTGCCATCAGGGAGGAGGTACAGGAGCCTGAAGACACACACTCAACGATTCAGGAACAGCTTCTTCCCCTCTGCCATCAGGGAGGAGGTACAGGAGCCTGAAGACACACACTCAGTGATTCAGGAACAGCTTCTTCCCCTCTGCCATCAGGTACGAGATACAGGAGCGTGAAGACACACACTCAGTGATTCAGGAACAGCTTCTTCCCCTCTGCCATCAGGGAGGAGGTACAGGAGCCTGAAGACACACACTCAACGATTCAGGAACAGCTTCTTCCCCTCTGCCATCAGGGAGGAGGTACAGGAGCCTGAAGACACACACTCAACGATTCAGGAACAGCTTCTTCCCCTCTGCCATCAGGGAGGAGGTACAGGAGCCTGAAGACACACACTCAGTGATTCAGGAACAGCTTCTTCCCCTCTGCCATCCGGGAGGAGGTACAGGAGCCTGAAGACACACACTCAGTGATTCAGGAACAGCTTCTTCCCCTCTGCCATCAGGGAGGAGGTACAGGAGCCTGAAGACACACACTCAACGATTCAGGAACAGCTTCTTCCCCTCTGCCATCAGGGAGGAGGTACAGGAGCCTGAAGACACACACTCAACGATTCAGGAACAGCTTCTTCCCCTCTGCCATCAGGGAGGAGGTACAGGAGCCTGAAGAAACACACTCAACGATTCAGGAACAGCTTCTTCCCCTCTGCCATCAGGGAGGAGGTACAGGAGCCTGAAGACACACACTCAACGATTCAGGAACAGCTTCTTCCCCTCTGCCATCAGGGAGGAGGTACAGGAGCCTGAAGACACACACTCAACGATTCAGGAACAGCTTCTTCCCCTCTGCCATCAGGGAGGAGGTACAGGAGCCTGAAGACACACACTCAACGATTCAGGAACAGCTTCTTCCCCTCTGCCATCAGGGAGGAGGTACAGGAGCCTGAAGACACACACTCAACGATTCAGGAACAGCTTCTTCCCCTCTGCCATCAGGGAGGAGGTACAGGAGCCTGAAGACACACACTCAATGATTCAGGAACAGCTTCTTCCCCTCTGCCATCAGGGAGGAGGTACAGGAGCCTGAAGACACACACTCAGTGATTCAGGAACAGCTCCTTCCCCTCTGCCATCAGGGAGGAGGTACAGGAGCCTGAAGACACACACTCAACGATTCAGGAACAGCTTCTTCCCCTCTGCCATCAGGGAGGAGGTACAGGAGCCTGAAGACACACACTCAACGATTCAGGAACAGCTTCTTCCCCTCTGCCATCAGGGAGGAGGTACAGGAGCCTGAAGAAACACACTCAACGATTCAGGAACAGCTTCTTCCCCTCTGCCATCAGGGAGGAGGTACAGGAGCCTGAAGGCACACACTCAACGATTCAGGAACAGCTTCTTCCCCTCTGCCATCAGGGAGGAGGTACAGGAGCCTGAAGGCACACACTCAACGATTCAGGAACAGCTTCTTCCACTCTGCCATCAGGGAGGAGGTACAGGAGCCTGAAGACACACACTCAACGATTCAGGAACAGCTTCTTCCCCTCTGCCATCAGGGAGGAGGTACAGGAGCCTGAAGACACACACTCAACGATTCAGGAACAGCTTCTTCCCCTCTGCCATCAGGGAGGAGGTACAGGAGCCTGAAGACACACACTCAGTGATTCAGGAACAGCTTCTTCCCCTCTGCCATCAGGGAGGAGGTACAGGAGCCTGAAGACACACACTCAACGATTCAGGAGCAGCTTCTTCCCCTCTGCCATCAGGGAGGAGGTACAGGAGCCTGAAGACACACACTCAACGATTCAGGAACAGCTTCTTCCCCTCTGCCATCAGAGAGGAGGTACAGGAGCCTGAAGAAACACACTCAACGATTCAGGAACAGCTTCTTCCCCTCTGCCATCAGGGAGGAGGTACAGGAGCCTGAAGATACACACTCAACGTTTCAGGAACAGCTTCTTCCCCTCTGCCATCAGGGAAGAGGTACAGGAGCCTGAAGACACACACTCAACGATTCAGGAACAGCTTCTTCCCCTCTGCCATCAGGGAGGAGGTACAGGAGCCTGAAGACACACATTCAACGATTCAGGAACAGCTTCTTCCCCTCTGCCATCAGGGAGGAGGTACAGGAGCCTGAAGACACACACTCAACGATTCAGGAACAGCTTCTTCCCCTCTGCCATCAGGGAGGAGGTACAGGAGCCTGAAGACACACACTCAACGATTCAGGAACAGCTTCTTCCCCTCTGCCATCAGGGAGGAGGTACAGGAGCCTGAAGACACACACTCAGTGATTCAGGAACAGCTTCTTCCCCTCTGCCATCAGGGAGGAGGTACAGGAGCCTGAAGACACACACTCAACGATTCAGGAACAGCTTCTTCCCCTCTGCCATCAGGGAGGAGGTACAGGAGCCTGAAGACACACACTCAACGATTCAGGAACAGCTTCTTCCCCTCTGCCATCAGGGAGGAGGTACAGGAGCCTGAAGAAACACACTCAACGATTCAGGAACAGCTTCTTCCCCTCTGCCATCAGGGAGGAGGTACAGGAGCCTGAAGACACACACTCAACGATTCAGGAACAGCTTCTTCCCCTCTGCCATCAGGGAGGAGGTACAGGAGCCTGAAGACACACACTCAGTGATTCAGGAACAGCTTCTTCCCCTCTGCCATCAGGGAGGAGGTACAGGAGCCTGAAGACACACACTCAACGATTCAGGAACAGCTTCTTCCCCTCTGCCATCAGGGAGGAGGTACAGGAGCCTGAAGACTCACACTCAACGATTCAGGAACAGCTTCTTCCCCTCTGCCATCAGGGAGGAGGTACAGGAGCCTGAAGACACACACTCAATGATTCAGGAACAGCTTCTTCCCCTCTGCCATCAGGGAGGAGGTACAGGAGCCTGAAGACACACACTCAGTGATTCAGGAACAGCTCCTTCCCCTCTGCCATCAGGGAAGAGGTACAGGAACCTGAAGACACACACTCAACGATTCAGGAACAGCTTCTTCCCCTCTGCCATCAGGGAGGGGTTACAGGAGCCTGAAGACACACACTCAACGATTCAGGAACAGCTTCTTCCCCTCTGCCATCAGGGAGGAGGTACAGGAGCCTGAAGACACACACTCAACGATTCAGGAACAGCTTCTTCCCCTCTGCCATCAGGGAGGAGGTACAGGAGCCTGAAGACACACACTCAACGATTCAGGAACAGCTTCTTCCCCTCTGCCATCAGGGAGGAGGTACAGGAGCCTGAAGACACACACTCAGTGATTCAGGAACAGCTTCTTCCCCTCTGCCATCAGGGAGGAGGTACAGGAGCGTGAAGACACACACTCAGTGATTCAGGAACAGCTTCTTCCCCTCTGCCATCAGGGAGGAGGTACAGGAGCCTGAAGACACACACTCAACGATTCAGGAACAGCTTCTTCCCCTCTGCCATCAGGGAGGAGGTACAGGAGCCTGAAGACACACACTCAACGATTCAGGAACAGCTTCTTCCCCTCTGCCATCAGGGAGGAGGTACAGGAGCCTGAAGACACACACTCAGTGATTCAGGAACAGCTTCTTCCCCTCTGCCATCAGGGAGGAGGTACAGGAGCCTGAAGACACACACTCAACGATTCAGGAACAGCTTCTTCCCCTCTGCCATCAGGGAGGAGGTACAGGAGCCTGAAGACACACACTCAACGATTCAGGAACAGCTTCTTCCCCTCTGCCATCAGGGAGGAGGTACAGGAGCCTGAAGAAACACACTCAACGATTCAGGAACAGCTTCTTCCCCTCTGCCATCAGGGAGGAGGTACAGGAGCCTGAAGACACACACTCAACGATTCAGGAACAGCTTCTTCCCCTCTGCCATCAGGGAGGAGGTACAGGAGCCTGAAGACACACACTCAACGATTCAGGAACAGCTTCTTCCCCTCTGCCATCAGGGAGGAGGTACAGGAGCCTGAAGACACACACTCAACGATTCAGGAACAGCTTCTTCCCCTCTGCCATCAGGGAGGAGGTACAGGAGCCTGAAGACACACACTCAACGATTCAGGAACAGCTTCTTCCCCTCTGCCATCAGGGAGGAGGTACAGGAGCCTGAAGACACACACTCAACGATTCAGGAACAGCTTCTTCCCCTCTGCCATCAGGGAGGAGGTACAGGAGCCTGAAGACACACACTCAATGATTCAGGAACAGCTTCTTCCCCTCTGCCATCAGGGAGGAGGTACAGGAGCCTGAAGACACACACTCAGTGATTCAGGAACAGCTTCTTCCCCTCTGCCATCAGGGAGGGGTTACAGGAGCCTGAAGACACACACTCAACGATTCAGGAACAGCTTCTTCCCCTCTGCCATCAGGGAGGAGGTACAGGAGCCTGAAGACACACACTCAACGATTCAGGAACAGCTTCTTCCCCTCTGCCATCAGGGAGGAGGTACAGGAGCCTGAAGACACACACTCAACGATTCAGGAACAGCTTCTTCCCCTCTGCCATCAGGGAGGAGGTACAGGAGCCTGAAGACACACACTCAGTGATTCAGGAACAGCTTCTTCCCCTCTGCCATCAGGTACGAGATACAGGAGCGTGAAGACACACACTCAGTGATTCAGGAACAGCTTCTTCCCCTCTGCCATCAGGGAGGAGGTACAGGAGCCTGAAGACACACACTCAACGATTCAGGAACAGCTTCTTCCCCTCTGCCATCAGGGAGGAGGTACAGGAGCCTGAAGACACACACTCAACGATTCAGGAACAGCTTCTTCCCCTCTGCCATCAGGGAGGAGGTACAGGAGCCTGAAGACACACACTCAGTGATTCATTAACAGCTTCTTCCCCTCTGCCATCAGGGAGGAGGTACAGGAGCCTGAAGACACACACTCAACGATTCAGGAACAGCTTCTTCCCCTCTGCCATCAGGGAGGAGGTACAGGAGCCTGAAGACACACACTCAACGATTCAGGAACAGCTTCTTCCCCTCTGCCATCAGGGAGGAGGTACAGGAGCCTGAAGAAACACACTCAACGATTCAGGAACAGCTTCTTCCCCTCTGCCATCAGGGAGGAGGTACAGGAGCCTGAAGACACACACTCAACGATTCAGGAACAGCTTCTTCCCCTCTGCCATCAGGGAGGAGGTACAGGAGCCTGAAGACACACACTCAACGATTCAGGAACAGCTTCTTCCCCTCTGCCATCAGGGAGGAGGTACAGGAGCCTGAAGACACACACTCAACGATTCAGGAACAGCTTCTTCCCCTCTGCCATCAGGGAGGAGGTACAGGAGCCTGAAGACACACACTCAACGATTCAGGAACAGCTTCTTCCCCTCTGCCATCAGGGAGGAGGTACAGGAGCCTGAAGACACACACTCAACGATTCAGGAACAGCTTCTTCCCCTCTGCCATCAGGGAGGAGGTACAGGAGCCTGAAGACACACACTCAATGATTCAGGAACAGCTTCTTCCCCTCTGCCATCAGGGAGGAGGTACAGGAGCCTGAAGACACACACTCAGTGATTCAGGAACAGCTCCTTCCCCTCTGCCATCAGGGAGGAGGTACAGGAGCCTGAAGACACACACTCAACGATTCAGGAACAGCTTCTTCCCCTCTGCCATCAGGGAGGGGTTACAGGAGCCTGAAGACACACACTCAACGATTCAGGAACAGCTTCTTCCCCTCTGCCATCAGGGAGGAGGTACAGAAGCCTGAAGACACACACACAATGATTCAGGAACAGCTTCTTCCCCTCTGCCATCAGGGAGGAGGTACAGGAGCCTGAAGACACACACTCAACGATTCAGGAACAGCTTCTTCCCCTCTGCCATCAGGGAGGAGGTACAGGAGCCTGAAGACACACACTCAACGATTCAGGAACAGCTTCTTCCCCTCTGCCATCAGGGAGGAGGTACAGGAGCCTGAAGACACACACACAATGATTCAGGAACAGCTTCTTCCCCTCTGCCATCAGGGAGGAGGTACAGGAGCCTGAAGACACACACTCAACGATTCAGGAACAGCTTCTTCCCCTCTGCCATCAGGGAGGAGGTACAGGAGCCTGAAGACACACACTCAACGATTCAGGAACAGCTTCTTCCCCTCTGCCATCAGGGAGGAGGTACAGGAGCCTGAAGACACACACTCAGTGATTCAGGAACAGCTTCTTCCCCTCTGCCATCAGGTACGAGGTACAGGAGCCTGAAGACACACACTCAGTGATTCAGGAACAGCTTCTTCCCCTCTGCCATCAGGGAGGAGGTACAGGAGCCTGAAGACACACACTCAATGATTCAGGAACAGCTTCTTCCCCTCTGCCATCAGGGAGGAGGTACAGGAGCCTGAAGACACACACTCAACGATTCAGGAACAGCTTCTTCCCCTCTGCCATCAGGGAGGAGGTACAGGAGCCTGAAGACACACACTCAATGAGTCAGGAACAGCTTCTTCCCCTCTGCCATCAGGGAGGAGGTACAGGAGCCTGAAGACACACACTCAGTGATTCAGGAACAGCTCCTTCCCCTCTGCCATCAGGGAGGAGGTACAGGAGCCTGAAGACACACACTCAACGATTCAGGAACAGCTTCTTCCCCTCTGCCATCAGGGAGGGGTTACAGGAGCCTGAAGACACACACTCAACGATTCAGGAACAGCTTCTTCCCCTCTGCCATCAGGGAGGAGGTACAGAAGCCTGAAGACACACACACAATGATTCAGGAACAGCTTCTTCCCCTCTGCCATCAGGGAGGAGGTACAGGAGCCTGAAGACACACACTCAACGATTCAGGAACAGCTTCTTCCCCTCTGCCATCAGGGAGGAGGTACAGGAGCCTGAAGACACACACTCAACGATTCAGGAACAGCTTCTTCCCCTCTGCCATCAGGGAGGAGGTAGAGGAGCCTGAAGACACACACTCAGTGATTCAGGAACAGCTTCTTCCCCTCTGCCATCAGGTACGAGGTACAGGAGCGTGAAGACACACACTCAGTGATTCAGGAACAGCTTCTTCCCCTCTGCCATCAGGGAGGAGGTACAGGAGCCTGAAGACACACACTCAATGATTCAGGAACAGCTTCTTCCCCTCTGCCATCAGGGAGGAGGTACAGGAGCCTGAAGACACACACTCAACGATTCAGGAACAGTTTCTTCCCCTCTGCCATCAGGGAGGAGGTACAGGAGCCTGAAGACACACACTCAGTGATTCAGGAACAGCTTCTTCCCCTCTGCCATCAGGGAGGAGGTACAGGAGCCTGAAGACACACACTCAACGATTCAGGAACAGCTTCTTCCCCACTGCCATCAGGGAGGAGGTACAGGAGCCTGAAGACACACACTCAACGATTCAGGAACAGCTTCTTCCCCTCTGCCATCAGGGAGGAGGTACAGGAGCCTGAAGAAACACACTCAACGATTCAGGAACAGCTTCTTCCCCTCTGCCATCAGGGAGGAGGTACAGGAGCCTGAAGACACACACTCAACGATTCAGGAACAGCTTCTTCCCCTCTGCCATCAGGGAGGAGGTACAGGAGCCTGAAGACACACACTCAACGATTCAGGAACAGCTTCTTCCCCTCTGCCATCAGGGAGGAGGTACAGGAGCCTGAAGACACACACTCAACGATTCAGGAACAGCTTCTTCCCCTCTGCCATCAGGGAGGAGGTACAGGAGCCTGAAGACACACACTCAACGATTCAGGAACAGCTTCTTCCCCTCTGCCATCAGGGAGGAGGTACAGGAGCCTGAAGACACACACTCAGTGATTCAGGAACAGCTTCTTCCCCTCTGCCATCAGGGAGGAGGTACAGGAGCCTGAAGACACACACTCAACGATTCAGGAACAGCTTCTTCCCCTCTGCCATCAGGGAGGAGGTACAGGAGCCTGAAGACACACACTCAACGATTCAGGAACAGCTTCTTCCCCTCTGCCATCAGGGAGGAGGTACAGGAGCCTGAAGAAACACACTCAACGATTCAGGAACAGCTTCTTCCCCTCTGCCATCAGGGAGGAGGTACAGGAGCCTGAAGACACACACTCAACGATTCAGGAACAGCTTCTTCCCCTCTGCCATCAGGGAGGAGGTACAGGAGCCTGAAGACACACACTCAACGATTCAGAAACAGCTTCTTCCCCTCTGCCATCAGGGAGGAGGTACAGGAGCCTGAAGACACACACTCAACGATTCAGGAACAGCTTCTTCCCCTCTGCCATCAGGGAGGAGGTACAGGAGCCTGAAGACACACACTCAGTGATTCAGGAACAGCTTCTTCCCCTCTGCCATCAGGGAGGAGGTACAGGAGCCTGAAGACACACACTCAACGATTCAGGAACAGCTTCTTCCCCTCTGCCATCAGGGAGGAGGTACAGGAGCCTGAAGACACACACTCAACGATTCAGGAACAGCTTCTTCCCCTCTGCCATCAGGGAGGAGGTACAGGAGCCTGAAGAAACACACTCAACGATTCAGGAACAGCTTCTTCCCCTCTGCCATCAGGGAGGAGGTACAGGAGCCTGAAGACACACACTCAACGATTCAGGAACAGCTTCTTCCCCTCTGCCATCAGGGAGGAGGTACAGGAGCCTGAAGACACACACTCAGTGATTCAGGAACAGCTTCTTCCCCTCTGCCATCAGGGAGGAGGTACAGGAGCCTGAAGACACACACTCAACGATTCAGGAACAGCTTCTTCCCCTCTGCCATCAGGGAGGAGGTACAGGAGCCTGAAGACACACACTCAACGATTCAGGAACAGCTTCTTCCCCTCTGCCATCAGGGAGGAGGTACAGGAGCCTGAAGACACACACTCAGTGATTCAGGAACAGCTTCTTCCCCTCTGCCATCAGGTACGAGATACAGGAGCGTGAAGACACACACTCAACGATTCAGGAACAGCTTCTTCCCCTCTGCCATCAGGGAGGAGGTACAGGAGCCTGAAGACACACACTCAACGATTCAGGAACAGCTTCTTCCCCTCTGCCATCAGGGAGGAGGTACAGGAGCCTGAAGAAACACACTCAACGATTCAGGAACAGCTTCTTCCCCTCTGCCATCAGGGAGGAGGTACAGGAGCCTGAAGACACACACTCAACGATTCAGGAACAGCTTCTTCCCCTCTGCCATCAGGGAGGAGGTACAGGAGCCTGAAGACACACACTCAGTGATTCAGGAACAGCTTCTTCCCCTCTGCCATCAGGGAGGAGGTACAGGAGCCTGAAGACACACACTCAACGATTCAGGAACAGCTTCTTCCCCTCTGCCATCAGGGAGGAGGTACAGGAGCCTGAAGACACACACTCAACGATTCAGGAACAGCTTCTTCCCCTCTGCCATCAGGGAGGAGGTACAGGAGCCTGAAGACACACACTCAGTGATTCAGGAACAGCTTCTTCCCCTCTGCCATCAGGGAGGAGGTACAGGAGCCTGAAGACACACACTCAACGATTCAGGAACAGCTTCTTCCCCTCTGCCATCAGGGAGGAGG
This sequence comes from Mobula hypostoma, assembly GCF_963921235.1. NCBI lineage: Eukaryota > Metazoa > Chordata > Chondrichthyes > Myliobatiformes > Myliobatidae > Mobula > Mobula hypostoma. Next base: position 244,336 of record NW_026948172.1, on the reverse strand, counting down.
TACAGGAGCCTGAAGACACACACTCAACGATTCAGGAACAGCTTCTTCCCCTCTGCCATCAGGGAGGAGGTACAGGAGCCTGAAGAAACACACTCAACGATTCAGGAACAGCTTCTTCCCCTCTGCCATCAGGGAGGAGGTACAGGAGCCTGAAGACACACACTCAACGATTCAGGAACAGCTTCTTCCCCTCTGCCATCAGGGAGGAGGTACAGGAGCCTGAAGACACACACTCAACGATTCAGAAACAGCTTCTTCCCCTCTGCCATCAGGGAGGAGGTACAGGAGCCTGAAGACACACACTCAATGATTCAGGAACAGCTTCTTCCCCTCTGCCATCAGGGAGGAGGTACAGGAGCCTGAAGACACACACTCAACGATTCAGGAACAGTTTCTTCCCCTCTGCCATCAGGGAGGAGGTACAGGAGCCTGAAGACACACACTCAGTGATTCAGGAACAGCTTCTTCCCCTCTGCCATCAGGGAGGAGGTACAGGAGCCTGAAGACACACACTCAACGATTCAGGAACAGCTTCTTCCCCACTGCCATCAGGGAGGAGGTACAGGAGCCTGAAGACACACACTCAACGATTCAGGAACAGCTTCTTCCCCTCTGCCATCAGGGAGGAGGTACAGGAGCCTGAAGAAACACACTCAACGATTCAGGAACAGCTTCTTCCCCTCTGCCATCAGGGAGGAGGTACAGGAGCCTGAAGACACACACTCAACGATTCAGGAACAGCTTCTTCCCCTCTGCCATCAGGGAGGAGGTACAGGAGCCTGAAGACACACACTCAACGATTCAGGAACAGCTTCTTCCCCTCTGCCATCAGGGAGGAGGTACAGGAGCCTGAAGACACACACTCAACGATTCAGGAACAGCTTCTTCCCCTCTGCCATCAGGGAGGAGGTACAGGAGCCTGAAGACACACACTCAACGATTCAGGAACAGCTTCTTCCCCTCTGCCATCAGGGAGGAGGTACAGGAGCCTGAAGACACACACTCAGTGATTCAGGAACAGCTTCTTCCCCTCTGCCATCAGGGAGGAGGTACAGGAGCCTGAAGACACACACTCAACGATTCAGGAACAGCTTCTTCCCCTCTGCCATCAGGGAGGAGGTACAGGAGCCTGAAGACACACACTCAACGATTCAGGAACAGCTTCTTCCCCTCTGCCATCAGGGAGGAGGTACAGGAGCCTGAAGAAACACACTCAACGATTCAGGAACAGCTTCTTCCCCTCTGCCATCAGGGAGGAGGTACAGGAGCCTGAAGTCACACACTCAACGATTCAGGAACAGCTTCTTCCCCTCTGCCATCAGGGAGGAGGTACAGGAGCCTGAAGACACACACTCAACAATTCAGAAACAGCTTCTTCCCCTCTGCCATCAGGGAGGAGGTACAGGAGCCTGAAGACACACACTCAACGATTCAGGAACAGCTTCTTCCCCTCTGCCATCAGGGAGGAGGTACAGGAGCCTGAAGACACACACTCAGTGATTCAGGAACAGCTTCTTCCCCTCTGCCATCAGGGAGGAGGTACAGGAGCCTGAAGACACACACTCAACGATTCAGGAACAGCTTCTTCCCCTCTGCCATCAGGGAGGAGGTACAGGAGCCTGAAGACACACACTCAACGATTCAGGAACAGCTTCTTCCCCTCTGCCATCAGGGAGGAGGTACAGGAGCCTGAAGAAACACACTCAACGATTCAGGAACAGCTTCTTCCCCTCTGCCATCAGGGAGGAGGTACAGGAGCCTGAAGACACACACTCAACGATTCAGGAACAGCTTCTTCCCCTCTGCCATCAGGGAGGAGGTACAGGAGCCTGAAGACACACACTCAGTGATTCAGGAACAGCTTCTTCCCCTCTGCCATCAGGGAGGAGGTACAGGAGCCTGAAGACACACACTCAACGATTCAGGAACAGCTTCTTCCCCTCTGCCATCAGGGAGGATGTACAGGAGCCTGAAGACACACACTCAACGATTCAGGAACAGCTTCTTCCCCTCTGCCATCAGGGAGGAGGTACAGGAGCCTGAAGACACACACTCAGTGATTCAGGAACAGCTTCTTCCCCTCTGCCATCAGGGAGGAGGTACAGGAGCCTGAAGACACACACTCAACGATTCAGGAACAGCTTCTTCCCCTCTGCCATCAGGGAGGAGGTACAGGAGCCTGAAGACACACACTCAGTGATTCAGGAACAGCTTCTTCCCCTCTGCCATCAGGGAGGAGGTACAGGAGCCTGAAGACACACACTCAACGATTCAGGAACAGCTTCTTCCCCTCTGCCATCAGGGAGGAGGTACAGGAGCCTGAAGACACACACTCAACGATTCAGGAACAGCTTCTTCCCCTCTGCCATCAGGGAGGAGGTACAGGAGCCTGAAGAAACACACTCAACGATTCAGGAACAGCTTCTTCCCCTCTGCCATCAGGGAGGAGGTACAGGAGCCTGAAGACACACACTCAACGATTCAGGAACAGCTTCTTCCCCTCTGCCATCAGGTACGAGATACAGGAGCGTGAAGACACACACTCAACGATTCAGGAACAGCTTCTTCCCCTCTGCCATCAGGGAGGAGGTACAGGAGCCTGAAGACACACACTCAACGATTCAGGAACAGCTTCTTCCCCTCTGCCATCAGGGAGGAGGTACAGGAGCCTGAAGAAACACACTCAACGATTCAGGAACAGCTTCTTCCCCTCTGCCATCAGGGAGGAGGTACAGGAGCCTGAAGACACACACTCAACGATTCAGGAACAGCTTCTTCCCCTCTGCCATCAGGGAGGAGGTACAGGAGCCTGAAGACACACACTCAGTGATTCAGGAACAGCTTCTTCCCCTCTGCCATCAGGGAGGAGGTACAGGAGCCTGAAGACACACACTCAACGATTCAGGAACAGCTTCTTCCCCTCTGCCATCAGGGAGGAGGTACAGGAGCCTGAAGACACACACTCAACGATTCAGGAACAGCTTCTTCCCCTCTGCCATCAGGGAGGAGGTACAGGAGCCTGAAGACACACACTCAGTGATTCAGGAACAGCTTCTTCCCCTCTGCCATCAGGGAGGAGGTACAGGAGCCTGAAGACACACACTCAACGATTCAGGAACAGCTTCTTCCCCTCTGCCATCAGGGAGGAGGTACAGGAGCCTGAAGACACACACTCAACGATTCAGGAACAGCTTCTTCCCCTCTGCCATCAGGGAGGAGGTACAGGAGCCTGAAGAAACACACTCAACGATTCAGGAACAGCTTCTTCCCCTCTGCCATCAGGGAGGAGGTACAGGAGCCTGAAGACACACACTCAACGATTCAGGAACAGCTTCTTCCCCTCTGCCATCAGGGAGGAGGTACAGGAGCCTGAAGACACACACTCAACGATTCAGAAACAGCTTCTTCCCCTCTGCCATCAGGGAGGAGGTACAGGAGCCTGAAGACACACACTCAACGATTCAGGAACAGCTTCTTCCCCTCTGCCATCAGGGAGGAGGTACAGGAGCCTGAAGACACACACTCAGTGATTCAGGAACAGCTTCTTCCCCTCTGCCATCAGGGAGGAGGTACAGGAGCCTGAAGACACACACTCAACGATTCAGGAACAGCTTCTTCCCCTCTGCCATCAGGGAGGAGGTACAGGAGCCTGAAGACACACACTCAACGATTCAGGAACAGCTTCTTCCCCTCTGCCATCAGGGAGGAGGTACAGGAGCCTGAAGAAACACACTCAACGATTCAGGAACAGCTTCTTCCCCTCTGCCATCAGGGAGGAGGTACAGGAGCCTGAAGACACACACTCAACGATTCAGGAACAGCTTCTTCCCCTCTGCCATCAGGGAGGAGGTACAGGAGCCTGAAGACACACACTCAGTGATTCAGGAACAGCTTCTTCCCCTCTGCCATCAGGGAGGAGGTACAGGAGCCTGAAGACACACACTCAACGATTCAGGAACAGCTTCTTCCCCTCTGCCATCAGGGAGGAGGTACAGGAGCCTGAAGACACACACTCAACGATTCAGGAACAGCTTCTTCCCCTCTGCCATCAGGGAGGAGGTACAGGAGCCTGAAGACACACACTCAGTGATTCAGGAACAGCTTCTTCCCCTCTGCCATCAGGTACGAGATACAGGAGCGTGAAGACACACACTCAACGATTCAGGAACAGCTTCTTCCCCTCTGCCATCAGGGAGGAGGTACCGGAGCCTGAAGACACACACTCAACGATTCAGGAACAGCTTCTTCCCCTCTGCCATCAGGGAGGAGGTACAGGAGCCTGAAGAAACACACTCAACGATTCAGGAACAGCTTCTTCCCCTCTGCCATCAGGGAGGAGGTACAGGAGCCTGAAGACACACACTCAACGATTCAGGAACAGCTTCTTCCCCTCTGCCATCAGGGAGGAGGTACAGGAGCCTGAAGACACACACTCAGTGATTCAGGAACAGCTTCTTCCCCTCTGCCATCAGGGAGGAGGTACAGGAGCCTGAAGACACACACTCAACGATTCAGGAACAGCTTCTTCCCCTCTGCCATCAGGGAGGTGGTACAGGAGCCTGAAGACACACACTCAACGATTCAGGAACAGCTTCTTCCCCTCTGCCATCAGGGAGGAGGTACAGGAGCCTGAAGACACACACTCAGTGATTCAGGAACAGCTTCTTCCCCTCTGCCATCAGGTACGAGGTACAGGAGCGTGAAGACACACACTCAGTGATTCAGGAACAGCTTCTTCCCCTCTGCCATCAGGGAGGAGGTACAGGAGCCTGAAGACACACACTCAATGATTCAGGAACAGCTTCTTCCCCTCTGCCATCAGGGAGGAGGTACAGGAGCCTGAAGACACACAGTCAACGATTCAGGAACAGCTTCTTCCCCTCTGCCATCAGGGAGGAGGTACAGGAGCCTGAAGACACACACTCAGTGATTCAGGAACAGCTTCTTCCCCTCTGCCATCAGGGAGGAGGTACAGGAGCCTGAAGACACACACTCAACGATTCAGGAACAGCTTCTTCCCCTCTGCCATCAGGGAGGAGGTACAGGAGCCTGAAGACACACACTCAACGATTCAGGAACAGCTTCTTCCCCTCTGCCATCAGGGAGGAGGTACAGGAGCCTGAAGAAACACACTCAACGATTCAGGAACAGCTTCTTCCCCTCTGCCATCAGGGAGGAGGTACAGGAGCCTGAAGACACACACTCAACGATTCAGGAACAGCTTCTTCCCCTCTGCCATCAGGGAGGAGGTACAGGAGCCTGAAGACACACACTCAACGATTCAGGAACAGCTTCTTCCCCTCTGCCATCAGGGAGGAGGTACAGGAGCCTGAAGACACACACTCAACGATTCAGGAACAGCTTCTTCCCCTCTGCCATCAGGGAGGAGGTACAGGAGCCTGAAGACACACACTCAACGATTCAGGAACAGCTTCTTCCCCTCTGCCATCAGGGAGGAGGTACAGGAGCCTGAAGACACACACTCAGTGATTCAGGAACAGCTTCTTCCCCTCTGCCATCAGGGAGGAGGTACAGGAGCCTGAAGACACACACTCAACGATTCAGGAACAGCTTCTTCCCCTCTGCCATCAGGGAGGAGGTACAGGAGCCTGAAGACACACACTCAACGATTCAGGAACAGCTTCTTCCCCTCTGCCATCAGGGAGGAGGTACAGGAGCCTGAAGAAACACACTCAACGATTCAGGAACAGCTTCTTCCCCTCTGCCATCAGGGAGGAGGTACAGGAGCCTGAAGACACACACTCAACGATTCAGGAACAGCTTCTTCCCCTCTGCCATCAGGGAGGAGGTACAGGAGCCTGAAGACACACACTCAACGATTCAGGAACAGCTTCTTCCCCTCTGCCATCAGGGAGGAGGTACAGGAGCCTGAAGACACACACTCAACGATTCAGGAACAGCTTCTTCCCCTCTGCCATCAGGGAGGAGGTACAGGAGCCTGAAGACACACACTCAGTGATTCAGGAACAGCTTCTTCCCCTCTGCCATCAGGGAGGAGGTACAGGAGCCTGAAGACACACACTCAACGATTCAGGAACAGCTTCTTCCCCTCTGCCATCAGGGAGGAGGTACAGGAGCCTGAAGACACACACTCAACGATTCAGGAACACCTTCTTCCCCTCTGCCATCAGGGAGGAGGTACAGGAGCCTGAAGAAACACACTCAACGATTCAGGAACAGCTTCTTCCCCTCTGCCATCAGGGAGGAGGTACAGGAGCCTGAAGACACACACTCAACGATTCAGGAACAGCTTCTTCCCCTCTGCCATCAGGGAGGAGGTACAGGAGCCTGAAGACACACACTCAGTGATTCAGGAACAGCTTCTTCCCCTCTGCCATCAGGGAGGAGGTACAGGAGCCTGAAGACACACACTCAACGATTCAGGAACAGCTTCTTCCCCTCTGCCATCAGGGAGGAGGTACAGGAGCCTGAAGACACACACTCAACGATTCAGGAACAGCTTCTTCCCCTCTGCCATCAGGGAGGAGGTACAGGAGCCTGAAGACACACACTCAGTGATTCAGGAACAGCTTCTTCCCCTCTGCCATCAGGTACGAGATACAGGAGCGTGAAGACACACAATCAACGATTCAGGAACAGCTTCTTCCCCTCTGCCATCAGGGAGGAGGTACAGGAGCCTGAAGACACACACTCAACGATGCAGGAACAGCTTCTTCCCCTCTGCCATCAGGGAGGAGGTACAGGAGCCTGAAGAAACACACTCAACGATTCAGGAACAGCTTCTTCCCCTCTGCCATCAGGGAGGAGGTACAGGAGCCTGAAGACACACACTCAGTGATTCAGGAACAGCTTCTTCCCCTCTGCCATCAGGGAGGAGGTACAGGAGCCTGAAGACACACACTCAACGATTCAGGAACAGCTTCTTCCCCTCTGCCATCAGGGAGGAGGTACAGGAGCCTGAAGACACACACTCAATGATTCAGGAACAGCTTCTTTCCCTCTGCCATCAGGGAGGAGGTACAGGAGCCTGAAGACACACACTCAGTGATTCAGGAACAGCTTCTTCCCCTCTGCCATCAGGGAGGAGGTACAGGAGCCTGAAGACACACACTCAACGATTCAGGAACAGCTTCTTCCCCTCTGCCATCAGGGAGGAGGTACAGGAGCCTGAAGACACACACTCAACGATTCAGGAACAGCTTCTTCCCCTCTGCCATCAGGGAGGAGGTACAGGAGCCTGAAGACACAAACTCAGCGATTCAGGAACAGCTTCTTCCCCTCTGCCATCAGGGAGGAGGTACAGGAGCCTGAAGACACACACTCAACGAGTCAGGAACAGCTTCTTCCCCTCTGCCATCAGGGAGGAGGTACAGGAGCCTGAAGACACACACTCAGCGATTCAGGAACAGCTGCTTCCCCTCTGCCATCAGGGAGGAGGTACAGGAGCCTGAAGACACACACTCAACGATTCAGGAACAGCTTCTTCCCCTCTGCCATCAGGGAGGAGGTACAGGAGCCTGAAGAAACACACTCAACGATTCAGGAACAGCTTCTTCCCCTCTGCCATCAGGGAGGAGGTACAGGAGCCTGAAGACACACACTCAACGATTCAGGAACAGCTTCTTCCCCTCTGCCATCAGGGAGGAGGAACAGGAGCCTGAAGACACACACTCAACGATTCAGGAACAGCTTCTTCCCCTCTGCCATCAGGGAGGAGGTACAGGAGCCTGAAGACACACACTCAACGATTCAGGAACAGCTTCTTCCCCTCTGCCATCAGGGAGGAGGTACAGGAGCCTGAAGACACACACTCAGTGATTCAGGAACAGCTTCTTCCCCTCTGCCATCAGGTACGAGATACAGTAGCGTGAAGACACACACTCAACGATTCAGGAACAGCTTCTTCCCCTCTGCCATCAGGGTGGAGGTACAGGAGCCTGAAGACACACACTCAACGATTCAGGAACAGCTTCTTCCCCTCTGCCATCAGGGAGGAGGTACAGGAGCCTGAAGAAACACACTCAACGATTCAGGAACAGCTTCTTCCCCTCTGCCATCAGAGAGGAGGTACAGGAGCCTGAAGACACACACTCAATGATTCAGGAACAGCTTCTTCCCCTCTGCCATCAGGGAGGAGGTACAGGAGCCTGAAGACACACACTCAACGATTCAGGAACAGCTTCTTCCCCTCTGCCATCAGGGAGGAGGTACAGGAGCCTGAAGACACACACTCAACGATTCAGGAACAGCTTCTTCCCCTCTGCCATCAGGGAGGAGGTACAGGAGCCTGAAGACACACACTCAACGATTCAGGAACAGCTTCTTCCCCTCTGCCATCAGGGAGGAGGTACAGGAGCCTGAAGACACACACTCAGTGATTCAGGAACAGCTTCTTCCCCTCTGCCATCAGGGAGGAGGTACAGGAGCCTGAAGACACACACTCAGTAATTCAGGAACAGCTTCTTCCCCTCTGCCATCAGGGAGGAGGTACAGGAGCCTGAAGACACACACTCAACGATTCAGGAACAGCTTCTTCCCCTCTGCCATCAGGGAGGAGGTACAGGAGCCTGAAGAAACACACTCAACGATTCAGGAACAGCTTCTTCCCCTCTGCCATCAGGGAGGAGGTACAGGAGCCTGAAGACACACACTCAACGATTCAGGAACAGCTTCTTCCCCTCTGCCATCAGGGAGGAGGTACAGGAGCCTGAAGACACACACTCAACGATTCTGGAACAGCTTCTTCCCCTCTGCCATCAGGGAGGGGTTACAGGAGCCTGAAGACACACACTCAATGATTCAGGAACAGCTTCTTCCCCTCTGCCATCAGGGAGGAGGTACAGGAGCCTGAAGACACACACTCAACGATTCAGGAACAGCTTCTTCCCCTCTGCCATCAGGGAGGAGGTACAGGAGCCTGAAGACACACACTCAACGATTCAGGAACAGCTTCTTCCCCTCTGCCATCAGGGAGGAGGTACAGGAGCCTGAAGACACACACTCAACGATTCAGGAACAGCTTCTTCCCCTCTGCCATCAGGGAGGAGGTACAGGAGCCTGAAGACACACACTCAATGATTCAGGAACAGCTTCTTCCCCTCTGCCATCAGGGAGGAGGTACAGGAGCCTGAAGACACACACTCAGTGATTCAGGAACAGCTCCTTCCCCTCTGCCATCAGGGAGGAGGTACAGGAGCCTGAAGACACACACTCAACGATTCAGGAACAGCTTCTTCCCCTCTGCCATCAGGGAGGGGTTACAGGAGCCTGAAGACACACACTCAACGATTCAGGAACAGCTTCTTCCCCTCTGCCATCAGGGAGGAGGTACAGAAGCCTGAAGACACACACACAATGATTCAGGAACAGCTTCTTCCCCTCTGCCATCAGGGAGGAGGTACAGGAGCCTGAAGACACACACTCAACGATTCAGGAACAGCTTCTTCCCCTCTGCCATCAGGGAGGAGGTACTGGAGCCTGAAGACACACACTCAACGATTCAGGAACAGCTTCTTCCCCTCTGCCATCAGGGAGGAGGTACAGGAGCCTGAAGACACACACTCAGTGATTCAGGAACAGCTTCTTCCCCTCTGCCATCAGGTACGAGATACAGGAGCGTGAAGACACACACTCAGTGATTCAGGAACAGCTTCTTCCCCTCTGCCATCAGGGAGGAGGTACAGGAGCCTGAAGACACACACTCAATGATTCAGGAACAGCTTCTTCCCCTCTGCCATCAGGGAGGAGGTACAGGAGCCTGAAGACACACACTCAACGATTCAGGAACAGCTTCTTCCCCTCTGCCATCAGGGAGGAGGTACAGGAGCCTGAAGACACACACTCAACGATTCAGGAACAGCTTCTTCCCCTCTGCCATCAGGGAGGAGGTACAGGAGCCTGAAGACACACACTCAACGATTCAGGAACAGCTTCTTCCCCTCTGCCATCAGGGAGGAGGTACAGGAGCCTGAAGACACACACTCAGTGATTCAGGAACAGCTTCTTCCCCTCTGCCATCAGGGAGGAGGTACAGGAGCCTGAAGACACACACTCAACGATTCAGGAACAGCTTCTTCCCCTCTGCCATCAGGGAGGAGGTACAGGAGCCTGAAGACACACACTCAACGATTCAGGAACAGCTTCTTCCCCTCTGCCATCAGGGAGGAGGTACAGGAGCCTGAAGAAACACACTCAACGATTCAGGAACAGCTTCTTCCCCTCTGCCATCAGGGAGGAGGTACAGGAGCCTGAAGACACACACTCAACGATTCAGGAACAGCTACTTCCCCTCTGCCATCAGGGAGGAGGTACAGGAGCCTGAAGACACACACTCAACGATTCAGGAACAGCTTCTTCCCCTCTGCCATCAGGGAGGAGGTACAGGAGCCTGAAGACACACACTCAACGATTCAGGAACAGCTTCTTCCCCTCTGCCATCAGGGAGGAGGTACAGGAGCCTGAAGACACACACTCAGTGATTCAGGAACAGCTTCTTCCCCTCTGCCATCAGGGAGGAGGTACAGGAGCCTGAAGACACACACTCAACGATTCAGGAACAGCTTCTTCCCCTCTGCCATCAGGGAGGAGGTACAGGAGCCTGAAGACACACACTCAACGATTCAGGAACAGCTTCTTCCCCTCTGCCATCAGGGAGGAGGTACAGGAGCCTGAAGAAACACACTCAACGATTCAGGAACAGCTTCTTCCCCTCTGCCATCAGGGAGGAGGTACAGGAGCCTGAAGACACACACTCAACGATTCAGGAACAGCTTCTTCCCCTCTGCCATCAGGGAGGAGGTACAGGAGCCTGAAGACACACACTCAGTGATTCAGGAACAGCTTCTTCCCCTCTGCCATCAGGGAGGAGGTACAGGAGCCTGAAGACACACACTCAACGATTCAGGAACAGCTTCTTCCCCTCTGCCATCAGGGAGGAGGTACAGGAGCCTGAAGACACACACTCAACGATTCAGGAACAGCTTCTTCCCCTCTGCCATCAGGGAGGAGGTACAGGAGCCTGAAGACACACACTCAGTGATTCAGGAACAGCTTCTTCCCCTCTGCCATCAGGGAGGAGGTACAGGAGCCTGAAGACACACACTCAACGATTCAGGAACAGCTTCTTCCCCTCTGCCATCAGGGAGGAGGTACAGGAGCCTGAAGACACACACTCAACGATTCAGGAACAGCTTCTTCCCCTCTGCCATCAGTGAGGAGGTACAGGAGCCTGAAGAAACACACTCAACGATTCAGGAACAGCTTCTTCCCCTCTGCCATCAGGGAGGAGGTACAGGAGCCTGAAGACACACACTCAATGATTCAGGAACAGCTTCTTCCCCTCTGCCATCAGGGAGGAGGTACAGGAGCCTGAAGACACACACTCAGTGATTCAGGAACAGCTTCTTCCCCTCTGCCATCAGGGAGGAGGTACAGGAGCCTGAAGACACACACTCAACGATTCAGGAACAGCTTCTTCCCCTCTGCCATCAGGGAGGAGGTACAGGAGCCTGAAGACACACACTCAACGATTCAGGAACAGCTTCTTCCCCTCTGCCATCAGGGAGGAGGTACAGGAGCCTGAAGACACAAAATCAGCGATTCAGGAACAGCTTCTTCCCCTCTGCCATCAGGGAGGAGGTACAGGAGCCTGAAGACACACACTCAACGATTCAGGAACAGCTTCTTCCCCTCTGCCATCAGGGAGGAGGTACAGGAGCCTGAAGACACACACTCAGCGATTCAGGAACAGCTCCTTCCCCTCTGCCATCAGGGAGGAGGTACAGGAGCCTGAAGACACACACTCAACGATTCAGGAACAGCTTCTTCCCCTCTGCCATCAGGGAGGAGGTACAGGAGCCTGAAGAAACACACTCAACGATTCAGGAACAGCTTCTTCCCCTCTGCCATCAGGGAGGAGGTACAGGAGCCTGAAGACACACACTCAACGATTCAGGAACAGCTTCTTCCCCTCTGCCATCAGGGAGGAGGTACAGGAGCCTGAAGACACACACTCAACGATTCAGGAACAGTTTCTTCCCCTCTGCCATCAGGGAGGAGGTACAGGAGCCTGAAGACACACACTCAGTGATTCAGGAACAGCTTTTTCCCCTCTGCCATCAGGGAGGAGGTACAGGAGCCTGAAGACACACACTCAACGATTCAGGAACAGCTTCTTCCCCTCTGCCATCAGGGAGGAGGTACAGGAGCCTGAAGACACACACTCAACGATTCAGGAACAGCTTCTTCCCCTCTGCCATCAGGGAGGAGGTACAGGAGCCTGAAGACACACACTCAGTGATTCAGGAACAGCTTCTTCCCCTCTGCCATCAGGTACGAGATACAGGAGCGTGAAGACACACACTCAACGATTCAGGAACAGCTTCTTCCCCTCTGCCATCAGGGAGGAGGTACAGGAGCCTGAAGAAACACACTCAACGATTCAGGAACAGCTTCTTCCCCTCTGCCATCAGGGAGGAGGTACAGGAGCCTGAAGAAACACACTCAACGATTCAGGAACAGCTTCTTCCCCTCTGCCATCAGGGAGGAGGTACAGGAGCCTGAAGACACACACTCAACGATTCAGGAACAGCTTCTTCCCCTCTGCCATCAGGGAGGAGGTACAGGAGCCTGAAGACACACACTCAACGATTCAGGAACAGCTTCTTCCCCTCTGCCATCAGGGAGGAGGTACAGGAGCCTGAAGACACACACTCAACGATTCAGGAACAGCTTCTTCCCCTCTGCCATCAGGGAGGAGGTACAGGAGCCTGAAGACACACACTCAACGATTCAGGAACAGCTTCTTCCCCTCTGCCATCAGGGAGGAGGTACAGGAGCCTGAAGACACACACTCAGTGATTCAGGAACAGCTTCTTCCCCTCTGCCATCAGGGAGGAGGTACAGGAGCCTGAAGACACACACTCAACGATTCAGGAACAGCTTCTTCCCCACTGCCATCAGGGAGGAGGTACAGGAGCCTGAAGACACACACTCAATGATTCAGGAACAGCTTCTTCCCCTCTGCCATCAGGGAGGAGGTACAGGAGCCTGCAGAAATACACTCAACGATTCAGGAACAGCTTCTTCCCCTCTGCCATCAGGGAGGAGGTACAGGAGCCTGAAGACACACACTCAACGATTCAGGAACAGCTTCTTCCCCTCTGCCATCAGGGAGGAGGTACAGGAGCCTGAAGACACACACTCAACGATTCAGGAACAGCTTCTTCCCCTCTGCCATCAGGGAGGAGGTACAGGAGCCTGAAGACACACACTCAACGATTCAGGAACAGCTTCTTCCCCTCTGCCATCAGGGAGGAGGTACAGGAGCCTGAAGACACACACTCAACGATTCAGGAACAGCTTCTTCCCCTCTGCCATCAGGGAGGAGGTACAGGAGCCTGAAGACACACACTCAACGATTCAGGAACAGCTTCTTCCCCTCTGCCATCAGGGAGGAGGTACAGGAGCCTGAAGAAACACACTCAACGATTCAGGAACAGCTTCTTCCCCTCTGCCATCAGGGAGGAGGTACAGGAGCCTGAAGACACACACTCAACGATTCAGGAACAGCTTCTTCCCCTCTGCCATCAGGGAGGAGGTACAGGAGCCTGAAGACACACACTCAGTGATTCAGGAACAGCTTCTTCCCCTCTGCCATCAGGGAGGAGGTACAGGAGCCTGAAGACACACACTCAACGATTCAGGAACAGCTTCTTCCCCTCTGCCATCAGGGAGGAGGTACAGGAGCCTGAAGACACACACTCAACGATTCAGGAACAGCTTCTTCCCCTCTGCCATCAGGGAGGAGGTACAGGAGCCTGAAGACACACACTCAGTGATTCAGGAACAGCTTCTTCCCCTCTGCCATCAGGGAGGAGGTACAGGAGCCTGAAGACACACACTCAACGATTCAGGAACAGCTTCTTCCCCTCTGCCATCAGGGAGGAGGTACAGGAGCCTGAAGACACACACTCAACGATTCAGGAACAGCTTCTTCCCCTCTGCCATCAGGGAGGAGGTACAGGAGCCTGAAGACACACACTCAGTGATTCAGGAACAGCTTCTTCCCCTCTGCCATCAGGGAGGAGGTACAGGAGCCTGAAGACACACACTCAACGATTCAGGAACAGCTTCTTCCCCTCTGCCATCAGGGAGGAGGTACAGGAGCCTGAAGACACACACTCAGTGATTCAGGAACAGCTTCTTCCCCTCTGCCATCAGGGAGGAGGTACAGGAGCCTGAAGACACACACTCAACGATTCAGGAACAGCTTCTTCCCCTCTGCCATCAGGGAGGAGGTACAGGAGCCTGAAGAAACACACTCAACGATTCAGGAACAGCTTCTTCCCCTCTGCCATCAGGGAGGAGGTACAGGAGCCTGAAGACACACACTCAACGATTCAGGAACAGCTTCTTCCCCTCTGCCATCAGGGAGGAGGTACAGGAGCCTGAAGACACACACTCAACGATTCAGGAACAGTTTCTTCCCCTCTGCCATCAGGGAGGAGGTACAGGAGCCTGAAGACACACACTCAGTGATTCAGGAACAGCTTCTTCCCCTCTGCCATCAGGGAGGAGGTACAGGAGCCTGAAGACACACACTCAACGATTCAGGAACAGCTTCTTCCCCTCTGCCATCAGGGAGGAGGTACAGGAGCCTGAAGACACACACTCAACGATTCAGGAACAGCTTCTTCCCCTCTGCCATCAGGGAGGAGGTACAGGAGCCTGAAGACACACACTCAGTGATTCAGGAACAGCTTCTTCCCCTCTGCCATCAGGTACGAGATACAGTAGCGTGAAGACACACACTCAACGATTCAGGAACAGCTTCTTCCCCTCTGCCATCAGGGAGGAGGTACAGGAGCCTGAAGACACACACTCAACGATTCAGGAACAGCTTCTTCCCCTCTGCCATCAGGGAGGAGGTACAGGAGCCTGAAGAAACACACTCAACGATTCAGGAACAGCTTCTTCCCCTCTGCCATCAGGGAGGAGGTACAGGAGCCTGAAGACACACACTCAACGATTCAGGAACAGCTTCTTCCCCTCTGCCATCAGGGAGGAGGTACAGGAGCCTGAAGACACACACTCAACGATTCAGGAACAGCTTCTTCCCCTCTGCCATCAGGGAGGAGGTACAGGAGCCTGAAGACACACACTCAACGATTCAGGAACAGCTTCTTCCCCTCTGCCATCAGGGAGGAGGTACAGGAGCCTGAAGACACACACTCAACGATTCAGGAACAGCTTCTTCCCCTCTGCCATCAGGGAGGAGGTACAGGAGCCTGAAGACACACACTCAGTGATTCAGGAACAGCTTCTTCCCCTCTGCCATCAGGGAGGAGGTACATGAGCCTGAAGACACACACTCAACGATTCAGGAACAGCTTCTTCCCCACTGCCATCAGGGAGGAGGTACAGGAGCCTGAAGACACACACTCAACGATTCAGGAACAGCTTCTTCCCCTCTGCCATCAGGGAGGAGGTACAGGAGCCTGAAGAAACACACTCAACGATTCAGGAACAGCTTCTTCCCCTCTGCCATCAGGGAGGAGGTACAGGAGCCTGAAGACACACACTCAACGATTCAGGAACAGCTTCTTCCCCTCTGCCATCAGGGAGGAGGTACAGGAGCCTGAAGACACACACTCAACGATTCAGGAACAGCTTCTTCCCCTCTGCCATCAGGGAGGAGGTACAGGAGCCTGAAGACACACACTCAATGATTCAGGAACAGCTTCTTCCCCTCTGCCATCAGGGAGGAGGTACAGGAGCCTGAAGACACACACTCAGTGATTCAGGAACAGCTTCTTCCCCTCTGCCATCAGGGAGGAGGTACAGGAGCCTGAAGACACACACTCAGTGATTCAGGAACAGCTCCTTCCCCTCTGCCATCAGGGAGGAGGTACAGGAGCCTGAAGACACACACTCAACGATTCAGGAACAGCTTCTTCCCCTCTGCCATCAGGGAGGGGTTACAGGAGCCTGAAGACACACACTCAACGATTCAGGAACAGCTTCTTCCCCTCTGCCATCAGGGAGGAGGTACAGAAGCCTGAAGACACACACTCAACGATTCAGGAACAGCTTCTTCCCCTCTGCCATCAGGGAGGAGGTACTGGAGCCTGAAGACACACACTCAACGATTCAGGAACAGCTTCTTCCCCTCTGCCATCAGGGAGGAGGTACAGGAGCCTGAAGACACACACTCAGTGATTCAGGAACAGCTTCTTCCCCTCTGCCATCAGGTACGAGATACAGGAGCGTGAAGACACACACTCAATGATTCAGGAACAGCTTCTTCCCCTCTGCCATCAGGGAGGAGGTACAGGAGCCTGAAGAAACACACTCAACGATTCAGGAACAGCTTCTTCCCCTCTGCCATCAGGGAGGAGGTACAGGAGCCTGAAGACACACACTCAACGATTCAGGAACAGCTTCTTCCCCTCTGCCATCAGGGAGGAGGTACAGGAGCCTGAAGACACACACTCAACGATTCAGGAACAGCTTCTTCCCCTCTGCCATCAGGGAG
Organism: Mobula hypostoma; assembly: GCF_963921235.1. NCBI lineage: Eukaryota > Metazoa > Chordata > Chondrichthyes > Myliobatiformes > Myliobatidae > Mobula > Mobula hypostoma. The sequence goes on along the minus strand of NW_026948172.1, from coordinate 227,820 downwards.
GAGGTACAGGAGCCTGAAGACACACACTCAACGATTCAGGAACAGCTTCTTCCCCTCTGCCATCAGGGAGGAGGTACAGGAGCCTGAAGACACACACTCAATGATTCAGGAACAGCTTCTTCCCCTCTGCCATCAGGGAGGAGGTACAGGAGCCTGAAGACACACACTCAGTGATTCAGGAACAGCTCCTTCCCCTCTGCCATCAGGGAGGAGGTACAGGAGCCTGAAGACACACACTCAATGATTCAGGAACAGCTTCTTCCCCTCTGCCATCAGGGAGGGGTTACAGGAGCCTGAAGACACACACTCAACGATTCAGGAACAGCTTCTTCCCCTCTGCCATCAGGGAGGAGGTACAGAAGCCTGAAGACACACACACAATGATTCAGGAACAGCTTCTTCCCCTCTGCCATCAGGGAGGAGGTACAGGAGCCTGAAGACACACACTCAACGATTCAGGAACAGCTTCTTCCCCTCTGCCATCAGGGAGGAGGTACTGGAGCCTGAAGACACACACTCAACGATTCAGGAACAGCTTCTTCCCCTCTGCCATCAGGGAGGAGGTACAGGAGCCTGAAGACACACACTCAGTGATTCAGGAACAGCTTCTTCCCCTCTGCCATCAGGTACGAGATACAGGAGCGTGAAGACACACACTCAGTGATTCAGGAACAGCTTCTTCCCCTCTGCCATCAGGGAGGAGGTACAGGAGCCTGAAGACACACACTCAATGATTCAGGAACAGCTTCTTCCCCTCTGCCATCAGGGAGGAGGTACAGGAGCCTGAAGACACACACTCAACGATTCAGGAACAGCTTCTTCCCCTCTGCCATCAGGGAGGAGGTACAGGAGCCTGAAGACACACACTCAACGATTCAGGAACAGCTTCTTCCCCTCTGCCATCAGGGAGGAGGTACAGGAGCCTGAAGACACACACTCAGTGATTCAGGAACAGCTTCTTCCCCTCTGCCATCAGGGAGGAGGTACAGGAGCCTGAAGACACACACTCAACGATTCAGGAACAGCTTCTTCCCCACTGCCATCAGGGAGGAGGTACAGGAGCCTGAAGACACACACTCAATGATTCAGGAACAGCTTCTTCCCCTCTGCCATCAGGGAGGAGGTACAGGAGCCTGCAGAAATACACTCAACGATTCAGGAACAGCTTCTTCCCCTCTGCCATCAGGGAGGAGGTACAGGAGCCTGAAGACACACACTCAACGATTCAGGAACAGCTTCTTCCCCTCTGCCATCAGGGAGGAGGTACAGGAGCCTGAAGACACACACTCAACGATTCAGGAACAGCTTCTTCCCCTCTGCCATCAGGGAGGAGGTACAGGAGCCTGAAGACACACACTCAACGATTCAGGAACAGCTTCTTCCCCTCTGCCATCAGGGAGGAGGTACAGGAGCCTGAAGACACACACTCAACGATTCAGGAACAGCTTCTTCCCCTCTGCCATCAGGGAGGAGGTACAGGAGCCTGAAGACACACACTCAACGATTCAGGAACAGCTTCTTCCCCTCTGCCATCAGGGAGGAGGTACAGGAGCCTGAAGAAACACACTCAACGATTCAGGAACAGCTTCTTCCCCTCTGCCATCAGGGAGGAGGTACAGGAGCCTGAAGACACACACTCAACGATTCAGGAACAGCTTCTTCCCCTCTGCCATCAGGGAGGAGGTACAGGAGCCTGAAGACACACACTCAGTGATTCAGGAACAGCTTCTTCCCCTCTGCCATCAGGGAGGAGGTACAGGAGCCTGAAGACACACACTCAACGATTCAGGAACAGCTTCTTCCCCTCTGCCATCAGGGAGGAGGTACAGGAGCCTGAAGACACACACTCAACGATTCAGGAACAGCTTCTTCCCCTCTGCCATCAGGGAGGAGGTACAGGAGCCTGAAGACACACACTCAGTGATTCAGGAACAGCTTCTTCCCCTCTGCCATCAGGGAGGAGGTACAGGAGCCTGAAGACACACACTCAACGATTCAGGAACAGCTTCCTCCCCTCTGCCATCAGGGAGGAGGTACAGGAGCCTGAAGACACACACTCAACGATTCAGGAACAGCTTCTTCCCCTCTGCCATCAGGGAGGAGGTACAGGAGCCTGAAGACACACACTCAGTGATTCAGGAACAGCTTCTTCCCCTCTGCCATCAGGGAGGAGGTACAGGAGCCTGAAGACACACACTCAACGATTCAGGAACAGCTTCTTCCCCTCTGCCATCAGGGAGGAGGTACAGGAGCCTGAAGACACACACTCAGTGATTCAGGAACAGCTTCTTCCCCTCTGCCATCAGGGAGGAGGTACAGGAGCCTGAAGACACACACTCAACGATTCAGGAACAGCTTCTTCCCCTCTGCCATCAGGGAGGAGGTACAGGAGCCTGAAGAAATCACACTCAGGGAGGAGGTACAGGAGCCTGAAGACACACACTCAAGACAGTACAGGAGCCTGAAGACACACACTCAATCGGGATTCAGGAACAGTTCTTCCCCTCTGCCATCAGGGAGGAGGTACAGGAGCCTGAAGACACACACTCAGTGATTCAGGAACAGCTTCTTCCCCTCTGCCATCAGGGAGGAGGTACAGGAGCCTGAAGACACACACTCAACGATTCAGGAACAGCTTCTTCCCCTCTGCCATCAGGGAGGAGGTACAGGAGCCTGAAGACACACACTCAACGATTCAGGAACAGCTTCTTCCCCTCTGCCATCAGGGAGGAGGTACAGGAGCCTGAAGACACACACTCAGTCAACGATTCAGGAACAGTGATTCTTCCCCTCTGCCATCAGGGAGGAGGTACAGGAGCCTGAAGACACACACTCAGTGATTCAGGAACAGCTTCTTCCCCTCTGCCATCAGGGAGGAGGTACAGGAGCCTGAAGACACACACTCAACGATTCAGGAACAGCTTCTTCCCCTCTGCCATCAGGGAGGAGGTACAGGAGCCTGAAGACACACACTCAACGATTCAGGAACAGCTTCTTCCCCTCTGCCATCAGGGAGGAGGTACAGGAGCCTGAAGACACACACTCAACGATTCAGGAACAGCTTCTTCCCCTCTGCCATCAGGGAGGAGGTACAGGAGCCTGAAGACACACACTCAACGATTCAGGAACAGCTTCTTCCCCTCTGCCATCAGGGAGGAGGTACAGGAGCCTGAAGACACACACTCAACGATTCAGGAACAGCTTCTTCCCCTCTGCCATCAGGGAGGAGGTACAGGAGCCTGAAGACACACACTCAATGATTCAGGAACAGCTTCTTCCCCTCTGCCATCAGGGAGGAGGTACAGGAGCCTGAAGACACACACTCAGTGATTCAGGAACAGCTCCTTCCCCTCTGCCATCAGGGAGGAGGTACAGGAGCCTGAAGACACACACTCAACGATTCAGGAACAGCTTCTTCCCCTCTGCCATCAGGGAGGGGGTACAGGAGCCTGAAGACACACACTCAACGATTCAGGAACAGCTTCTTCCCCTCTGCCATCAGGGAGGAGGTACAGGAGCCTGAAGACACACACTCAATGATTCAGGAACAGCTTCTTCCCCTCTGCCATCAGGGAGGAGGTACAGGAGCCTGAAGACACACACTCAACGATTCAGGAACAGCTTCTTCCCCTCTGCCATCAGGGAGGAGGTACTGGAGCCTGAAGACACACACTCAACGATTCAGGAACAGCTTCTTCCCCTCTGCCATCAGGGAGGAGGTACAGGAGCCTGAAGACACACACTCAGTGATTCAGGAACAGCTTCTTCCCCTCTGCCATCAGGTACGAGATACAGGAGCGTGAAGACACACACTCAGTGATTCAGGAACAGCTTCTTCCCCTCTGCCATCAGGGAGGAGGTACAGGAGCCTGAAGACACACACTCAATGATTCAGGAACAGCTTCTTCCCCTCTGCCATCAGGGAGGAGGTACAGGAGCCTGAAGACACACACTCAACGATTCAGGAACAGCTTCTTCCCCTCTGCCATCAGGGAGGAGGTACAGGAGCCTGAAGACACACACTCAACGATTCAGGAACAGCTTCTTCCCCTCTGCCATCAGGGAGGAGGTACAGGAGCCTGAAGACACACACTCAGTGATTCAGGAACAGCTTCTTCCCCTCTGCCATCAGGGAGGAGGTACAGGAGCCTGAAGACCACACTCAACGATTCAGGACACTCAGATTCAGGAACAGCTTCTTCCCCTCTGCCATCAGGGAGGAGGTACAGGAGCCTGAAGACACACACTCAACGATTCAGGAACAGCTTCTTCCCCTCTGCCATCAGGGAGGAGGTACAGGAGCCTGAAGACACACACTCAATGATTCAGGAACAGCTTCTTCCCCTCTGCCATCAGGGAGGAGGTACAGGAGCCTGCAGAAATACACTCAACGATTCAGGAACAGCTTCTTCCCCTCTGCCATCAGGGAGGAGGTACAGGAGCCTGAAGACACACACTCAACGATTCAGGAACAGCTTCTTCCCCTCTGCCATCAGGGAGGATGTACAGGAGCCTGAAGACACACACTCAACGATTCAGGAACAGCTTCTTCCCCTCTGCCATCAGGGAGGAGGTACAGGAGCCTGAAGACACACACTCAACGATTCAGGAACAGCTTCTTCCCCTCTGCCATCAGGGAGGAGGTACAGGAGCCTGAAGACACACACTCAACGATTCAGGAACAGCTTCTTCCCCTCTGCCATCAGGGAGGAGGTACAGGAGCCTGAAGACACACACTCAACGATTCAGGAACAGCTTCTTCCCCTCTGCCATCAGGGAGGAGGTACAGGAGCCTGAAGAAACACACTCAACGATTCAGGAACAGCTTCTTCCCCTCTGCCATCAGGGAGGAGGTACAGGAGCCTGAAGACACACACTCAACGATTCAGGAACAGCTTCTTCCCCTCTGCCATCAGGGAGGAGGTACAGGAGCCTGAAGACACACACTCAGTGATTCAGGAACAGCTTCTTCCCCTCTGCCATCAGGGAGGAGGTACAGGAGCCTGAAGACACACACTCAACGATTCAGGAACAGCTTCTTCCCCTCTGCCATCAGGGAGGAGGTACAGGAGCCTGAAGACACACACTCAACGATTCAGGAACAGCTTCTTCCCCTCTGCCATCAGGGAGGAGGTACAGGAGCCTGAAGACACACACTCAGTGATTCAGGAACAGCTTCTTCCCCTCTGCCATCAGGGAGGAGGTACAGGAGCCTGAAGACACACACTCAACGATTCAGGAACAGCTTCTTCCCCTCTGCCATCAGGGAGGAGGTACAGGAGCCTGAAGACACACACTCAACGATTCAGGAACAGCTTCTTCCCCTCTGCCATCAGGGAGGAGGTACAGGAGCCTGAAGACACACACTCAGTGATTCAGGAACAGCTTCTTCCCCTCTGCCATCAGGGAGGAGGTACAGGAGCCTGAAGACACACACTCAACGATTCAGGAACAGCTTCTTCCCCTCTGCCATCAGGGAGGAGGTACAGGAGCCTGAAGACACACACTCAGTGATTCAGGAACAGCTTCTTCCCCTCTGCCATCAGGGAGGAGGTACAGGAGCCTGAAGACACACACTCAACGATTCAGGAACAGCTTCTTCCCCTCTGCCATCAGGGAGGAGGTACAGGAGCCTGAAGAAACACACTCAACGATTCAGGAACAGCTTCTTCCCCTCTGCCATCAGGGAGGAGGTACAGGAGCCTGAAGACACACACTCAACGATTCAGGAACAGCTTCTTCCCCTCTGCCATCAGGGAGGAGGTACAGGAGCCTGAAGACACACACTCAACGATTCAGGAACAGTTTCTTCCCCTCTGCCATCAGGGACGAGGTACAGGAGCCTGAAGACACACACTCAGTGATTCAGGAACAGCTTCTTCCCCTCTGCCATCAGGGAGGAGGTACAGGAGCCTGAAGACACACACTCAACGATTCAGGAACAGCTTCTTCCCCTCTGCCATCAGGGAGGAGGTACAGGAGCCTGAAGACACACACTCAACGATTCAGGAACAGCTTCTTCCCCTCTGCCATCAGGGAGGAGGTACTGGAGCCTGAAGACACACACTCAACGATTCAGGAACAGCTTCTTCCCCTCTGCCATCAGGGAGGAGGTACAGGAGCCTGAAGACACACACTCAGTGATTCAGGAACAGCTTCTTCCCCTCTGCCATCAGGTACGAGATACAGGAGCGTGAAGACACACACTCAATGATTCAGGAACAGCTTCTTCCCCTCTGCCATCAGGGAGGAGGTACAGGAGCCTGAAGAAACACACTCAACGATTCAGGAACAGCTTCTTCCCCTCTGCCATCAGGGAGGAGGTACAGGAGCCTGAAGACACACACTCAACGATTCAGGAACAGCTTCTTCCCCTCTGCCATCAGGGAGGAGGTACAGGAGCCTGAAGACACACACTCAGTGATTCAGGAACAGCTTCTTCCCCTCTGCCATCAGGGAGGAGGTACAGGAGCCTGAAGACACACACTCAACGATTCAGGAACAGCTTCTTCCCCTCTGCCATCAGGGAGGAGGTACAGGAGCCTGAAGAAACACACTCAACGATTCAGGAACAGCTTCTTCCCCTCTGCCATCAGGGAGGAGGTACAGGAGCCTGAAGACACACACTCAACGATTCAGGAACAGCTTCTTCCCCTCTGCCATCAGGGAGGAGGTACAGGAGCCTGAAGACACACACTCAACGATTCAGGAACAGCTTCTTCCCCTCTGCCATCAGGGAGGAGGTACAGGAGCCTGAAGACACACACTCAACGATTCAGGAACAGCTTCTTCCCCTCTGCCATCAGGGAGGAGGTACAGGAGCCTGAAGACACACACTCAATGATTCAGGAACAGCTTCTTCCCCTCTGCCATCAGGGAGGAGGTACAGGAGCCTGAAGACACACACTCAGTGATTCAGGAACAGCTCCTTCCCCTCTGCCATCAGGGAGGAGGTACAGGAGCCTGAAGACACACACTCAACGATTCAGGAACAGCTTCTTCCCCTCTGCCATCAGGGAGGGGTTACAGGAGCCTGAAGACACACACTCAAAGATTCAGGAACAGCTTCTTCCCCTCTGCCATCAGGGAGGAGGTACAGAAGCCTGAAGACACACACACAATGATTCAGGAACAGCTTCTTCCCCTCTGCCATCAGGGAGGAGGTACAGGAGCCTGAAGACACACACTCAACGATTCAGGAACAGCTTCTTCCCCTCTGCCATCAGGGAGGAGGTACTGGAGCCTGAAGACACACACTCAACGATTCAGGAACAGCTTCTTCCCCTCTGCCATCAGGGAGGAGGTACAGGAGCCTGAAGACACACACTCAGTGATTCAGGAACAGCTTCTTCCCCTCTGCCATCAGGTACGAGATACAGGAGCATGAAGACACACACTCAATGATTCAGGAACAGCTTCTTCCCCTCTGCCATCAGGGAGGAGGTACAGGAGCCTGAAGAAACACACTCAACGATTCAGGAACAGCTTCTTCCCCTCTGCCATCAGGGAGGAGGTACAGGAGCCTGAAGACACACACTCAACGATTCAGGAACAGCTTCTTCCCCTCTGCCATCAGGGAGGAGGTACAGGAGCCTGAAGAAACACACTCAACGATTCAGGAACAGCTTCTTCCCCTCTGCCATCAGGGAGGAGGTACAGGAGCCTGAAGACACACACTCAATGATTCAGGAACAGCTTCTTCCCCTCTGCCATCAGGGAGGAGGTACAGGAGCCTGAAGACACACACTCAGTGATTCAGGAACAGCTCCTTCCCCTCTGCCATCAGGGAGGAGGTACAGGAGCCTGAAGACACACACTCAACGATTCAGGAACAGCTTCTTCCCCTCTGCCATCAGGGAGGGGTTACAGGAGCCTGAAGACACACACTCAACGATTCAGGAACAGCTTCTTCCCCTCTGCCATCAGGGAGGAGGTACAGAAGCCTGAAGACACACACACAATGATTCAGGAACAGCTTCTTCCCCTCTGCCATCAGGGAGGAGGTACAGGAGCCTGAAGACACACACTCAACGATTCAGGAACAGCTTCTTCCCCTCTGCCATCAGGGAGGAGGTACTGGAGCCTGAAGACACACACTCAACGATTCAGGAACAGCTTCTTCCCCTCTGCCATCAGGGAGGAGGTACAGGAGCCTGAAGACACACACTCAGTGATTCAGGAACAGCTTCTTCCCCTCTGCCATCAGGTACGAGATACAGGAGCGTGAAGACACACACTCAATGATTCAGGAACAGCTTCTTCCCCTCTGCCATCAGGGAGGAGGTACAGGAGCCTGAAGAAACACACTCAACGATTCAGGAACAGCTTCTTCCCCTCTGCCATCAGGGAGGAGGTACAGGAGCCTGAAGACACACACTCAACGATTCAGGAACAGCTTCTTCCCCTCTGCCATCAGGGAGGAGGTACAGGAGCCTGAAGACACACACTCAACGATTCAGGAACAGCTTCTTCCCCTCTGCCATCAGGGAGGAGGTACAGGAGCCTGAAGACACACACTCAATGATTCAGGAACAGCTTCTTCCCCTCTGCCATCAGGGAGGAGGTACAGGAGCCTGAAGACACACACTCAGTGATTCAGGAACAGCTCCTTCCCCTCTGCCATCAGGGAGGAGGTACAGGAGCCTGAAGACACACACTCAACGATTCAGGAACAGCTTCTTCCCCTCTGCCATCAGGGAGGGGTTACAGGAGCCTGAAGACACACACTCAACGATTCAGGAACAGCTTCTTCCCCTCTGCCATCAGGTACGAGATACAGGTGCGTGAAGACACACACTCAGTGATTCAGGAACAGCTTCTTCCCCTCTGCCATCAGGGAGGAGGTACAGGAGCCTGAAGACACACACTCAATGATTCAGGAACAGCTTCTTCCCCTCTGCCATCAGGGAGGTGGTACAGGAGCCTGAAGACACACACTCAACGATTCAGGAACAGCTTCTTCCCCTCTGCCATCAGGGAGGAGGTACAGGAGCCTGAAGACACACACTCAGTGATTCAGGAACAGCTTCTTCCCCTCTGCCATCAGGGAGGAGGTACAGGAGCCTGAAGACACACACTCAACGATTCAGGAACAGCTTCTTCCCCTCTGCCATCAGGGAGGAGGTACAGGAGCCTGAAGACACACACTCAACGATTCAGGAACAGCTTCTTCCCCTCTGCCATCAGGGAGGAGGTACAGGAGCCTGAAGACACACACTCAACGATTCAGGAACAGCTTCTTCCCCTCTGCCATCAGGGAGGAGGTACAGGAGCCTGAAGACACACACTCAACGATTCAGGAACAGCTTCTTCCCCTCTGCCATCAGGGAGGAGGTACAGGAGCCTGAAGACACATACTCAACGATTCAGGAACAGCTTCTTCCCCTCTGCCATCAGGGAGGAGGTACAGGAGCCTGAAGACACACACTCAACGATTCAGGAACAGCTTCTTCCCCTCTGCCATCAGGGAGGAGGTACAGGAGCCTGAAGACACACACTCAACGATTCAGGAACAGCTTCTTCCCCTCTGCCATCAGGGAGGAGGTACAGGAGCCTGAAGACACACACTCAGTGATTCAGGAACAGCTTCTTCCCCTCTGCCATCAGGGAGGAGGTACAGGAGCCTGAAGACACACACTCAACGATTCAGGAACAGCTTCTTCCCCTCTGCCATCAGGGAGGAGGTACAGGAGCCTGAAGACACACACTCAACGATTCAGGAACAGCTTCTTCCCCTCTGCCATCAGGGAGGATGTACAGGAGCCTGAAGAAACACACTCAACGATTCAGGAACAGCTTCTTCCCCTCTGCCATCAGGGAGGAGGTACAGGAGCCTGAAGACACACACTCAACGATTCAGGAACAGCTTCTTCCCCTCTGCCATCAGGGAGGAGGTACAGGAGCCTGAAGACACACACTCAACGATTCAGGAACAGCTTCTTCCCCTCTGCCATCAGGGAGGAGGTACAGGAGCCTGAAGACACACACTCAACGATTCAGGAACAGCTTCTTCCCCTCTGCCATCAGGGAGGAGGTACAGGAGCCTGAAGACACACACTCAGTGATTCAGGAACAGCTTCTTCCCCTCTGCCATCAGGGAGGAGGTACAGGAGCCTGAAGACACACACTCAACGATTCAGGAACAGCTTCTTCCCCTCTGCCATCAGGGAGGAGGTACAGGAGCCTGAAGACACACACTCAACGATTCAGGAACAGCTTCTTCCCCTCTGCCATCAGGGAGGAGGTACAGGAGCCTGAAGAAACACACTCAACGATTCAGGAACAGCTTCTTCCCCTCTGCCATCAGGGAGGAGGTACAGGAGCCTGAAGACACACACTCAACGATTCAGGAACAGCTTCTTCCCCTCTGCCATCAGGGAGGAAGTACAGGAGCCTGAAGACACACACTCAGTGATTCAGGAACAGCTTCTTCCCCTCTGCCATCAGGGAGGAGGTACAGGAGCCTGAAGACACACACTCAACGATTCAGGAACAGCTTCTTCCCCTCTGCCATCAGGGAGGAGGTACAGGAGCCTGAAGACACACACTCAACGATTCAGGAACAGCTTCTTCCCCTCTGCCATCAGGGAGGAGGTACAGGAGCCTGAAGACACACACTCAGTGATTCAGGAACAGCTTCTTCCCCTCTGCCATCAGGGAGGAGGTACAGGAGCCTGAAGACACACACTCAACGATTCAGGAACAGCTTCTTCCCCTCTGCCATCAGGGAGGAGGTACAGGAGCCTGAAGACACACACTCAACGATTCAGGAACAGCTTCTTCCCCTCTGCCATCAGGGAGGAGGTACAGGAGCCTGAAGAAACACACTCAACGATTCAGGAACAGCTTCTTCCCCTCTGCCATCAGGGAGGAGGTACAGGAGCCTGAAGACACACACTCAATGATTCAGGAACAGCTTCTTCCCCTCTGCCATCAGGGAGGAGGTACAGGAGCCTGAAGACACACACTCAGTGATTCAGGAACAGCTTCTTCCCCTCTGCCATCAGGGAGGAGGTACAGGAGCCTGAAGACACACACTCAACGATTCAGGAACAGCTTCTTCCCCTCTGCCATCAGGGAGGAGGTACAGGAGGCTGAAGACACACACTCAACGATTCAGGAACAGCTTCTTCCCCTCTGCCATCAGGGAGGAGGTACAGGAGCCTGAAGACACAAAATCAGCGATTCAGGAACAGCTTCTTCCCCTCTGCCATCAGGGAGGAGTTACAGGAGCCTGAAGACACACACTCAACGATTCAGGAACAGCTTCTTCCCCTCTGCCATCAGGGAGGAGGTACAGGAGCCTGAAGACACACACTCAGCGATTCAGGAACAGCTCCTTCCCCTCTGCCATCAGGGAGGAGGTACAGGAGCCTGAAGACACACACTCAACGATTCAGGAACAGCTTCTTCCCCTCTGCCATCAGGGAGGAGGTACAGGAGCCTGAAGAAACACACTCAACGATTCAGGAACAGCTTCTTCCCCTCTGCCATCAGGGAGGAGGTACAGGAGCCTGAAGACACACACTCAACGATTCAGGAACAGCTTCTTCCCCTCTGCCATCAGGGAGGAGGTACAGGAGCCTGAAGACACACACTCAACGATTCAGGAACAGTTTCTTCCCCTCTGCCATCAGGGAGGAGGTACAGGAGCCTGAAGACACACACTCAGTGATTCAGGAACAGCTTCTTCCCCTCTGCCATCAGGGAGGAGGTACAGGAGCCTGAAGACACACACTCAACGATTCAGGAACAGCTTCTTCCCCTCTGCCATCAGGGAGGAAGTACAGGAGCCTGAAGACACACACTCAACGATTCAGGAACAGCTTCTTCCCCTCTGCCATCAGGGAGGAGGTACAGGAGCCTGAAGACACACACTCAGTGATTCAGGAACAGCTTCTTCCCCTCTGCCATCAGGTACGAGATACAGGAGCGTGAAGACACACACTCAACGATTCAGGAACAGCTTCTTCCCCTCTGCCATCAGGGAGGAGGTACAGGAGCCTGAAGACACACACTCAACGATTCAGGAACAGCTTCTTCCCCTCTGCCATCAGGGAGGAGGTACAGGAGCCTGAAGAAACACACTCAACGATTCAGGAACAGCTTCTTCCCCTCTGCCATCAGGGAGGAGGTACAGGAGCCTGAAGACACACACTCAACGATTCAGGAACAGCTTCTTCCCCTCTGCCATCAGGGAGGAGGTACAGGAGCCTGAAGACACACACTCAACGATTCAGGAACAGCTTCTTCCCCTCTGCCATCAGGGAGGAGGTACAGGAGCCTGAAGACACACACTCAACGATTCAGGAACAGCTTCTTCCCCTCTGCCATCAGGGAGGAGGTACAGGAGCCTGAAGACACACACTCAACGATTCAGGAACAGCTTCTTCCCCTCTGCCATCAGGGAGGAGGTACAGGAGCCTGAAGACACACACTCAGTGATTCAGGAACAGCTTCTTCCCCTCTGCCATCAGGGAGGAGGTACAGGAGCCTGAAGACACACACTCAACGATTCAGGAACAGCTTCTTCCCCACTGCCATCAGGGAGGAGGTACAGGAGCCTGAAGACACACACTCAATGATTCAGGAACAGCTTCTTCCCCTCTGCCATCAGGGAGGAGGTACAGGAGCCTGAAGAAATACACTCAACGATTCAGGAACAGCTTCTTCCCCTCTGCCATCAGGGAGGAGGTACAGGAGCCTGAAGACACACACTCAACGATTCAGGAACAGCTTCTTCCCCTCTGCCATCAGGGAGGAGGTACAGGAGCCTGAAGACACACACTCAACGATTCAGGAACAGCTTCTTCCCCTCTGCCATCAGGGAGGAGGTACAGGAGCCTGAAGACACACACTCAACGATTCAGGAACAGCTTCTTCCCCTCTGCCATCAGGGAGGAGGTACAGGAGCCTGAAGACACACACTCAGTGATTCAGGAACAGCTTCTTCCCCTCTGCCATCAGGGAGGAGGTACAGGAGCCTGAAGACACACACTCAACGATTCAGGAACAGCTTCTTCCCCTCTGCCATCAGGGAGGAGGTACAGGAGCCTGAAGACACACACTCAACGATTCAGGAACAGCTTCTTCCCCTCTGCCATCAGGGAGGAGGTACAGGAGCCTGAAGAAACACACTCAACGATTCAGGAACAGCTTCTTCCCCTCTGCCATCAGGGAGGAGGTACAGGAGCCTGAAGACACACACTCAACGATTCAGGAACAGCTTCTTCCCCTCTGCCATCAGGGAGGAGGTACAGGAGCCTGAAGACACACACTCAGTGATTCAGGAACAGCTTCTTCCCCTCTGCCATCAGGGAGGAGGTACAGGAGCCTGAAGACACACACTCAACGATTCAGGAACAGCTTCTTCCCCTCTGCCATCAGGGAGGAGGTACAGGAGCCTGAAGACACACACTCAACGATTCAGGAACAGCTTCTTCCCCTCTGCCATCAGGGAGGAGGTACAGGAGCCTGAAGACACACACTCAGTGATTCAGTAACAGCTTCTTCCCCTCTGCCATCAGGGAGGAGGTACAGGAGCCTGAAGACACACACTCAACGATTCAGGAACAGCTTCTTCCCCTCTGCCATCAGGGAGGAGGTACAGGAGCCTGAAGACACACACTCAACGATTCAGGAACAGCTTCTTCCCCTCTGCCATCAGGGAGGAGGTACAGGAGCCTGAAGAAACACACTCAACGATTCAGGAACATCTTCTTCCCCTCTGCCATCAGGGAGGAGGTACAGGAGCCTGAAGACACACACTCAGTGATTCAGGAACAGCTTCTTCCCCTCTGCCATCAGGGAGGAGGTACAGGAGCCTGAAGACACACACTCAACGATTCAGGAACAGCTTCTTCCCCTCTGCCATCAGGGAGGAGGTACAGGAGCCTGAAGACACACACTCAGTGATTCAGGAACAGCTTCTTCCCCTCTGCCATCAGGGAGGGGTTACAGGAGCCTGAAGACACACACTCAACGATTCAGGAACAGCTTCTTCCCCTCTGCCATCAGGGAGGTGGTACAGGAGCCTGAAGACACACACTCAATGATTCAGGAACAGCTTCTTCCCCTCTGCCATCAGGGAGGAGGTACAGGAGCCTGAAGACACACACTCAGTGATTCAGGAACAGCTTCTTCCCCTCTGCCATCAGGGAGGAGGTACAGGAGCCTGAAGACACACACTCAACGATTCAGGAACAGCTTCTTCCCCTCTGCCATCAGGGAGGAGGTACAGGAGCCTGAAGACACACACTCAACGATTCAGGAACAGCTTCTTCCCCTCTGCCATCAGGGAGGAGGTACAGGAGCCTGAAGACACAAACTCAGCGATTCAGGAACAGCTTCTTCCCCTCTGCCATCAGGGAGGAGGTACAGGAGCCTGAAGACACACACTCAACGATTCAGGAACAGCTTCTTCCCCTCTGCCATCAGAGAGGAGGTACAGGAGCCTGAAGACACACACTCAGCGATTCAGGAACAGCTTCTTCCCCTCTGCCATCAGGGAGGAGGTACAGGAGCCTGAAGACACACACTCAATGATTCAGGAACAGCTTCTTCCCCTCTGCCATCAGGGAGGAGGTACAGGAGCCTGAAGAAACACACTCAACGATTCAGGAACAGCTTCTTCCCCTCTGCCATCAGGGAGGAGGTACAGGAGCCTGAAGACACACACTCAACGATTCAGGAACAGCTTCTTCCCCTCTGCCATCAGGGAGGAGGTACAGGAGCCTGAAGACACACACTCAACGATTCAGGAACAGCTTCTTCCCCTCTGCCATCAGGGAGGAGGTACAGGAGCCTGAAGACACACACTCAGTGATTCAGGAACAGCTTCTTCCCCTCTGCCATCAGGGAGGAGGTACATGAGCCTGAAGACACACACTCAACGATTCAGGAACAGCTTCTTCCCCTCTGCCATCAGGGAGGAGGTACAGGAGCCTGAAGACACACACTCAACGATTCAGGAACAGCTTCTTCCCCTCTGCCATCAGGGAGGAGGTACAGGAGCCTGAAGACACACACTCAACGATTCAGGAACAGCTTCTTCCCCTCTGCCATCAGGGAGGAGGTACAGGAGCCTGAAGACACACACTCAGTGATTCAGGAACAGCTTCTTCCCCTCTGCCATCAGGGAGGAGGTACAGGAGCCTGAAGACACACACTCAACGATTCAGGAACAGCTTCTTCCCCTCTGCCATCAGGGAGGAAGTACAGGAGCCTGAAGACACACACTCAACGATTCAGGAACAGCTTCTTCCCCTCTGCCATCAGGGAGGAGGTACAGGAGCCTGAAGACACACACTCAGTGATTCAGGAACAGCTTCTTCCCCTCTGCCATCAGGTACGAGATACAGGAGCGTGAAGACACACACTCAACGATTCAGGAACAGCTTCTTCCCCTCTGCCATCAGGGAGGAGGTACAGGAGCCTGAAGACACACACTCAACGATTCAGGAACAGCTTCTTCCCCTCTGCCATCAGGGAGGAGGTACAGGAGCCTGAAGACACACACTCAGTGATTCAGGAACAGCTTCTTCCCCTCTGCCATCAGGGAGGAGGTACAGGAGCCTGAAGACACACACTCAACGATTCAGGAACAGCTTCTTCCCCTCTGCCATCAGGGAGGAAGTACAGGAGCCTGAAGACACACACTCAACGATTCAGGAACAGCTTCTTCCCCTCTGCCATCAGGGAGGAGGTACAGGAGCCTGAAGACACACACTCAGTGATTCAGGAACAGCTTCTTCCCCTCTGCCATCAGGTACGAGATACAGGAGCGTGAAGACACACACTCAACGATTCAGGAACAGCTTCTTCCCCTCTGCCATCAGGGAGGAGGTACAGGAGCCTGAAGACACACACTCAACGATTCAGGAACAGCTTCTTCCCCTCTGCCATCAGGGAGGAGGTACAGGAGCCTGAAGACACACACTCAGTGATTCAGGAACAGCTTCTTCCCCTCTGCCATCAGGGAGGAGGTACAGGAGCCTGAAGACACACACTCAACGATTCAGGAACAGCTTCTTCCCCTCTGCCATCAGGGAGGAAGTACAGGAGCCTGAAGACACACACTCAACGATTCAGGAACAGCTTCTTCCCCTCTGCCATCAGGGAGGAGGTACAGGAGCCTGAAGACACACACTCAGTGATTCAGGAACAGCTTCTTCCCCTCTGCCATCAGGTACGAGATACAGGAGCGTGAAGACACACACTCAACGATTCAGGAACAGCTTCTTCCCCTCTGCCATCAGGGAGGAGGTACAGGAGCCTGAAGACACACACTCAACGATTCAGGAACAGCTTCTTCCCCTCTGCCATCAGGGAGGAGGTACAGGAGCCTGAAGACACACACTCAGTGATTCAGGAACAGCTTCTTCCCCTCTGCCATCAGGGAGGAGGTACAGGAGCCTGAAGACACACACTCAACGATTCAGGAACAGCTTCTTCCCCTCTGCCATCAGGGAGGAAGTACAGGAGCCTGAAGACACACACTCAACGATTCAGGAACAGCTTCTTCCCCTCTGCCATCAGGGAGGAGGTACAGGAGCCTGAAGACACACACTCAGTGATTCAGGAACAGCTTCTTCCCCTCTGCCATCAGGTACGAGATACAGGAGCGTGAAGACACACACTCAACGATTCAGGAACAGCTTCTTCCCCTCTGCCATCAGGGAGGAGGTACAGGAGCCTGAAGACACACACTCAACGATTCAGGAACAGCTTCTTCCCCTCTGCCATCAGGGAGGAGGTACAGGAGCCTGAAGACACACACTCAACGATTCAGGAACAGCTTCTTCCCCTCTGCCATCAGGGAGGAGGTACAGGAGCCTGAAGACACACACTCAACGATTCAGGAACAGCTTCTTCCCCTCTGCCATCAGGGAGGAGGTACAGGAGCCTGAAGACACACACTCAACGATTCAGGAACAGCTTCTTCCCCTCTGCCATCAGGGAGGAGGTACAGGAGCCTGAAGACACACACTCAACGATTCAGGAACAGCTTCTTCCCCTCTGCCATCAGGGAGGAGGTACAGGAGCCTGAAGACACACACTCAACGATTCAGGAACAGCTTCTTCCCCTCTGCCATCAGGGAGGAGGTACAGGAGCCTGAAGACACACACTCAGTGATTCAGGAACAGCTTCTTCCCCACTGCCATCAGGGAGGAGGTACAGGAGCCTGAAGACACACACTCAACGATTCAGGAACAGCTTCTTCCCCACTGCCATCAGGGAGGAGGTACAGGAGCCTGAAGACACACACTCAATGATTCAGGAACAGCTTCTTCCCCTCTGCCATCAGGGAGGAGGTACAGGAGCCTGAAGAAATACACTCAACGATTCAGGAACAGCTTCTTCCCCTCTGCCATCAGGGAGGAGGTACAGGAGCCTGAAGACACACACTCAACGATTCAGGAACAGCTTCTTCCCCTCTGCCATCAGGGAGGAGGTACAGGAGCCTGAAGACACACACTCAACGATTCAGGAACAGCTTCTTCCCCTCTGCCATCAGGGAGGAGGTACAGGAGCCTGAAGACACACACTCAACGATTCAGGAACAGCTTCTTCCCCTCTGCCATCAGGGAGGAGGTACAGGAGCCTGAAGACACACACTCAGTGATTCAGGAACAGCTTCTTCCCCTCTGCCATCAGGGAGGAGGTACAGGAGCCTGAAGACACACACTCAACGATTCAGGAACAGCTTCTTCCCCTCTGCCATCAGGGAGGAGGTACAGGAGCCTGAAGACACACACTCAACGATTCAGGAACAGCTTCTTCCCCTCTGCCATCAGGGAGGAGGTACAGGAGCCTGAAGAAACACACTCAACGATTCAGGAACAGCTTCTTCCCCTCTGCCATCAGGGAGGAGGTACAGGAGCCTGAAGACACACACTCAACGATTCAGGAACAGCTTCTTCCCCTCTGCCATCAGGGAGGAGGTACAGGAGCCTGAAGACACACACTCAGTGATTCAGGAACAGCTTCTTCCCCTCTGCCATCAGGGAGGAGGTACAGGAGCCTGAAGACACACACTCAACGATTCAGGAACAGCTTCTTCCCCTCTGCCATCAGGGAGGAGGTACAGGAGCCTGAAGACACACACTCAACGATTCAGGAACAGCTTCTTCCCCTCTGCCATCAGGGAGGAGGTACAGGAGCCTGAAGACACACACTCAGTGATTCAGTAACAGCTTCTTCCCCTCTGCCATCAGGGAGGAGGTACAGGAGCCTGAAGACACACACTCAACGATTCAGGAACAGCTTCTTCCCCTCTGCCATCAGGGAGGAGGTACAGGAGCCTGAAGACACACACTCAACGATTCAGGAACAGCTTCTTCCCCTCTGCCATCAGGGTGGAGGTACAGGAGCCTGAAGAAACACACTCAACGATTCAGGAACATCTTCTTCCCCTCTGCCATCAGGGAGGAGGTACAGGAGCCTGAAGACACACACTCAGTGATTCAGGAACAGCTTCTTCCCCTCTGCCATCAGGGAGGAGGTACAGGAGCCTGAAGACACACACTCAACGATTCAGGAACAGCTTCTTCCCCTCTGCCATCAGGGAGGAGGTACAGGAGCCTGAAGACACACACTCAGTGATTCAGGAACAGCTTCTTCCCCTCTGCCATCAGGGAGGGGTTACAGGAGCCTGAAGACACACACTCAACGATTCAGGAACAGCTTCTTCCCCTCTGCCATCAGGGAGGTGGTACAGGAGCCTGAAGACACACACTCAATGATTCAGGAACAGCTTCTTCCCCTCTGCCATCAGGGAGGAGGTACAGGAGCCTGAAGACACACACTCAGTGATTCAGGAACAGCTTCTTCCCCTCTGCCATCAGGGAGGAGGTACAGGAGCCTGAAGACACACACTCAACGATTCAGGAACAGCTTCTTCCCCTCTGCCATCAGGGAGGAGGTACAGGAGCCTGAAGACACACACTCAACGATTCAGGAACAGCTTCTTCCCCTCTGCCATCAGGGAGGAGGTACAGGAGCCTGAAGACACAAACTCAGCGATTCAGGAACAGCTTCTTCCCCTCTGCCATCAGGGAGGAGGTACAGGAGCCTGAAGACACACACTCAACGATTCAGGAACAGCTTCTTCCCCTCTGCCATCAGAGAGGAGGTACAGGAGCCTGAAGACACACACTCAGCGATTCAGGAACAGCTTCTTCCCCTCTGCCATCAGGGAGGAGGTACAGGAGCCTGAAGACACACACTCAACGATTCAGGAACAGCTTCTTCCCCTCTGCCATCAGGGAGGAGGTACAGGAGCCTGAAGAAACACACTCAACGATTCAGGAACAGCTTCTTCCCCTCTGCCATCAGGGAGGAGGTACAGGAGCCTGAAGACACACACTCAACGATTCAGGAACAGCTTCTTCCCCTCTGCCATCAGGGAGGAGGTACAGGAGCCTGAAGACACACACTCAACGATTCAGGAACAGCTTCTTCCCCTCTGCCATCAGGGAGGAGGTACAGGAGCCTGAAGACACACACTCAGTGATTCAGGAACAGCTTCTTCCCCTCTGCCATCAGGGAGGAGGTACATGAGCCTGAAGACACACACTCAACGATTCAGGAACAGCTTCTTCCCCTCTGCCATCAGGGAGGAGGTACAGGAGCCTGAAGACACACACTCAACGATTCAGGAACAGCTTCTTCCCCTCTGCCATCAGGGAGGAGGTACAGGAGCCTGAAGACACACACTCAACGATTCAGGAACAGCTTCTTCCCCTCTGCCATCAGGGAGGAGGTACAGGAGCCTGAAGACACACACTCAGTGATTCAGGAACAGCTTCTTCCCCTCTGCCATCAGGGAGGAGGTACAGGAGCCTGAAGACACACACTCAACGATTCAGGAACAGCTTCTTCCCCTCTGCCATCAGGGAGGAGGTACAGGAGCCTGAAGACACACACTCAACGATTCAGGAACAGCTTCTTCCCCTCTGCCATCAGGGAGGAGGTACAGGAGCCTGAAGACACACACTCAACGACTCAGGAACAACTCCTTCCCCTCTGCAATCCGATTCCTAAATGGACATGAACACTACCTCACTTTGATCATTTCTATTTCCCTTGGGCAAGGAGTAGCACCTGCTTAGCTCCTCCGCCCCCACCGATCAGGGTCACGTGAAACTGTGGGAGCAGGTGGTGGATGGTCGTATGAGCAGCCGGGGCAGATCATAAGTGCTGGTGCAAAGGAACATGGGAGTCCCTGTGTAGAATTCCCTAAAGGTTAATTTGTTGGTTAATTCAGTGGTGAGGAAGGCAAGTGTAATGTTAGCATTCATTTCTAGAGGACTAGATTATAAAAGAAAAGATGTAATGTTGAAGCCATCAATTGGTGCACTTATAGTAATTTTTTCATTCCTGGAATCATATGCATTAACCTTCTCTGAACCCTCTCACAACCCTGTCAGCAGGGGCTCAAAACTGCTCAGAGTATTCCAAATGAGGCCTCACCAGTGCTTTATGAAACTTCAACATTACATCCTTGCTTTAGAATATAGTCCTGGAATTTTTATTCTCTCCTTTTAAATATAGTCTACATTTTTATTTCTTCTACCTAAGTGCATGACCATACACTTCCTGGCACTGTATTCCATCTGCCACTTAGTCCATTCTCCTAATCTACCTAGGTCCTTCAATAGTCTCTCTGTTCCCTCAGAACAATCTACCCCTCCACCTACCTTCATATCATCTGTCTAACTTGGTCACAAAGCCATCTATTCTATCATTCAAATCACTGATGATAGCATAAAAAGAATCGGTCCCAACACAGACCCCTGTCACCAGCAGCCAACCAGAAAAGGCTCCCTTTGTTCGCACTCTTTGCCTCCGGCCAATCAGCCACTGCTTTATCCATGCTGATATCTTTCCTATAATACCACGAGGTTATAGCTAATTTAACAGCCTCATGTGTGGCACCTCATGAAAGGCCTTCTGAAAATTCAAGTACACAACATCAGATTCTCCTTTGTCTGTCCTTCTTGTTACTCCTTCACAGAATTCGAACTAATTTATCAGGGAAGATTTTCCATTAAGGAAACCATGCTGACTTCAGCCTATTTATCAAGTGCCTCCAAATACCCTGAATACATGTCCTTAACAATCAATTCCAACATCTTCCCAACAACTGGCCTACAATTTCCTTTCTACTGCCTCTCTCCCTTCTTGAAGAGTGAGTGGCTTTGCAATTTTCTAGTCCTCCATTCCAGAATCTGATGATTCTTGAATGATCATTACTAATGCTTCCACAATCTCCTTTGCCACTTCTTTAAGAACACTCGGGGTGTACACCATCTGGTCCATGTAATTTATCTAGCTTCAGACTCTTCAGTTTTCCAAGCACTTTCTCCCTAGTAATTGCAATTTCTCTCACTTCTGCCCCTTGACAACTGAAACTTTGTACGCTAGTGTCTTCCATGGGGAAGAATGATGCAAAATACTTGTTCAATTCGTCTGTCATCTTGATGTCCCCCATTACTACCTCTCCAGCATCATTTTCCAGTGGTCCAATATCCTCTCTTGACTTTCCTTTACACTTTATACATCTGCAGAAACTTTTGGTTCATCCTTTAATATCACCGGCTAGCTTACAATATTGCATCTTTTCCCTCTTTATGTCTTTTTTAGTTGCCTTCTGTTGTTTTTAAAAATTTCTCAATCTTTTAACTCCATTAATTTTTGGTCTACTATATGCTTTCTCTTTGGCTTTTATGTTATCTTTGACTTCTTTGTCAGCCATAGTTGCCTCATCCTGCTTTTAGAAATCTTCTTCATCATTGGGATTATCTATCCTGCTCTTTCCCAATTGCTGCCTGAAATTCCAGCCATTGCTGCTCTGTCATCATCCCTACCAGTGTTCTCCTCCAATCAACTTTGGCCAGTTCCACTCTCACACCTCTGTAATTTCATTTACTCCACTATAATACTGATATATCTGACTTTAACTTCTCTTTCTCAAATTGCAGTGAGATTTCTATCATGTTATGATCACTTTCCCCTAAGGGTTCCTTTACCTTAAGCTTTCTGTTCCCTACTGGAATCAAATCTGAGCTGCTCTAAAAAGTCATCTTTAGGCATTCTAGAAATCTTCCTCACCCCTCCCCCAGGATCCATCATCAACCAAATTTTTCGAATCAACCTGCACATTGAAATCTGCCATGACTATTGTAACATTGACCTTTTGACATGCAATTTCTATCTTGCTTCTAACTTCTGTATATAACTGCCATCAAGGTCTTTTTATCCTTACAGTTTTGTTTAGCTCTATTGTTACGTACCCCGTAACTGGGTTGCCAAACCAGCAGAAATGGATCACTCAGTTGGAGTCTGGAGTACTAGAACTAAGAAAGTTTTATTAAAGAAACAAGCAACACAGTAATCGAAAGGATAATAAATGCAACAGTTCAGCGATGATAAACCCACATGTGCACAGAATTAAGATAACAGCATCAATCAAGCTCTATCGTTGTCTAGGGGTACATGACCAAATTTCAAAGTGACTCAAAGTTCAGTCCAGTTCAGTTCGCAGTAATCGTTGCCATGGCGATGGACAAGGTGGGGGAAGAGAGAGAGAGAACAGGAACAACTGATCATTCAGACATGGCTTCACTCACAGACCGGCGATATGGCTCACAAGCAGCTTTTGGGCGGGTCCTTGGTGATGTCACCTGAGGTCACCGACTGTGACCCCTCCTCCAGGTGCAGTCGATCCTCTGCAGTGAACCCGGCACCCAGGCAAGGGCGGACACACACCGGGTTCCCGCTGATCGTACCTTTCCACCCTGGCCGTTGTCTGATACTTCTCACCCACTCGTGAGAGGCGCACCGCTTCCAGGGTCTCGTTACCTCGGGTGGCGTGTGTGCTGCCTTAGCGAACCTGTCCCTTTTTATCCCCCTGCTGGGGTATCGCCTGTCCATCACTTCAAACAGTTCAGGGTTCAAAGGGGGGAGCCGCTCCAGACAGCTCTCTCTCCCACGTCCCTTCATTACACATCTCCAGACGCTGCTCCATTGTTCCTTATCTCTCCTTCCCCTGAGGGCAGGTGGCAGACCAACTGCTGATGCCACTGATGCTAACCCAGGCCAGCAAACATCTTAATTTTATGTGTATTCTCGTCACACTATCCATAATGATACTACACCTTGCTATCTATGTCATCTTTTTCTAATAATTTGAGTTTTCATTTTTGAATTGACAGAACTATTCCACTTTCTACAAACATAGAAACACAGAAAAACTTACAGCATAATACAGGTCTTTCAGACACAACGCTGTGCCAAACATGTACTTACTTTAGAAATTACCTAGAGCTGATGACATCACGCAATGACATCAATGCCGGACTCTGGAACAGAGGTTCCTCAGTTTGAACGCAGTAGGAGCCACTCCCGAGTACACTTTCCATCCGTTCTGGGTTGAGTGCCAAGATCGCAACTCGACCTCATAAAATAAAAGGGAAAAAATACTGCGAAGTGTCTGTGTGGGAAGTGGCGCACCACACAGTCTCTCTCTCTCGCTCTGTGCCTTGAAAAAAGGCATGAAAAAGACATCATCCCACCAACATCGCACACGCATGGACGCACACACGCAGACGCACATGCCAAAAAAAAGCCCTCTATTTTTCTAAGCTCCGTGTACCTATCCAGGAGTCTCTTAAAAGACCCTATCGTATCCACCTCCACCACTGTCACCGACAGCCCATTCCACGTACTCACCACTCCCTGCATAAAAAACGTATCCCTGACATCTTTGTACCTACTTCCAAGCACCTTAAAACTGTGCTCTCTCATGCTGACCAGGGTCCTATATAGCTGCAACAATATCGCTCGGTTCCTTATCAAGTTAAGAGCCCATGGTATTACAGAAAAGTTACTAACATGGTTAAAGCATTGGCTGATAAGTAGGAGGCAGCGAGTGGGAATAAAAGGATCCTTTTCTGGTTGGCTGCCAGTGACTAGTGGTGTTCTGCAGGGGTTGATGTTGGCACCACTTCTTTTTATGCTGTATATCAATGATATAGATGATGGAATAGATAATTCTTGTTGCTAAATTTTCAGATGAAACAAAGATTGGTGGAGGGGCAGGTAATGTTGAGCAAACAGGTAGGATGTAGAAGGGCTTAGACAGATTAAGAGGATTTTCTAAATGGGGAGAAAATCAAGGAATCTGAGATGCAGAGGGACTTGGGAGTCCTTGTGTAGAACACCCCAAAGGCTAACTTGCAGGTTGAGTCAGTGGTGAGGAAGGCAAATGTCATGTTAGCATTTATTTCAACGAGTCTAGAATACAAGAGCAAGGATGTGATGCAGAGGCTTTACAAAGCACTGGTGAGGCCTCACCTTGAATATTGTGAACAGTTTTGGGTCCCTTACCTTAGAAAAGATGTGCTGGCATTGGAGAGGGTCCAGAGGAAGTTCACAAGGTTGATTCTGGGAATGAAAGGGTTATCACATGAGGAACATTTGATGGTTCTGGATCTGCACTCACTGGAATTCGGAAGGATGAGGGGGGATCTCATTGAAAACTCTCATATGTTGAAAGGCCTAGACAGAGTAGATTGGAAAGGACTTTCCATGGTGGGAAAGTCTAGGACAAGAGGGCATAGCCTCAGGACAGATGAGTACCATTTCAAAACAGAGACGCAGAAGAAATTCTTTAGTGAAAAGGTGGTGAATTTGTGGAATTTGTTGCCACATGCAGCTGTAAAGGCCGGGTCGGGTGAATTTAAGGCAGAGATCGATAGATTCTTGATTGGAAACAGCATTAAAGGTTACAGGGAGAAAGTTGGGAACTGAGGTTGAGAAGGAGATAGAAAAAAGGATCAACCATGATTGAATGGTGGAGCAGATTTGACTGGCCAGTTGGCCTAATTCTGCTCCAATGTCTTATAGTCTTATGAAATACCAACATTGGATGCAGCTCTGTCATCCACAACTGAGAAGTATAGCAGTACACATTCTAGTGCTCAATCCCAATACAGAGATTCTTGGGCTAGACATAGTAAGGTTGCATTAAGTCAGGCAGCAGGTCAGTGGAGTTGACCAAGAGAAAGATGTGGAGATTCACCAACATGTAAGCAGCTTCATGACCAAGATTCAAGAGGGAAGGCTTGCCATTTACACCACTTGTCAACCTTAAGCTCACTCATTAGATATGAAGCATTCCTAATCACATTGCTAGAGCTCACAAACACACCAACCAGCTTAAGGGATGGCACCATTGCAACTTACCAGCTAAGCTGTCTCAAGTCAGAGGTGCTTTTTGTTGGAACTGCCCAGAAAGAAGCATTCCCAGAGGCGTTTGCAACTCTTGCTCTTGAGAAATCCATAGCCAAAGATAGTGAGGCTCAGTCCTATCATTGAGAACAATCTCGTCTGCATCAGAGACTGACTGAAACATACACACTTAAACACAGGAGAAAAGAATCTCCTTACCTTGCCGAAGGATAGCCATATCTCATCACTGCTAGCATGGTACTATTATGACAAGGTGAACCATCAAGGGAGGAGTCTTTAGAGCAGCAGATTTGTGATCATAGGAGGTAAGATGCTCATCTATTCAGTTCTACACAAATAGGTCGTCTGCTGAAATCATCATGCAAAATGGAGGAACAATGCATGGCAAGTTCACCTCCTGCCCTTCCTTCACGCGTGTTGGGTTGGATATCTTTGGACCCTGGTCAGTTACCACCAGACATACAGGAGAGGCCATACATAAATCAAACCCTTATGGTGGAGGTTGCAGTGATAATAAATGTTCTGGTTTCTATAGATCCTAACCCACCATTTATACTGCAATGATACTCACTTGGAAGTTTAGAATATATCCTCCACTTGGAGACATTATATGTAGGGATCTTCTCAGTAGACAATGGAGCCAGGTACAAACTCCTGTTAACAAGTCCTGGACTTAACGAAGCCATGAGTACCTCCTAACTCCTCAGACCCACCAGAAGTGGATGAAAGCAAGAACACTTCCTGCCTGACCTTTGTGATGTTTACCATCAGTCTTCTTTGGGGAGAAGCAAAACAATTTCTAAGGCAGGTGTCAAGAAGGCCTAGCATAATACTTTTTCAAAGGTTTCTGAACTGTGATGAAAATACATTATGATTTCTGAACATTAAGTATCAGAAGGAGCTTGACTTGTTTGCCTTTTCCCATTCTGGATCAGCTCTCACTATTTCTCTTCTCCTTGTAGGTTTTTGCAAATAAAATTATGTGAGGCATTTCATGTTTCAAAAAAATCGTAACAACTCATTTATTGAACTCCAAACACTGAACATGGGAACTTCATATATTATGTCATTACATCAGACCAGTATTTTAAAGTGAAAAGCCCTCAGAGCAGCCTTTAAGGAACAGTGAAACTGCTCACGTAGGCCATTGGTCTGCCGATGACATGTTGTGGTGTGATGTAGCTTAACACTCTTTTTTGGCCACCATAGCTCAGAGGTCTGAAATGAATTGGAGACTGTGGTCAGAGGAAATATCAAATGAGGTGCCAAACCAAGCAATCCAAGTACTGATTAACATCCAATGGCCACGTGGATACTAGGGGGAAGGACCTCTAGCTACCAGGTAATACAGTTCACCATGGTAAGAAGGTATGTGAAACTATGGGAAGAGGACAAACAAAGTCCACATTGACACGGCCTGAACATGACAGTAAATTTTTGCCCCATGGCCCTACTTGCAAGATGCCAGCCATGTCAAACAAACTTTAGGGCAACCATTTTCTCTGAAACCTTCTGGTCCAGATGTGAGAGGCTGTATATGATGTTAAAAACAGTCCACCTCCAGTTTTCAGGTACTGTGGGGTGAGGGCGAAGGATTGAGACATCGGATAGGAGAGAAACCCCAGCTTCCCTGAATCACAGGCCAATGTATGCTGTTCAATAAGCCTGGACCTCTGGGTCAGAAGCTTGGTCAACTCTCACGTCAGCATAATCAACCCATAAGACCGCAAGACCATAAGACAAAGGAGCAGAAGTAGGCCATTCGGCCCATCGAGTCTGCTCCGCCATTTTATCATGAGCTGATCCATTTTATCCTATTTAGTCCCACTGCCCCGCCTTCTCACCATAACCTTTGATGCCCTGGCTACTCAGATACCTATCAATCTCTGCCTTAAATACACCCAATGACTTGGCCTCCACTGCTGCCCGTGGCAACAAATTCCAGAGATTCACCACCCTCTGACTAAAAAAATTTCTTCACATTTCTGTTCTGAATGGGCGCCCTTCAATCCTTAAGTCATGCCCTCTCGTACTAGACTCCCCCATCATGGGAAACAACTTTGCCACATCCACTCTGTCCATGCCTTTTAACATTCGAAATGTTTCTATAAGGTCTCCCCTCATTCTTCTAAACTCCAAGGAATACAGTCCAAGAGTGGACAAACGTTCCTCATATGTTAACCCTCTCATTCCCGGAATCATTCTAGTGAATCTTCTCTGAACCCCTTTGTGTACGGCCTCAATGGCACTATTTTTCCCCTTGATATGTTATATATTATTGTGAATTCAGATATGTAGGCTGAGTAGCATTGTTCGTACACAGCACCCACAGCATAGTCTGAAGTGTCAGTAGTATTGGCTTTGGGTGTGTTGGGGAGTGGGTACGCCTGTAGGTACGTGGTAAGAAGATCTTGCTTCGTTTTATCAAATACCCTGGTCATGTCCGCTGACCAGCCAAGCATGTAATTAGGGGTATTGCCTTTAAGCAGGTCATGGAATTAATCAGTGATAGAAGTTCACCATGCCTAAAAAGACCCAATTTTTAAAAAATTGTGTGGGGCAGTTGGAAATCTATTACAGCGGCTGTTTTGATGGATTGGGTTTCCCACCTTCTGCAGAGATGCCATGGCCAAGGAAGTCAATGGCTAATAACCAAAACTGGCATTTAGCAAGGTTCATGTTCAACCTGTGTTGGCTTAAGCATTGGAAAAGTCTGCAACAATGAGTTAGGTGTTCAGATTTGAATGCACTAATAATCAAAATGAGAATTTAAGTCTTTTAATACAGAGTCCATCAGCTGTTGGAAAGTCTGTGCTGCAATTTTCAATTCAAATGGCACATGCAGAAACTCAAAAAGGACAAACGTAATTGTTTGATTGTAGCCCCTAACTAGATTGACTTTGAAAAAAAAACTTTGTGGCAAAACGTATTGAAAAGTCTTGAATGTGTGGAGCCAGGTAACAATCGAGGGTAGTGACCTCATTAAGTGTCTGGAATCACCACATAGGTGACAACCACCATCAAACTTAGTGACAAAGCTTAAGGGGTATTCAACTGGTTTATAATGCTGAGTCTTTCCAAGTTGGCAAACCTGCGTTCACAGTTGCCAGCTTTTCTAGATCCAGCCTACGCCCATAGGGATGGACTATCAACCCAGTTGAGGGAATGTGGTGCTCGACCCCATGTTTTGTGATTGCAGTGGAGAATGTGCATTTGGTGAGGTCTGGGAATTCGCCCAGCAGTCGAGTGAACTCACATGCGGTGGTGCATGTGTTTGAGTCATTGTGGGGAACTTACTGGGAGAGCAGGGTAACAACGCAAAGTCCTTGACATCCACAAGCCAACTATTTTTGAGATCAACTAATAGTCCTTGGGCACACAGGGAATCTGCACTGAGTAGAAGTCTAGACTCTTCTGCCAGGATGAAGTCCCACGTGTAACGTTATCCTCTGAGACAGAATGTCATCTGTCATGTTCCATAAGCCTGGATCCTACTGCTATTGGTGGTCTCCAGTGAGGTTTTGTCTTCTCTTCAATAGACTGTGCCAGTAGCACATTCACCTGAGCATCTGTGTCACACAGGAAACATTGCTCTAAAAGTGTGTCTGTAATGCACAGTAGACAGCCCTGGAAGCTGAAAGCCATGGTGTTCACAGGCCTCTATTGTCCCGATGTACTGGAACTGTCGAAGTCGCAAGGTGGTTGCATTTGCCAGCATTCATACCAAAGCTGCATTTAAAAATAAAATAAAGATGCTGATTTCCCAGAAGAGAGAGCATGTGGTCCATTAGCTCTGACGGCTTAGTGTCACTGAGGCCAGGCAAGGAGAACAATTGTTTGGTGTGCCAGAATCTGATAGACCAAAAATTTGTTCAAGGTGAGTTTTCAGCAACTGGTATTTATCATGTTCAGACAGACGTTCAAGTAGACTCACTACTCTAACAACCATGGAGCTGCTGAGCAACACTACTGTGTAGAAATATTTGGTGTTCTTGGTGGTGATTTCTTGCAGAGTTAATTGGACTTTGGCTTGTAGAAACAATGTGATCACATTTTACTCCCAAAACTCCAGCAGTTTCAAAGTGACTGTTTTGGCACTTCAAAGGGACTGCCCTAGAGCATCAGGGTCTCCAATATAGGTTTTCACAAATAAAAAGGCATGAGGCATTTTCTATTTAAGAAAAATTGTAACAGCTCATTTATTGTACCTCATACACTGAACACATAAATTACAGCATCAGAGCTTCAAGTAATACATGTCAGAACAAGCTCTTAAAGTGAACCCAAACTCAATGTCAGTGTTTCTGGATTATATTTCCTCTGATTACTTTACTTACATACTCACCTGTTCATCACTTCCCTCTAGTGACCTTTTCTCCCATGCCTCGCTAAGATTTTTCTTCTTCAGCCCTTTACTTCTTCCACCTATCAGCCCCATCTTCTTACTTCATTATCTTCTCCCCCACCCACTTTCCTCTTCACTTGGTTGCACGTATCACCTGTCAACTTATACTCCTTACTCTCCCGTCTCCTTATTCTTTAACAAGTCTTTCTTAAAAGAATGGTTTTCCCAAAAGAATTTAGTTTTCAGCTGTCCATAAATGGGGTAAAATGACGTTCTGCGCTAAGTGCACTGGCTCTGTCCTGAGCCTAAGTTTGGAATCTGGAGAATGCGTCAGTTTTAATAAACCAACCTCTCGCTTTTTGTCTCTTCGCGCCTTTCACCAAATAAGGATTCAGCGCCGATACTTAGAGTCCATGTAAGGCGTTTCTTTCCTTTACTTAATAAACTAACGTCATGATGTTGAGGAATTTTAGGAGTTTCCAGGCACAGCAGCCGTAACCTATGGTCAGCACTGAGACTGTCGACATTTCTCCCCCTTATGTGAAAAGTAAGTGCGATAATAAATGATTGTATGCTTTTTTGTTGTCTCGCAAATGTAATCCATGCTTCGTAGCCGATTTTACAGGAAATTGATTTATTTTCATTACGGTTTAACAAATTTGGCATAAATAATTTAATGTAACCTATAGATTGTTCAAATTATTAATGTTTACAACACGAATAATTTCTTTCTGCAAACTAAACCTAACTCACAGCATTTCTAACGTGTTATTCTAGATAACAAATTTATAAATTTGGTACTGTTGTAAATACCTTGAATTCCAAAATCGGTGACAGTTCCCCTCCTGTTGATGAGTTTGTTTCCGATCTTGGGTGCGGCTGTCAGGATGTAGTGAAGCTCTTCCTTCAGAAATCTGTGGAAGTTCTTGTGAAAAGGAATCGTTAAATGTAAACTCGCAATTCTGGAAAGATTTTAATGGTTTAAGAAAGAAAATATTTTCATATATTTCACTGTGACTGTGAAGGAATGTGCACACCTGAAAGTTAAGTATGCTAATTTGGAAAACAAATTACTTTAGAGAAAAACACTAGAAAATACTGAAAAAAATCGGCACGTCTTTAACCTAGAATGTTGAACCTGGACATTTTTTTCACAGATTCTAGTCCTTCTATCTCAGTAGTTTATCTGATTCACAATCTGTACATTTCCTTTTGTAATTTTTCTTTTCGAATCCCCCCTAGGTTTTCGGCACAGTAGATTTTGTATTATTACTTTCTAGCTGGCTGTTCATTGACTTTCTTTTCTCGGGATAGGGAGGCTACGTTGAGCCCCTTTATAAATCTGGGAACCTAGTCGCAACGGTGAGGCGGTTGTTGCTTGCGGTCAGTCAGTATTAACTCGGCAAAAATGTCCGTGCGAACCCAACTTCTCATTTGCATCTTTCCTTATCAAGCATTTACAACGTGCGCAGTGCAGTCCAGTAAGTTTTAACACGCAATTTGTTGGATTTTTTTAAAATGACTATGTTGCTGTCCCACCAGTCCCGGTTCCATTTGTTAGATTTAACCGTAACCCACCCACCCCTCGCTGACCTCGTCCTTCCAAGATCACTAGCGCCTTGAAACCTTTTGCCTGAAACTCTTCAAAAGACAAGTTGATGGTCACAGTTTCCAATATTTGATTTTAACCCGTTTTTTATTTCGCCAATTCATTCTGTCCACGTGCATGGTTTCTTCCGCCTCTTTGTGTTGGGATACAGTTGATGAATTAGGAGCAGATGTGATTCTGGTCTTATCTCAAAGTCCAAAGTTTTTAAATGTTGAAAAGTGACAGATTTTACCACTTTCCCAAAATGTGTCCATTTAGTTGTTTAAAATATAAATTCAAAAAAATCTGCAGATGCCTGAAATCCAGAGTAAAATATATAAACTTCTGGAACTGAGCAGGTCCTATGGGGGCAAATCAACTGTTGACATTTTGGTGCACCATTTATCACAGAATTCTGGTGAAAAGATTTGGCCCCAAACGTTGATTGTTTATTAATTTCTATAGAAATCTATGGCATCTATTCTTTGTGGCAATATAGGACTAAGTAGTTAACACAGAAAATAGCAAAAATACATAATGAAAGATCAATAAATTCAAGATGAATATACATTACAGGATCCTGTAGCAGTTTAACACAATTTAGCACAATCATGTGGCAGACTTCATTCATCAAAATTGTGCATTAAAATACAAACTCATAAATTAAATCACATTTTACTGTATATACAAGCCTGATCCAGTTTTAGAGTCAGAATACCACAGATTATACTATGACTGATCAGTTATTACAGATAGGACAATCAGTAATAACAATTGGGATAAAATAACGCAAGATAAATAAGTAAGAACACCTTAATGGATATAGCCATTTCAAACACACATAATTTACATTAATCAATAAGCGAAAAATGCCAGAAATATGCTGAATTAAAAAGAGGAAATTGAAAAACAATGGAACATGAACAGGGTATATATTGTCCCAATAGCAAAATCTATAACCGATATTATCGCAAAGGCACTACACAGTAACATCAAACAATTCGGGCTTCGCAGTAATATCTAGGTAAATCTTGAGAAAGCTGCACTACTAATCGCCACTAGAATAGTCCAAAAGTTTCCAACAACTGAAAAATAAGTGTGCTTGGCTATCCCTGTACCTCAGATTTTACCAGCTTGAGCTGAGAGAAAAAGGATAAAATATTAAATAAATAATATTAGAAAAGGAATTTACAGTCTGTAGGTTGTAGAGTCAATTAGTGTTGAGGTGAGTGAAGTTAGCCACGCTGGTTCAGGACCCTGATAGTTGAAGTGTAATAAATATTCCTGAACCTCCTGGTGTTGTAAGACATAAGGCCTCCTTCCAACAGCAGCAGAGAGAAGAGAATGTAGGCTGGAAGGTGGGGGACATTGAAGACGGATTTTTCTTTCGTACCTGCACTCCTTGTAGATGTGCTCAATGGCAGAGAAGATGTGCTGTGATGGACTGGGCCATATACATTACTTTTTGAAGGCTCTTCTGTTCCATTATTTGCGGAATTGTTCTGGCTAAAGGAAATTTTGAATTCTGACCAGTCAACTATACTAGGCCATATACTTTGAGCTATAATCAAGAGCTCTCAATACTACATGATGTTATCTCCGAACAAAAAAAAAGACGGGTTACACTTGAACTACAAGGGG
Source organism: Mobula hypostoma (assembly GCF_963921235.1). Taxonomy (NCBI): domain Eukaryota; kingdom Metazoa; phylum Chordata; class Chondrichthyes; order Myliobatiformes; family Myliobatidae; genus Mobula; species Mobula hypostoma. Next base: position 194,991 of record NW_026948172.1, on the reverse strand, counting down.
ACCAAGGTTTGTTAGTACTATTGGGGAGGCTTTAAACTAGATCTGCAGGGGGTTGGGACCCAGAGTGCCAGAGCTGACAGTGGGGCTGGGGTGAAAATAAATGACATTAAAAGTTCAAGCAAATCTGCTAATAGAAAGGTTGTGAGTGGTGGTAAAAATCTTCTGAGGTGTATATATTTCAATGCTAGGAGTATTGCGGGGAAGGCGGATGAGTTGAGGGTATGGATTGACACATGGAAACTTCATCATGGATAAAGATAGATCTGGTCCTTGGGTTGAGGTTCTAAACTGGAAGAAGGCCAAATTTGAAGAAATGAGAAAGGATCTAAAAAGCGTGGATTGGGACAGGTTGTTCTCTGGCAATGATGTGATCAGTAAGTGGGAAGCCTTCAAAGGAGAAATTTTGAGAATGCAGAGTTTGTATGTTCCTGTCAGGATTAAAGGCAAAGTGAATAGGAATAAGGAACCTTGGTTCTCAAGGGATATTGCAACTCTGATAAAGAAGAAGAGAGAGTTGTATGAAATGTATAGGAAATAGGGAGTAAATAAGGTGCTTGAGGAGTAAAAGAAGTGCAAGAAAATACTTAAGAAAGAAATCAGGAGGGCTAAAAGAAGACATGAGGTTGCCTTGGCAGTCAAGGTGAAGGATAATCCAAAGAGCTTTTACAGGTATATTAAGAGTGAAAGGATTGTAAGGGATAAACTTGGTCCTCTTGAAGATCAGAGTGGTCGGCTATGTACGGAACCAAAGGAAATGGGGGAGATCTTAAATAGGTTTTTTGCGTCTGTATTTACTAAAGAAACTGGCATGAAGTCTATGGAATTAAGGGAAACAAGTAGTGAGATCATGGAAACTGTACAGATTGAAAAGGAGGAGGTGCTTGCTATCTTGAGGCAAATTAAAGTGGATAAATCCCCAGGACCTGACAGGGTATTCCCTCAGACCTTGAAGGAGACTAGTGTTGAAATTGCAGGGGCCCTGGCAGATATATTTAAAATGTCGGCGTCTACGGGTGAGGTGCCGGAGGATTGGAGAATGGCTCATGTTCCATTGTTTAAAAGAGGATCGAAAAGTAATCCGGGAAATTATAGGCCAGTAAGTTTGATGTCGGTAGTGGGTAAGTTATTGGAGGGAGTACTAAGACAGAATCTACAAGCATTTGGATAGACAGGGATTTATTAGGGAGAGTCAACATGGCTTTGTGCATGGTAGGTCATGTTTGACCAATCTATTGTAGTTTTTCGAGGAGGTTACCAGGAAAGTGGATGAGGGGAAGGCAGTGGATGTTGTCTACATGGACTTCAGTAAGGCCTTTGACAATGTCCCGCATGGGAGGTTAGTTAGGAAAATTCAGTCGCTAGGTATACATGGAGAGGTGGTAAATTGGATTAGACATTGGCTCAATGGAAGAAGCCAAAGAGTGGTAGTAGAGGATTGCTTCTCAGAGTGGAGGCCTGTGACTAGTGGTGTGCCACAGGGATCAGTGCTGGGTCCATTGTTATTTGTCATCTATATCAATGATCTGGATGATAATGTGGTAAATTGGATCAGCAAATTTGCTGATGATACAAAGATTGGAGGTGTAGTAGACAGTGAGGAAGGTTTTCAGAGCCTGCAGAGGGACTTGGACCAGCTGGAAAAATGGGCTGCAAAATGGCAGGTGGAAATTAATACAGACAAGTATTGCCCTTTGGAAGGACAAACCAAGGTAGAGCAAACAGGGTAAATAGTAAGGCTCTGAGGAGTGCAGTAGAACAGAGGGATCTGGGAATACAGATACAAAATTCCCTAAAAATGGCGTCACAGGTAGATAGGGTCGTAAAGAAAGCTTTTGGTACATTGGCCTTCATTAATCAAAGTATTGAGTATAAGAGCTGGAATGTTATGATGAAGTTGTATAAGGCATTGGTGAGGCCGAATTTGGAGTATTGTGTTCAGTTTTGGTCACCAAATTACAGGAAGGATATTAATAAGGTTAAAAGAGTACAGAGAAGGTTTACAAGGATGTTGCCGGGACTTGAGAAACTCAGTTACAGAGAAAGGTTGAATAAGTTAGGACTTTATTCCCTGGAGCGTAGAAGAATGAGGGGAGATTTGATAGAGGTATATAAAATTATGATGGGTATAGATAGAGTGAATGCAAGCAGGCTTTTTCCACTGAGGCAAGGGGAGAAAAAAAACCAGAGGACATGGGTTAAGGGTGAAGGGAGGAAAAGTTTAAAGGGAACATTAGGGGGGGCTTCTTCACACGGAGAGTGGTGGGAGTATGGAATGAGCTGCCAGATGAGGTGGTAAATGCGGGTTCTTTTTTAACATATAAGAATAAATTGGACATATACATGGATGGGAGGTGTATGGAGGGATACGGTCCATGTGCAGGTCAGTGGGACTAGGCAGAAAATGGTTCGGCACAGCCAAGAAGGGCCAAAAGGCCTGTTTCTGTGCTGTAGTTTCTATGGTTTTCTTTCTTTTCTCAAGTCCATCACGATATATTTCCAATCATAGTTGGATATTTCAGCCAGGCTTGTTTGATTATCATCACCATGCAACCCACAGCTCAAGAGGTCCTAATACACTAGATCACTGTTGTGCTAATGCAAGGAGTGCCTACCGTTCCATGTCCAGACATTTCAGTAAATCTGGTTACTTGGCTGCCCTTCTCTTACCTGCACTCAGGCAGAAGAAAAAGGGCAAAACTTCAAAGATATGAACAACAAAGAGATGGTTGCCAGAGGCAGAGGAGTGACTACAGGATTCTTTTGAGTTGGTGTACAGGGTCGTGTTCAAGAACTCATCGATGGATCTGATTTAATGTCCATGGTTATCATGGATGTGTGTGTCCCCACAAAATCATCCGAGTCTTTCCCAACCAGAAGTCCTGGATGAACCATGACATCTGAGGATCTGAGGGCCAGATTAGAGGTGTTCAATTCTGGTAACCAAGAAAGTTATAAAAGATCCAGATATGATCTTCAGAAAGCCATCTCATGGATGAAGTGACAATTCTGAACTAAACAAAGGATGCTTGACGGTTGTGGAAGGGCTTGAATGCTTTCACCTCATAAAATTAAGTCAAGTGACATAGAAGACAACAGGGCTTCACTTCCAGATGAACAAAAAGCCTCTATGTTCAACTTGGCTATCATAAAAATGAAGAACTATCACTAAGTCCACAATCCTGTGAACTCAGTCTCTGAGGTTGACGTACAAGCAGCCTTCAGCTGGGCAAACCCATGAAAAGCAATTTGAGGTACCTTCAAGCAGACTTAATTTATTCTGGTACCTAAGAAGAATGTGGTATTCTGCCTCAGTGACTATCATCCATTAGCACTTACATCCACAGTGATGAAGTACTTTGAGAAGTTGGTGATGAAAGATATCAATTCCTGCCTGAGAAGCAATTGAGATCCACAACAATTTGCCTGTCGGAGCTACAGGTCAACAGGAGATGCCACTTCATTGCCTCTTCATTTAACCCTGGAAGAGTGAGAAGGCATACATCAGGATGCTCTTTATTAGCATACAGTTTGCCATTCCATACTAATCAATAAGCTTCAGACCATGGCCTTAATATATTCTTGTGCAATTGGAGCCCTGATTTCCCCACTTGTAGATCAGTCAGTTTGGAAAGACAGCAACATCTCCTCTACAATTACCATCAACACAGCTGCATAGAAACAAAAAAAACCTACAGCACAATACAGGTCCTTCAGCTCACAAAGCTGTGCCAAACATGTTCTTACCTTAGAAATTATCTAGGGTAACCCATAACCCTCTATTTTTCTGAGCTCCATGTACCTGTCTAGGAGTCTCTTAAAAAAAACCCTATTGTATTCAGCTCCACCACCATCGCTGGCAATCCATTCCATGCACTCACCACTCTCTGTGTAAAAAACTTAACCCTAACATCTCCTATGTGCCTACTTACAAGCACCTTAAAACTGTGCCCTCTCGTGTTAGCCATTTCAGTCCTGGGAAAAAGCCTCGACAATCCACATGATCAATGCCTCTCATTATCTTATACCCCTCTATCAGGTCATCTCTCATCCTCCATTGCCCCAAGGAGAAAAGGCCGAGTTCACTCAACCTATTCTCATAAGGCATGCTCCCCAATCCAGGCAACATCCTTGTAAATCTCCTCTGCACCCTTTCAGTGGTTTCCACATCCTTTCCATAGTGAGGTGACCAGAACTGAGCACAGTACTCCAAGTGGGGTCTGACCAGGGTCCTAATGTTGCAGGGTCTGCAACATTACCTCTCAGCTCCTAAATTCAATCCCACAGTTAATGAAGGCCAATACACCATCTGCTTTCTTAACACATAGAGTCAACCTGCAGAGAATCTTTGAGTGTCATATGGACTCGGACACCAAGATCCCTCTGATCCTCCCCACTGTCATTAATGCTATATTCTGCCATCATGTTTGACCTATCGAATGACCCACCTCACACTTATCTGGGTTGAACTCCAACAGTCACTTCTCAGCCCAGTTTTATATCTATGTCCCACGTAACCTCTGACAGCCCTCCACACTATCCACAACACCTCCAACCTTTGTGTCATCAAGGCTGTGGCTTAGACCCTAATCTACTCACTTTACACTTATGATTATGTGGTTAATCACAGTTACAAGGGCATATTCAGGTTATTACTCTGTTATGGATGTACTGAGTCCGCAAGAAAATTAATTTCAGGGTTGCATATGGTGTTATATGTGTACTTTGATGATACATTTTCTTAGAAATTTGAACTCATGGCCTTCAGTTGAGATGAAGATACTGCACCAGGACATGGACTATGAATGACACTTGAACATTAATTTGAAAATAAATCTGCTGTTAAACTGTAGACCAACTCTAAAATTCATTGTCTGTGGTAAAACATGTTGTAACATTTCCTCCTTTAGTACTTTACTTTTCTTTCTGAATTTTGTCAAGAAGGTCAGTCTAATGTTGGAGATGTACAGCAGCAAACTGATGAGACAAAATAAAGAATTCCACCATTATGAGCTCTATGTATTAAATATACTTTTATTTATTCATCTATCTATCTATCTATCTATCTATCTATCTATCTAACTGTCTACTTATTTATATGTCTGTCTGTTTGTTTGTTTATTTATTTGTTTACTTACTTACTTATTTAGAGATACAGTGTCCAACAGTCCCTCAAAATCAGAATCAGGTTTAAATTCACAGACATTTGTCATGAATTTTTTTGTTAAAGAGGTCCAGATATGATTTTTAAAGAGGTGTATAAGATGTGGACAGGCATTGATCGTGTGGATAGTCAGTGGCTTTTTCCCAGGGCTGAAGTGGCTAACATGAGAGGGCACAGTTTTAAGGTGCTTGAAGGTAGGTACAGAGGAGATGTCAGGGGTAAGTTTTTTATGCAGAGAGTGGTGAGTGTGTGGAATGGGCTGCTGGCGATGGTGGTGGAGGCGGATATGACAGGGTCTTTTAAGAGACTCCTGGATAGGTAAATGGAGCTTGGAGTAATAGAGGGCTATGGGTAACCCTATGTAATTTCTGAAGTAAGTACATGTTCGGCACAGCATCGTGGAGTAAAGGATCTGTATTGTGCTGTAGGATTTCTATGTTTCTATCTCTAGAAAAGGCATCTCATGGATGAAGTGGCATTTTTGGACTAAGATGTACCAGCTAGGTTAATTGGTCATTGTAATTTGTTATGTAATTAACTTGGGGTCAATTCAGTTTGTTGGATGTTGCTGGTGTGGCATGGCTTGAAGAACTGGAAATGCTTACTCTGCACTGTCTTACTAAATTTAAAAAATAGAAGCCCTTTTAATTGGATGACTCTAGAGTTGCGGCTTGTTAGCCCATTGCTAACAGTCACCAGACTCAGTGGTGAGAAAACCACCTCCATTCATCTAACGACAAACCTGGGAAGTTAGAATGTTCACCCACCCACACCCTGAACTATATGAATACCTGTGTAATTACAGCCCCTATGCAATCACCATCAGCAAGAAATAACAAACTGCATACAATTATAAAGAAAATATATTTATGAATGTTATTAAAGAAGAAAGAAAAATACAAAAGTGTCCATCATAACTAAAGAGTCAAATGTGCACTGATTGGAGCTCAAATCTTCAAAAAGCAGAGGTGTCTGATGTACTCATGGTGCCAACTCCTATTCACTGATCACTGGTAGGATTTTCACTCTTGGATTCCATTGTATGTGCATTTTCATTGGATCAAATCCTTCAGCTGATTCTCTTGAAATTCTTCTCTCTCCCTCTCTGCTGAAAAGACATTGAGTCACCCCAGAGTTCATTACAAAACCTCTCTTCTGAGTGTTCTCCAGAATCTTAGCCCAATTCCACCATCCTGATTGCATGATACTACATGTCTAAGCAAGAAGATCAAAACCCCTTATCTTTAATGGTGAACCCAAACACTATCAGCAGAACAACTGCTTCTACAGAAAACCATTAAATGAAATACCCTACAACATTACACTCTTCCTACCAAAAATAATCATGTCCTCATGATTTTCAAATTTATCAACCCAACATTAATAATAGTTTTCACAGGAATTTTGTGATTTCTTGACCTCCAATCCATTTGTGAATGTAGTGACATATTTCACAATTCTTTATTCCCCTGGTGTTTCATATCCCAGCTTCCTGACTTCCTGACTTGTCGGGACTTCCTTATCCAATCTTCCACTTTTCAGCCCTGAGCACACCTTGCGATCTTTCCAGTCTACTTGGTATGCCATCGCAGTTCATTATTTGTGCCTTTCAATAATTCAGGTACCACTGTCACCTGACTGAGCTCAGCTTCATCCCCAGTTACACTAGAGCCCAGCTTCCCTTCATTGTCCAACCTCACTGTCAACTGCTAATCCCCCACTCCTCTACATTCGCATCATCATGGGGATAGGCTCAGGAATCTCTTCATCAGTTATTGGGGAGTTTGCATAAGGTAACATAGACCACAACCCTGTTTCCTCATCCTCTGGTTCTGAACAGTATTCAATGGTTAGGTCCCTTTTAGGTCTCTCCACTGATTGTCTTTTGGTTCTCCCACTTCGGCACAGAGTCCTCCGACTAGGTATAGAGTTCATGTCACGCTCTGGGGCAGCATGTACCTCCTGTCCTAGAAGTAAAAGGAAGTTCCGATGGAGAATTCTGTCAGGCCCATTCCCATCTTCTGGCTTCACTCGGAAAACTGGCACATTTAGCATCTGACTCTCCCCTACATAAGATGTAGCCACCCAGCTGTCAGCCAACTTGTGCTTCTCTGGTGGCCCCAAATTCCTTATTAGAACTCTGTCTCCAGGCATCAGTTGGGACAACCTAATCTTTTGATCATGTCTCCTCTTGTTTCCTTGATCCTGCTTGACCTCTGATTGTTCATAAGCCTTTTGCAATTCCTTCTTCATGTCAGAGACATCATTAAGATAGGTTTTCTATGGTAAATCTTTTCCAGGAGTCCCATAACAGAGATCAACGGGCAATCTTGCTTCATGCTCAGATATCTGATAATGCAGCGAGCACCCGGTAGTTTCACTCTGTGTAGAGTTGTAGCAGTGGACAGATGCCCAATATGCTGACTCCACTTGTTCTTCTTACTGATATCCAGGGTTCTGAGCATGTCTATCAATGTCCAGTTGAACCTCTCAGGCTGGGGATCTCCCCGAGGGTGATAGGTGACTTCTTGACTCCAAGCATGCTCAGTAGCTCATGTATGAGCCTACTCTCGAAATCCCTTCCTTGATTGCTACGTACATATCTGGGGAGGCCGTAATGAACTTTTCCCATAACCCTTTTCCCACGGTGGACACTCTCTGATTATATGTAGGAAAGGCTTGAGCATATCTGGCGTAAGTGATCAGTAATAACTTAGACTTTCAGGTGACCTGAATCATCATGAAGTGACTTCAACACAATCCCCTGATGCTTCTCAGGCAAAACCAACCGGGATCACCCATGCATGTCTGACCCTGTATAGTATCTGGTTCCTCAACTCCAGTTTGTTCCATTTTCTCAGCAGTAGAGGTATGGCAGAGTGTTTCATTTTTCCAGCTTGGGCCATATCCTCTTTTGCAGCTGCCACTCCCCAGAGCTCAATTCCGGCAACTGCTTTGTCCTCCGAACAGTCAGGTTGCAGTAAGCTTGTGGAATGGCACCATCAGAAGCTCCCAAATGATCTACAGCTCAGTCCTGCTCTTGCCTTCCCTCTGCCTTCACTGTGATGGAAAATTGGCTCACGGCTTTCACTCCCAAGGCAGGAACACTCTTCCAGTCTCTGTCCCTGTCCAGCTCTTTATGTGCACCTTGGGACAAAGCATCAGCATCAATGTTTCTACTCCTGGCTGGTACTTCAGTCTGAAATCATAAGCAAACAGCACCACCAACCACGATGGCCTGTGGCATCCAGTTTCACTGAGGTCAGGATATGTTAGGGGGTTGTTGTCCATCCTCACCTCAAACTTGGCATCATAGTCACTTAGCTTTTCCACCACAGCCCAGTTCAATGCCAGAAACTCAATTTGTGTGTTGGGTAGTTTCACTCAGGGTTATAGACGCAGGCTGAAAAAATGAGAGGTTTCAATCCTGTGCCCTGATCCTGGTATAGAATACCCCCTAAAGCCTGTCAGGCAGCATCTGTATGCAATACATACAGTTATTGGGGGTTTACAAAGTCAGTACATGTGCTTCAGTCAGCAGCAACTGAAAGGTTTCTTCACATTTTGCATTCCATCTTGTTCTGAAGGCCTAAGATAAACTTTACCGTTTTCTCCTTTCATCCTCTTCCCTTTCTTCAAGGGAGGATAACTGCACAGAAGCTGATTTAAAAGGATGCGTACTTTAAAGTAGTCCTTCATGAACCTCACTATGGTTTCGTGTCCTATAAGTCAACACACACTTGTACCTTCCCATCCTTCTTCCTCACCACCCCTATGGGTGACTCATTGGGACTCCGTGACTGCTAATTCCAGTTTCTTTCAGTTTTAGCAGACGTTGCTAAACCTCTTCCACCTCCACTGGTGTCAACCATTGACCTTTCTCTGAAAGGGGTCTCCTCTCTCACTCTAATAGTGTTGCAAGTACTCTTGGAGCAACCAACATCAAACTCGTCAGTAGAAAAGACATCTTCAAACTTCAACATCTTCTCTTCCAGCCTTCAGGTACTGGGAAGTCCCAAAGTTGAATGACTTGGCTGTCAACTTTCCTGATTCAGGAGATAGTTTCCCTCCTAATTTTCTCACAGAAAAACTGAACATTACTATCACCAGGAAGAGGTGCACCATTGGCATCCCCTACCTGAGGATGACCTCTTGTTCCGAAGTGTTCCTGACACTCATTGTCATCCCGTTTGCTTGTACAACTGAGGACTTCTGCAGTTTGGGTCTCACCAGTAGCCAGCAGGTAAGCCTAACTCCTCTTCATGGTCTTCCAGAGCAACCACCAAGTTGGCCTTGGCATCAGGCAGTTTGGGAAATTTGGGATTTCCCATCACTTGAGCCACCTCCCCAGGCTGTAACACAGCTGGTCTGGGCTGGGTGTACCACATTTATGCTTATCATCGGGCCTATGATGGGCTTCCACTTTCTCAAAAAAAATGGACAATGTTTTCAGAAAACTGTCTGCAGTTCTCTATTTGCAGACTGTTATTAGCCTCCTCACAATAGGAGTATTCATCCCCACAAGAACTGAAGCTTCACCCTTCTCAACTGGATCTGAACAAACCAGCACTAATGTATCAAGGACCTCAGCTATTCCCACATCTGTCTTTGAAAACTCCAAAGAGGAAGTCGGAAAACACCAGAAAGACCCAGTAAGGGAACAACCTGACGTCTCAGGTGGAACACATTCCAATCAATGTATCAAGGAACACTCCACTTTCAATCTGCAAGGATACACTGGAGCATGGCCCCACTAAGCCTTCAGGAATATGGTTTCACTCTGTGGCGTGTTCCTTGATACATTGATTGGAATGTGTTCCACCTGAGATGTCAGGTTGTTCCCTTACTGGCTCTTTCTGGTGTTTTCCGACTTCCCCATCTGTTTAAGTAACCATTGGTTCACTTTCTGAAGGTTTTCCCATCCTTCACTCTCATGCTTAAAATGTACCTCCTCACCACAGTTGTAACAGACAATACCAGTTGCTCCCATCTTCAAGGGACTCATTTCAGTAGCAGCTCTCTGCTTAGCATGTCTCATCCGTGTGTCCGGCTCCCTATCTGCTTTGTCATGCTTGGTGGCAGCACCAACCAATATCAACTGAGATCCTTGGCTCTCAAATCTTTTATGAATTCCTGTAAAACCACCGTCCGTGTGACATCAGGGGTCGCTTCAGCAACAGAGGCTACTACCGAAGATTGTGCCCTGCTGACGGAGGCCTTCCCTCCTCCATCGCATTTTCCTCCTCTCGTACTCTCTAATCAGCTCAACAAATGAGGGAAGGGGGTGCATTCTTTGAGACATTCAAAGGCTTAAAGCAATCACGTCATGTGACTGTGTGGCCTTCACCAGTTGGTCCATTCTTAATTGATTCATATCAGCCTGTGGAATGGCCCCTTTATATCACAAGCAAAGTAGCTGTCTCTCTAGCCAAAAAAATGTAGGCAAACATTCAAAAGTAAAACATATTCCTAATCACTGTTATAAGCTCCACTGGGCTTCCCGTCACACCAAAAACACTTTCTAGCACTTTCATGTAGCCTGAAGAAGTGGTAAATAGATTCTCTGCCTTTAAGGACCTCACGACATCAGCATCTAGACCTTTTAGACTCTCCACTAGACACTGTCTTTTCACATTATCAGCACAATGCCACTCATCCAGAATCTGAGATGTCTGCTCTGCCCAAGTCTCATATTCCTCCTTCCCCTTTTGGCCATGCTTCACTCCTGAGACCATTCTCAACCTACAATAACTTTGACCCTGTCAGTGCACTTTGCCTTTTATCCACCAGGAATGTAATTGCTGATACCAACTCAGAATTTTAACCCCTTGCTGAAGGACTCATTAGACCCTCCACTTTAGACAAATCCGTTCCCTCACTCTGAAGAAATGAGGTAATCTCTTTGAATTACACGAATGCTTTATCCCTGCGTCATCTACAATCATGAATCTTAATCACTTTCCCAGACAATAGTTTAACAGGCTTAAACACACATACTACTTAATCAATTCTTAGAGCAATTACACCGTATTCAGCAAATCCAATCCCAGATGAGCCCCCCCCAAGGAAAACGCTTTCTACAAGCGTTACTAGGGATATGGCTTGAGTCCCACTAAACTTGTGAGATTGGAAAGTCTCACCCATCCAAACCCCGAACTGTGTGAATACTGTGTAAGTACTGCCCCCATGTAATTGTTCTGTGGTAAGAAAAAACAGACAGTGCAATTATAAATAAAATATATCTATGAATGTTAACTTAAATGTACCGTTATTAAAGAATAAAGAGGAAAAAAAAGAAAATAAAAGGCCCATCATAGTTAAACAGTCAAATGTGCACTGGTTGGAATTCAAATCTTCCAAAAGCTGATGTGTCTGATGTAATCATGGTACCAAATTCTAGTTACTGATCACTGGTAGGATTTCCCGTGTTGGACTCCATTGAATCATGAATTCCAGTTGGATCAAATCCTATGGCCATTCTCTCAAGCTTCTTCTCTCTTCACCTTCCATCCCAGTGTCTGTCATAAAACCTTTCCACTCAGAATTCTCTAGAATCTTCTCCCAATTCCACCATTCTGATTGGATGACAGTAAATTCCTGAGTATGAACATTACAACACCTTATCTTTAGCACGAACACAAACATGCTAAAAGCAGAACACAATGCTTCTGCAGAAAACCAATATATGAAATACTCTACAACATTAGCAGTAAAATCTTAACCTGGGTGTTAAAAAAATAACAAAGCATTTTGAGCCGTGTCTCCCAATCCACTAATTTTTTAAACTGGTCTAATCATAGGTCACTTTATAGTGACCAATTAATCAACTGACTGGTATATTTTTGGACTATGGAAGAAACTAGAGCACCTAGAGGAAACCAATAGGCACTGGAAGGAAGATACAAATTTGTTTACAGAGAACTCCGGAACTGAACCCAGAACTCTGATGTATTCAGCTGTAATAGTGTGCTATCCACTATGCTGTCATATTCCAATATACTGCACTGATAACTTTCTTTGGGGAAAATATGTCATGTGTATGGCACATTACTTTGGCCGGAATCTCATGGTATTCTGGCACATAAATGGAAAATTGGTATTTTATGTTATTTCTACAGATGAAACCCTATGGACTCTCATTGCCTTTTATCTCCATTTACAATTAGATATAGTTTACAATGAGATCTGAACTCATCACCTTAACCATCAAAAATAAGATATAAGACATTCCATTTTTTGTATTTAGTACCTTCTAGTGTACACTTTTTTATGATAGAATGGCAGGGCAGGGCATAAAGAGGAGTCAAGCTACTGTCAACATAACTTTATTAACTACTGATGATGGAACTATTTAGATAAACTGGCACTATTAGTTTGAAATTCTCTGCTATAAACGTGGAAATCATATGAAGTCTTCTAGAGTACAGTACAACAGGCCCTTTGGCCAATCTAGATTGTGTCAAATTGATATTCTACCTAGTCCCATCTACACCTGGAACATAAACTTCCCACTCTCATCAATGTACTTATTCAACTTTCTCTTAAATATACACATCCACCACTTTGTGCCAGCAGCTCATTGCACAACTTACATATCCTCTGGGTGAAAAAAGCTGCCCCTCAGGTTCTCTTTATGTATTGCACTTTACATTCTTAACCTATGTATAGCATAGTGGAGAAACATTTATACCAAACTAGGTGAAAATGGCTGCTTCCCTCCACTAGCTTGCAGATCGCCCTTGGGCAAGAAGTAGCAACTGCTTACCTCCCCCTCCCCCCCAAAACTGATCAGGGTCATGTGAAGTGTTGGAGCAGGTATTGGATGGTCATATGAGCAACATTACCTCTTGGCTCTTGAACTCAATCCCACAATTGATTAAACCATATGCCTTTTTAACCATGCAGTCAACTTGCACAGCAGCTTTGAGTGTCCTATGGACTCAGACCCCAAGATCTCTCTAATCCTCCACACTGCTGAGAGTCTTACCATTAATGCTGTATTCTGCCATCATATTTGACCTACTAAAATGAACCACCTTACACTGATCTGGGTTGAACTCGATCTACCAATTCTCAGCCCAGTTTTACATCCTGTTGATGTTCCTCTGTAACCTCCGACAGCCCTCCACACTATCCACAACACCCCCAAACCTTTGATCATCAGCAAATTTACTAACCCATTCCTCCAATTCATCATCCAGGTCATTTATGAAAATGTAAGAGTAAGGGTCCCAGAACAGGTCCCTGATGCACACCACTGGCGACCGACCTCCATGCAGAATATGATCCATCTACAATCGCTCTTTGCCTTTTGTGGGCAAGCCAGTTCTGAATCCACAAAGCAATGTCCCCTTGGATCCCATACTTTCTCAATAAGCCTTGCATGGTGTACCTTATCAAATGCCTTGCTGAAATCCATATACGCTACATCTACGGCTGTACCTTCATCAATGTGTTTAGTCACATCCTCAAAAAATTCAATCAGGCTAATGAGATACGTTCTACCTTTGACAAAGCCATGCTGACTATTCCTAATCATAATGCCTCTCCAAATGTTCATAAATCCTGCCTCTCAGGATCTTCTCATCAACTTACCAAACACTGAAGTAAAACTCACTGGTCTATAATTTCCTGGGCCATCTCTACTCCCTTTCTTGAATAATGGAACAACATCCACAACCCTCCAATCCTCCAGAACCTCTCCTGTCCTCATTGATGATGCAAAGATCATTGCCAGAGGCTCAGCAATCTCCTTCCTCGCCTCCCACAGTAGCCTGGGGTACATCTTGTCCAGTCCCCGTGACTTACCAACTTGATGATTTCCAAATCTCTACCACATCCTATTCCTTAATATCTACATTCTCAAGCTTTTCAGTCTGCTGCAAGTCATCCCTACAATCATCAAGAAACTTTTCCGTAGTGAATGCTGAAATAAAGTATTCATGAAGTACCTCTGCTATCTCCTCCAGTTAAAGTAATAAATTTTTCTTGTATTTATTTATCCTTTCTTTCTTCATTTTCCAGTTTTTGTGCATTTCTTGTGTCGAAATGAAATAAATTGCCAGAGTTGCAAATAGAAAATTAAACTGTCTCTTAACTAGCAATGAGCCTAGATTACTCCAGATTTGAACACATAAACATAGTAGAACATAAAACACAGTAGCCAGTGCCCAGGAGCGGGAAGCATCAGAGGCATTGGTGGCAGGTGGAGCACCACCAAACGTGGGGACTTCTTTCTCTTTACATGGGAATTTTTCTTATTTTTTTAACCATAAAAGAGTGATAGGGTCTGGTGGAATGGCCATCATTGGAGAGGCCATCATCAGAGTGGGGGCTAGAGTCAAAGGTGGAACTTAGAGGCTTTGACAAGAAGAGGTTGAGTCCAAAGGAACAGGTAAAAAGCATAGTTTCTTCTGTTGATTATTGCTAATTTGGTCTTGGTTGCCAGTACAGGCTTGTTGGCAGATATGGCAGTGGATCTCTCCTCCTGTGGGATGTGGAAATTCATCAGACCCCACTTGGAGTACTGTGCTCAGTTCTGGTCACTTCACTACTGGAAGAATGTGGAAACCATAGAAATGGTACAAAGGAGATTTACAATGATATTGCCGTGATTGGGGAGCATGCCTGATGAGAATAGGTTGAGTGAACTTGGCCTTTTCTCCTTGGAGCAATGGAGAGGTGACCTGATAGAGGTGTATAAGATGATGAGAGACATTGATCATGTGGATAGTCAGAGGCTTTTTCCCAGGGCTGAAATGACTAACATGAGAGGGCACAGTTTTAAGGAATTTGGAAGTAGGTACAGAGGAGATGTCAGGGGTAAGTCTTTTATGCAGAGTGCGATGATTGCGTGGAATGGGCCTCCAGTGACGGTGGTGGAGGCGGAAACGACAGGGTCTTTTAAGAGACTCCTGGACAGGTACATGGAGCTTAGGAAAATAGAAGGCTATGGGTAAGCCTAGGTAATTTCTAAGGTGAGGACATGTTCAGCACAGCTTTGTGGGCTGAAGGGCCTGTATTGTGCTGTAGGTTTTTCTATGTTTCTATGCACGGTGTTAAATGTATGTGGAAAATCTAGTTAAGGAGAAAGGAAAAGCTTACAAAAGTTCAAGAATGCAAGCGCAAACAAATCTGCAGATGCTGGAAATTCAAGCAACAGACACAAAATGCTGGTGGAACGCAGGGTCTCAGCCTGAAACGTTGATCTAACTTCTTCCTATAGATGCTGCCTGGCCTTCTGCGCTCCACCAGCATTTTGAAAGTTCAAGAAATTTGGTACTGTTAGAGCTCTAGAAAATTACAAGGTTGTTTAGGGAGGAGTTTAAGAATGGAATTAGGAGAGCTAGAAGGGGCCATGAGAAGGCCTTGGCAAGCAGGATAAAGGAAAAGCCTAAGACATTCTACAAGTATGTGAAGAATAAGAGGATGAGCTATGTGAAACTAGGACCACTCGGGTAAGATAGTGGAAATGTGTGCATGGAGTTGGAGAAGGTAGCAGAAGTAATTAACGAAAAGCATTAAGTTAGATAAGTCATTGTGACCAGATGAAATATATCCCAGGCTACTGTGGGAGGTGAGAGGAAATTGCTGAGCCTCTTGTGATGATCTTTGTGGCATCAATAGGGACGGGAGAAGTGCTGGATGATTTGAGTGTTGCAAATGTTGTTTGCCTATTCAAGAAAGGAAGTAGAGATGACCCAAGAAATTATAGACCAGTGATTCTGACTTCAGTGCTGGGCAACTTGTAGGAAAGATCCTGAGAGGCGGAATTTATGAACATTTCGAGAGACATAGTTAGATTAGGTATAGTCAGCATGGCTTTGTCAAGGGCAAGTCAAGCCTTATGAACTTGATTGAATTCTTTGAGGATATAACAAAATATATTGGTGAAGGTATAGCAGTGGATTTAGTGTATATGGATTTCAGTAAGGCATTTGATAAGCTTCTCCATGTGAGGCTCCTTCAGAAAGTAAGGAGGCATGGGATCTGAGGGGACCTTGCTTTGTGGATCCAGAAGTGGCTTGCCCACAGAAGGAAAATTATGTTTGTATTCTGCATGGAGGTCAGTGACCAGTGGTGTTCTGCAGAGATCTGTTCTGGGACCCCTCCTCTTTGTGATTTTTATAAATGACTTGGACGAGGAAGTAGAAGAAGTAGAAGTAAGTTTGCTGATGACACAAAGGTTGGGGGTGTTGTGAATAGTCTGGAGGGTTGTGAGAAGTTACAGCAGGACATTGATAGGATGCAGAACTGGGCTGAGAAGTGGCAGATGGACTTCAACCCAGATAAGTGTGAAATGGTTCATTTTGGTAGGTCCAATTTGAAGACAGAATATAATATAAGTGGTAAGACACTTGATGGTGTGAAGGATTTGAGAGAGCTTGGGGTCTGTGTCAATAAGACACTAAAAGCTGCTGTGCACTAAAAGTGTCTGGTGTGTTGGCATTCATCAACCATGGGAGTGAGTTCAAAAGCATGAGATAATGTCATGGCTATATAAGACCTTAGACCTCACTGTATTCAGTTTTGGTCACCTCACTACTATAGAGAGTGCAGAGGAGATTTTTGAGGATGTTGCTTGGATTGGACAGTGTACCTTATGTAAATAGGTTGAGTGAACTCAGCCTTTTTTTCTTGGAGTGAAGGAGGATGAGAGGTGACCTGATAGAGGTGTATAAGATGATGAGAGGCATTGATCGTTTGGATAGTCAGAGGCTTTTTCCCAGGACTGAAATGACTAACATAAAAGGGCACAGTTTTAAGGTGCTTGGAAATAGTTGAAGAGGAAATATCAGGGGTAAGCTTTTCACACAGAGAGTGGTGGGTGCATGGAATGTATAGCCAGTGGCGGTGGTGGAAGCTGATACAATAGGTTCTTTTAAGAAATTGTTAGGTAGGTACATGGAGCTTAGAAAAATAGAGTGCTATGTGCTAGGCAGTCTCTAGAGTAGGTTACATGGTCAGTACAACATTGTGGGCTGAAGGGCCTGTAATGTGCTGTAAATTTTTAAGTTCCATGTTGTATTCCATCTGGGATGTACCAGATTTGACTGCTAAGAATGTCAAAGACATCTATTGTATCAAGACACACCAAATTTGACTGGTAAGAGTGACAGAGACATGTATTACATCAGGGATGCACCAGATTTCACCAGAAGAGTGTCAGGGACACCTGTTGCATTAGGAATGCACCAGATTTGATTGGGAAGAAGGTGTGAGACACCTATTATATTAAGAAGTACCAGGTTTGACTGGTAAAAGTGACAGAGACACATATTACATCAAGGATGCTCCAGATTTTACCACATGAGCTACATAGTCACCTATTACATCAGAGATGCACGAGATTTCACCGGTAAGAGTATCACAGAGGACCAAATTTGACTAGTAAGAGTGACATAGACACCAATTTCATCTAGGGTGCACCAGATTTGACCAATAAGAATGTCCAGGACACCTAATGCATCAGAGTTGCACTGGATTTTACAGGTAGAGAGACAGAGACACATATTACATCAGGGATGCACCAGATTTGAAAGATAAGAGTGACAGAGAAACCTTTTCCATTAGAGATGCAACAGAATTGACCAATAAAACTGTCACAGACACCTATTGCATTAGCAATGCACCAGATTTGACTAGTAACTGTGACAGAAACACCTATTATATCAGAATGCACCAGCTTTGACCAGTAAGAGTGACAACAAAACCTATTCCATCAGGGATGAACCAGATGTGATTGGTAAGAGTGAAAGAGACACCTATTGCATCAAGGATGCACAGGATTCGACCATAGGCATTTCAGAGGCACATTTATTACATCATGAATGCACTGGACATGACTGGTAAGAGTGCCAGAAACACCAAATGCGTCATGGATGTTCTTGATCTGACTGAAAGACTCCTATTGATTCAAGATGCACCAGATTTGAATAGTACGAGTGTCAGAGACACCTACTGATTCAAAATACAGCAGATTTCACTGGTAACTGTGACGAAAATACCTATTATATCAGGATGCACCAGTTTTGACCAGTAAGAATATCAGAGACACCTATTGATGCAAGATGCACCAGATTTGTCTGGTAAGAGGGTCAGAGACACTAATTTAATC
Organism: Mobula hypostoma; assembly: GCF_963921235.1. NCBI lineage: Eukaryota > Metazoa > Chordata > Chondrichthyes > Myliobatiformes > Myliobatidae > Mobula > Mobula hypostoma. The sequence goes on along the minus strand of NW_026948172.1, from coordinate 176,713 downwards.
AGATATACACAAGATATGGCCGCTAAGACAGACAGTGTCACCTATTGCATCAGGGCTGCCCCAGATTTGACCATAAACATGTCAGGGAGACCTAGCGAATGTGAGATGCAACACACACAAAATGCTGGTGAACGCAGCAGGCCAGGTAGCATCTATAGGAAGAGGTACAATCAACGTTTCGGGCCGAGACACTACGTCAGGACATTTCGGCCATGCATTTCCCTGAGAACAGCGGCTCCCAAGTCCTTGGCAAGCAGGATTAAAGTAAAACCCCAAGGCATTCTACAATTATATGACGAGCAAGAGGATGAACCTTGTGAAAAGAGGACCAATCAGATATAATAGTGGAAACATGTGCATGGAATTGGAGGAGGTAGTGGGGGTACTTAATTAATACTTTGCTTCAGCATTCACCAGGGAAAAAGACCTTGGTAATTGTGGGGATGACTTAGAGCAGACTAAAATGCTGGAGCATATAGACATTAAAAAAGAGGATGTGGTGGAGCTTTTGAAAAGTATTAAGTTAGATAAGTTGCCAGAACCAGACGAGGTATACCCCAGGCTACTGTGGGAGCAAGTGAGGAGATTGTTGAGACTCTGGTGATAATGTTTGTATCATCAATGGGGACGGGAGAAGTACTAGAGGATTGGAGGGTTGCAAAAGTTGTTCCCTTATTCAAGAAAGGGAGTAGAGATAGACCAGGAAATTATAGACCAGTGAGCCTTACTTAAGTAGTGGGCAAGTTGTTGGAGAAGATCCTGAGAGGTAGGATTTATGAACATTTGAAGAGACATAATCTGATTAGTTATAGTCAGCACAGCTTTGGCAAGGGCAGGTTGTGCCTTACAAGCTTGATTGAATTCTTTGAGGATGTAAAAAAACACATTGATGAAGGTAGAGTAGTGGATGTAGCGTATATAGATTTCAGTAAGGCATTTGATAAAGTACCCCATGTGAGGCTTATTGAGAAAGTAAGAAGACATGGGATCCGAGGGGACCTTGTTTTGTGGTTCCACAATTGGCATGACCACAGAAGACTAAAGGTGGTTACAGATGGTTCAAATTCTGCATAGATGTTGATGGCCAGTGGTGTTCCACAGGGATTTGTTTTAGGACCCCTCATTTTTGTGATTTTTATAAATGACCTGATGTGGAACTAGAACGGTGAGGTAGTAAGTTTGCTAATGACACAGAAGTTGGGGATGTTGTGGATAGTCTGTCAGTAGTTACAATGGAAAAATGATAGGATGCAGAACTGGTCTGAGAAGTGGCAGATGGAGTTCAACCCAGATAAGTATGAGGTGGTTCATTCTGGTAGGCCAAATTTGAAAACAGTATATAACATAAATGGTAAGACTCTTGGCATTGTGGATAATCATAGAGATCTTGGGATCTGTATCGATAGGACACTTGAAACTTCTGGGTAGGTTGACAGTGTTGTTAAGAAGGCATATGGTGTGTCATCCTTCATCAACTGTAGGATTGAGTTTAAAAGCTGTGAGGTGATGTTACAGCTATGCAAGACTTTAGCTAGATCCCAGTTGGAATACTGTTTCAGTTCTGGTCACCTCACTCCAGGAAAGATGTGGATACTATAGAGAAAATGCAGAGGAGATTTACAAGGATGTTGCCTCTATTGGAGACGTACCTTATGAGAATAGGTTGAGTGAACTCGGCCTTTTCTCCTTGGAGTGACGGAGGATGAGAGGTGACCTGATAGATGTGTATAAGATGATGAGAGGTATTGATCGTGTGGATCGTCAGAGGCTTTTTCCCAGGGCTGAAATGGCTAACACGAGGGGGCATAGTTTTGGAAGAAGATACAGAGGGGACATCAGGGGTGGATTTTTCACACAGAGAGTGCATGGAATACATTGCCAGTTACAGTGGTGGAGGTGGATACAATAGGGTCTTTTAAGACACTCCTGGACCGGTATATGGAGGTCAGAAAAATAGAGGACTATGGGTAACCCTAGGTAATTTCTCAGGTAAGAAGATGTTCAGCACAGCTTTGTGGGCTGAAGGGCCTGTATTGTGCCGCAGATTTTCTATGTTTCTATGTAGCTTAGTAAAATAGAGGCCTAGGTGGTAGAGAAATTCTAAGCAGTTTCTAGAGTAAATTATATGGCCGGCTTAACGTTGTGGACCAAAGGGTCTCTAATGTGCTGTAAAGTTTTATGTTCTATGAAGATTCTCACAATATCCCTTTCAAGGATTACTTGAGCAAGGCACCAGAACAAACCTGGCTCCTTTTTTGTATTTGATCTTCTCAGAATTCTTATTGCCTACAACAGCTGCCTTTTAATTTTGAAATATCATAACTATAACTGAATTAACTAAGGCCCTAAGTAGAATAAAAGAAAATCTTATTAAAACAAGTTCATGCTTCTGATTTGTATCTGAAGTCCACCTCTTGCATTAAATTTGTTTTTGTTTGATTTGTGCAACGTCTAAACACATTTTCATTTTATAATCCTGTTCAAGCTCACAGGTGTTCCAACACCAGTTTCTTAAATTTAAACAATATCCCTCAAAGATAATTGGCTGGTCAGCTTTTTTGAACTGAACTGTGGAACTCAATATCTAAAAATACTGTATAAGGGATGCAGACTTACCTTCATTTTTTTTACTTTATCATTTTTTCACTTTATCCCATTGTAAAGCACATTCGAACTACATCACCTTTATGAAAAATGTTTTATAAATAAGTAATCATAATTATTACTACTTATTTTTCCACAGCTCAAGCTGGTAAAACCTGAGGTACAGGCATAGCCAAACACATTTTTTAATTGCTGGGATCTTTTGGACTATTCTAGAGGTGTTTAGTATTGTGGCCTTCTGAGGAATTACATAGATAATACTGTGTAGCCCCAATTGTTTAATGCTATTGTGTAGTGACTTTGGGAAGATACAAGTTGCAGATATTACCATTGGGGCAATATATAAGCTGTAAATATTCCATAGTCTTTAAATTTCCTCTTTTAATTCAGCATATTTCTGGTGTTTTTCACATATTGTGTATGTTAGGTGTCTTTAGAATGGCTATATCTATTAAATAAGTTGCTTATCTTGTACCGTATTATTATATCTGGACAGTTCTTGTGGATTGCCCTATCTATAATAACTGATTAGCCACAATATAATTTGTGATATTCCGAAACTAAAACTGGATCAGCGTTGTATTTATTGTGAGATGTGATTTCATTTATGAGTTTGTATTATTATTATTATCATCATCATCATTATTACCACTTTAATCCAGTGCCTTCAACATTGCACAACAAGTACTTCAGTTCACTATGGATTCTTAACTTCTCTGACTTTGATTTCTTGAGCAGACTTGCTTAACGATGGCCAACCACGGACCCATTTATGGATTTAGTAGGTATGTTCAAAACAAGATTGAGAAGAAATATGAACCTGAACTGGAGGAGCGGCTAGTGAAATGGATTATTGCTCAATGTGGGTCAGATGTCGGACAACCAGAGCTGGGTAGAGTGGGTTTCCAATCATGGCTTAAGGATGGCACTGTGAGTATTTATTTAATTGTAATCCCCTTTCAGATCATTGAAGGATTAGTTGATATCTAACATGCTAAAGGCTATTAAACCTTGCATAAGATGATCAAGATTTGAGTCTGGAGGCACATACATAAGACATATAAGAGGCACAATGGATGAAAGAAAAATGGAATGAGGGAGGGTTTAGATTGATTTTTGAGTAGGTTAAATGTTCAACACAACATTGTGAGCCAAAGGACCTGTACTGCATTTTTCTGCTCTAAAAAATACAAAACATTCCACTTTTGCAACAAAGTACCTCAAACTTTAAAGGAATTGATGCACTTCGATAGGTGTCCATAGGTACATTTAATGTCAGAGAAATGTACATAAGCAGCAGCAAAACGACGACCCCCACCAGCAAAAAAGCATCTGCACCCCCCACCGAGCACTCAATTGTGCAGCAAAGCATCAATAAAGACACAGACTTGTAGTGTCCCAAAGACTACTCCATCACCAAGTAATTTGACATACCACAGGTTCTGTCTCTCCCTAGTAATGAAAAAAAGGTGCCCTGTTTCACAATGAGAGGGGAGACATAACAAACAACTCGCTGATTTATGATGTTGAAAGTCTGTTGTGTCACTTCTTCCAAGCTCAGTGCCAAAAGAACTCAGGTCTCTGGGCAGCCAGCTCGCTGCTTTCGATCTTAAGTCTCACATGATACGCCAATTTCCTCTGGTGGCACTGACCTCAAATTCGCCTGTCTCCAGAGCCATGAAACCTGGCACTCTGAAGGTGCACTAGTTTTCCAGGCTGTGTCCTCGACATATTGAAAAGCGGCCAGTCATGTGGCCCTGAGAGCGGGTCCCATTTTCACAAGAACCGAAGTCAGCATGTAACTCTAGGTCGGGGTCTTCAAAAGGACCCTAAAAGGGAAAAATAGAGATATTAAAGATAGAAATAGAGCTGTTTCCAAAGATGCAAGCAAAAGAGTCACCGTTAGGCACCATCATCCTCCTATGCTCCATCCAGCCCCGCTCCCACTTAAAAGAGATAGTCTAGCTATAGCCAAAAGAATTACTGACTACACAGTCATTCAAGGTTTTTTGCTGTAACTTTGGACTCAAGGGAACTGAGAAACAAGGTTGGAAAATTAAAGTCAAAATAAAGAATAATTTCTTGAATGGCAGAATTGTTTTCAATGGGTTAAGGATATAATAAGCATGGAGGTAATTACTGATAGAGCACTACTGCACAGAAACAGGCCAATTAGCCCAAATAGACTGTGTTTTATGATTTGTTATGACATCATCTGAAGTTCACTATCTTCTGCAGGTACTCAGCCAGCTGATCAACAGCCACTATGCTGAGAACAAGAAACCAATAAAGAAGATTTGGAACACTGACAAGGCCTTCAAACAAATGGAACAGGTTTCAGAATTTCCGAAAGCTGCTGAGAGATATGGTGTCAACAAGACAGACATCTTCCAGACTGTGGATCTTTGGGAATGTGAGCACTGTACTGTAATGCCATTCTTTTATTAGTGCTATTCTGGAAGTTACTCAATTAAGATATTCATTCTTTTAAAGCTGTGTCTCAGGTACTGCTAAACAAAACTCTGTAAACAGTTAAGGCCACACTTGAGCCATATTATTCTTGGGTTGTGAATGTCACTGAACCTAACACTCAACTTGTATGTCCAAGCCAGTCCTTTTTGAAGGGCAGTTGACTACTGGTAGGTCCAAAATTAATTGCAGGCCAGGCTTGGATTTATTTTATTTACATTTTTTTTTTAGAGATACAGTGTGGTAACAGGCCCCTCCATCCCAATGAACCCCTGCTGCTCAATTACACCCAAGTGAGTAATTAACCTACTAACCTGTATGTCTTTGCGATATGGAGGGAAATCAGAGCACCTAGAGGAAACCCACAGTTACAACAAGAAAGTACAAACTCCTTACAAGCAGCAGCAGGAATTGAAATGGCTGGCACTGTGAAATGTTATGCTGCTGTGTTATCCCTGTTTGCCTAATAATATTAGTGAAGCAAGTGTTTCAAGTGTGAAGGTCAGGCTTCCATCATCAGCTAGTCTAGGGTTCAGTATCCAAGATTGAAATCCAAAGTTTGATCTGAAATCAAAGCCTAATGGCCATAAACTGGAGGCTAGAGGTCTGTCCTGGAGTTGAAGGACTATCTGTTGAGAGACAGCAAAGGCGATTGTGTTGCTCTTGTTGCTTTTGTATTTTGTGTTATTCTGCCAAGCACTGTGGACTTGCTATGGTTGTGCTGAAATGTGTGGCAAAACGTGGGTTTCTCCCAGCACATCCTTAAGTTATTGATTTATTCATTCATTTCCGTGGAAGCTGTCCCTCCAGCATTTTATGTGTGTTGCTTGGATTTACAGCAGTTGTAGAATCCCATTCCTACTGATTTCTCTGTATGTTTCAATATACACATGACAAATTTGAATCTGTTTTTTAATACCATTTATATAGCTTTATATTCATATTATCTTTTTACTTCCTTTTTAAAGTACCTGGATTAAAATTCTCAAACTAATCTAGTTGAATATGCCTTTGTCTTCAGTTATTCTGAAGTTACCAGTCCAATAATTAAACAAAACATTTAAGTATGTTTGTGAATGGTCTCTGGTGATGAATCACTGGTTGGGAATTATACATTAAAATTAATATAGAGAGATTAAAGTGATAGATCTTTAAGATAATTTTTCCCAAATGACAATTGGGCAGGGGAAGAGAGGAACAATACTTTCATGCTGTTTATTGATGCAAGCCAGATCTGAGCATGTGGTAGGGAGATGAAGAGGGAAGGGTATGTGATGTGGTGTATAATCATTAATGTTCTAATATTATGTTCAGTAAATATTAACATTACAAGCATCTAATTGAAATTCTTAACGCTCAGTTTCCAAGTTTTGGGCAGCTTAGACTTGTAGCTGTTTTGCATTTGAAGTTGAGATCTGGCACAAATTGAGATTGGGTAGGTAGGACTAATATTTTAATACTGCAGTCAATGGATCTTAAATGCATCCTTAGTGCAAAGGAACTACCACATTTAACTTTTTTATTTAAGTATATCCACTAAACTATCCATAGTTTCTTATGAACTCGGAATCAGGTTTATTATCATTGATATAGTTGTGAAATTTGTTGCATGTTGACAGCAGGTCAATGCAATACATTAAAAAAACATAGAAATACAGCAAATGAGATGGTATTCAGTGACCATACAGAAATCTGATGGCAGGGGGAAGAATTGATTCCTAATACAATAGGGGTGGCTCTTTAGGCTCCTGTACCTCATCCCTGATGATAGTAATACAAAGAGGGCACATCCTGGGTGATGAAAATCCTTAATGATGAATGCTGCCATCATGTCATTTTGAAGAAAGATAGATAAATAGTTTACTAATCCCAAAGGAAATTAGTGTCACAATAGCATTACAAGTGCACAGGTATTTAAATATTAGTAGAGAAATAAGAAAGAAATAAAAAAGTTACCTTAAAAATAAGATGTACAAAATTTACAAGTCAAGATTATAAGATTTACAAGTTCACACTGATAAGATGGTGGTGCAAAAATTACCGTAATATTACACGGTAATGGGTGCACATTCACACCATTCAGATAAAAAGCGTTGGTAGTACTGCATAGGGAGACTACGATAGTAAGCTGTGATCAACAGAGTTTAGACAGAGCTCTGGCAAACAATTTCTTTGATGGTGAAGTGGGCTGTATCTATGAAGGAACTAAATGAGTTGCAATCCTCTGCAGCCTCTTTGAATTCTATGCATCAGAGCCTCCATAGCAGGCAATGATGCAATTCTTGCATTATTTTTATTGCATCACAGCAAATTTGAACCAATAAAGGCTTGATTAATACCTCTGTAAGAAAACCTAATTAGCAAGAACTTGATAAAGTGATTGGCAGTGTGGAAGTGTGATGTATTAGCTTTATTGATGTTTATAGATTTTTCACTGGTGCAAAACTTCATGAATATGCTTTGTAGACCAGGTGAACAGAATTTGAATAATGAACGCACCTAATATTCATGGCCAAATCTCCTTTGACACTCTGAGAAATTTGCAAGTTTGTGTTGTGTTGTTCTAACTCAGCACAGAATTAGCCATGAGGACAGCTTGGGACTCATGTAGCTGGAGTTTGGATTGGAAGTCTATCTTAGAAACAGAAAACCTACAGCACAATGCAGGCCCCTCAGCCCACAAAGTTGTACCGAACATGTCCTTACTATAGAAATTAGCTACGATCACCCATGGCCCTCTATTTTTCTAACCTCTACTTAAAAATTGCCTAGTTACAGGCTTGTTTGCCAATGGATCTCTGTAACTTCATGATATATTTGCTCCAATATTAGTCTGAGACACTTCAACTTTTCCAATTTTCTTGCAGCTAAAGATTTGGCTGCAGTACAAAGAACCCTCATGGCTTTGGGAAGTATTGCAGTAACAAAGAATGATGGGTATTACCGTGGTGATCCAAGCTGGTTTCACAAGTAAGTCGTAGATTCACTTCTTTGGTCAATTGCTGCAGATTAAGTATTAATTCCAAGATCCATGCACTTTGAAGAAATTTATTGATAAGAAATACACTATAAATCTCGTAACCATTTTTTCCATTTGCAAAAGATTGTACTTCAGGATCTTTCTCCTCCTTACCCTGCCCACACCATGTTTTTTTACGAGTAAACCTTTACTCCTTTGGTTGTTCTATAAAGCAGCATAAATTGTTCTTTGAAATTCTCCACAAGTCATCTGGTGTTGTAGTCTATTCCAGATGTAAAGTGTCAACCTGAATGTCCATTTCCTTCCACAGATGCTACCTTATCCTGCGGCGTTCCTCTAGTTAATTGCTTTTTGGTTCTTATTCCAGCATCAGCAGTCCCTTATTTTTTCTTTCATGATGAGATTTAGTGTCCTTTAATATTGTAATTCTGTTTCTGCATAATAATTACTGGCCCAATGACAACATTCTTCATATTTGATGGAATATTATTTGGAGTGCTTAACAAGAAGTATTTTCTGTGGTGGTGAAAAGTTCTTTCTGAACAATTGAACACCTGATTATTTTGCTCAGAAGTTCCATACTTCTAGTGAATGAGTCTTCCTTGTCACCTCTTGCTTTAGTTAATGCTATATCAACTTGTTGCATCCACTCCCTATTTGAGATGAAGATATTTTGTGCAACTGAAAGGCTGATTTAAAATCCCTCACCTATCCTGTAAAATTAAAACGATTAATCTGCTATGTGGAATTTTAATTCTTGTCTATCTTTGATTAACTTTCCCTTGAATTAAGAATGAGGTCTGTGTACTTGAAAAAAAATGTACCTCTTATCTTCTTCGCAAACACCGAAATCTGTAGATGCTGGAATTTCAAGCAACACACATAAAAGTTGCTGGTGAATGCAGCTGGCCAGGCAGCATCTCTAGGAACAGGTACAGTCGATGTTTTGGACCCTTCTTACCTTCTCCTTTATATTTTCTTCTAATTTTCTTTTAAATTATGTCATCTTTTATTAGCCGAATTCATCTTGGGAAAAAGTCTGCGACTGTTCACTTGTTCTATGTCTTGTACACTTCTATCGAGACAATTCTCCTCCTCCTCCTCCTCCAAAGAGACAAAACTTTATCTAAACATCTTTTTATTTTCCTAATGTCTCTGTCCCTATCTCCATCACAGAGCATGTTCCATATAACTACGATTCTACGTAGAAAACAAACCACCTGTGACGTGTCCTCATACTTTCCTCTTGGCAATTTCAAGTATGGCCCCTTGCATTAGCTATTTCTGCACCGGGGGAAAAAACCTTTTACTCTCTACCGACTCTCTTGTGTTTGACCTAGTTGAAATGTTATTATTCTGTCATGAACTCTAAATGAGGAGTGTGTTTCATTAATGTTTACCTACATTTCCTCCTCTGCTGTAGGAAAGCACAAGAGAACAAACGTGAGTTTACGGAGGAACAACTACGCCAGGGACAGAACATCATCAGCTTACAGATGGGAAGTAACCAAGGAGCATCACAGGCTGGAATGGCTGGCTATGGACTTGCCAGGCAGATTATCAGCTAAAAATAATCTATCAATTGAGCGCACTTTGAAAGGCATGGTTTTAACCACTTCAAAGTGAATATAAGTTCAAAGAGCCCAATACACTAAAACATTCAATGGTGTGATTTCGATTGGTAGTATTTATTACTTGGCAGTCTAAAAAGATAACCTTTGTCCTTATAAAGTTCTGCTTCCCTCCCCCTGATATGAGCTGTAGCATTTGCTCTAGTATATGAACCTTTCCATTACACATTTAGTCTTTAAAAATTACCATTAGCTGCAAGGACTGCTGTCACATTGCTAACTTCTTGCTTTCTTACACATGTGGGGTAGTGCTGGTGTATTACAGCAGCGGTCCCCAACCACCAGGCCGCAAAGCATGTGCTACTGGGCCACAAGGAAATGGTATGAGTCAGCTGCACCTTTCCTCATTCTCTGTCATGCACTGTTGAACTTGAACATAGGGTTGCCAACTGTCCCATATTTGCTAGGACATCCCGTATATCCCATATTATTCTGCAACTCCAGCCTTGAACTCCAGGCCGGGTCTTTATGTGCTGCTGTTGTGACTCCCGTCTCCCCTTCCCCCACCACCACTCCGCAGCCCCGTCTTCCTCAGATCCCACCGTCAGCTCCTGGGCCCTCAGAGGCTCCATCTTCCTCTCACCCCAACCCTCCCCTCTCCATTGACACCCCCAGCCTCCCCCCTCCCCCCTCTGATCCCAGCTCTCATCCGTGCCGGGTCTTTACCATCCCCTCCGACCTTCAACTGTCGGAGGCAGAACGCTCTGTTCTCAGTAAGGGCCTCACCTTTGTCCCCCTTCGCCCACACCTCAGCGAGTTCCGTGTTCGCCATGATGTGGAATTCTTCTTCCACCGTCTCCGAGCCTACTTCTTCGGCAAGGAGTCTTCCACCCCCACCGATGACCCCTTCTCCCGTCTTCAACCCCCCTCTTCTTCATGGACACCCCACTCTGGTCTTCTGCCTGCTCTGGATCTCTTTATTGCCAACTGCCAACGGGACATCAACCGTCTCGACTTCACCGCACCTTGTCCCCATTCCAACCTCACTCCTTCCAAACACTCTGCTCTCCACTCCCTCCGCACTAATCCTAACATTATTATTAAACCCGCTGATAAAGGGGGTGCTGTTGTAGTCTGGCATACTGACCTCTATCTTGCCGAGGCACAGCGACAACTCGCAGATACCTCCTCTTATTTACCCCTCGATCGTGACCCCACTAAGGAGCACCAGGCCATTGTCTCCCACACTATCAACGACTTTATCCGCTCAGGGGATCTCCCATCCACTGCTACCAACCTTATAGTTCCCACACTCCGCACTTCCCGTTTCTACCTCCTACCCAAGATCCACAAACCTGCCTGTCCTGGCCGACCTATTGTCTCAGCTTGCTCCTGCCCCACCGAACTCATTTCTGCATACCTCGACACTGTTTTATCACCCCTTGTTCAATCCCTTCCGACCTATGTTCGTGACACTTCTCACGCTCTTAAACTTTTCGATGATTTTAAGTTCCCTGGCCCCCACCGCTTTATTTTCACCATGGATGTCCAGTCCTTATATACTTCCATCCCCCATCAGGAAGGTCTCAAAGCTCTATGCTTCTTTTTGGATTCCAGACCTAATCAGTTCCCCTCTACCACCACTCTGCTCCGTCTAGCGGAATTAGTCCTTACTCTTAATAATTTCTCCTTTGGCTCCTCCCACTTCCTCCAAACTAAAGGTGTAGCTATGGGCACCCGTATGGGTCCTAGCTATGCCTGCCTTTTTGTTGGCTTTGTGGAACAATCTATGTTCCGTGCCTATTCTGGTATCTGTCCCCCACTTTTCCTTCGCTACATCGACGACTGCATTGGCGCTGCTTCCTGCACGCATGCAGAACTCGTTGACTTTATTAACTTTGCCTCCAACTTTCACCCTGCCCTCAAGTTTACCTGGTCCATTTCCGACACCTCCCTCCCCTTTCTAGATCTTTCTGTCTCTGTCTCTGGAGACAGCTTATCCACTGATGTCTACTATAAGCCTACTGACTCTCACAGCTATCTGGACTATTCCTCTTCTCACCCTGTCTCTTGCAAAAACGCCATCCCCTTCTCGCAATTCCTCCGTCTCCGCCGCATCTGCTCTCAGGATGAGGCTTTTCATTCTAGGACGAGGGAGATGTCTTCATTTTTTAAAGAAAGGGGCTTCCCTTCCTCCACTATCAACTCTGCTCTTAAACGCATCTCCCCCATTTCACGTACATCTGCTCTCACTCCATCCTCCCACCACCCCACTAGGAATAGGGTTCCCCTGGTCCTCACCGGTCCGGGTCCAACATATTATTCTCCGTAACTTCCGCCACCTCCAACGGGATCCCACCACTAAGCACATCTTTCCCTCCCCCCCCCCTGCATTCCGCAGGGATCGCTCCCTACACAACTCCCTTGTCCATTCATCCCCCCCCATCCCTCCCCACTGATCTCCCTCCTGGCACTTATCCGTGTAAGCGGAACAAGTGCTACACATGCCCTTACACTTCCTCCCTTACCACCATTCAGGGCCCCAAACAGTCCTTCCAGGTGAGGCATCACTTCACCTGTGAGTCGACTGGGGTGATGTACTGCGTCCGGTGCTCCCGATGTGGCCTTTTATATATTGGTGAGACCCGACGCAGACTGGGAGACCGCTTTGCTGAACATCTACGCTCTGTCCGCCAGAGAAAGCAGGATCTCCCAGTGGCCACACATTTTAATTCCACATCCCATTCCCATTCTGACATGTCTATCCACGGCCTCCTCTACTGTAAAGATGAAGCCACACTCAAGTTGGAGGAACAACACCTTATATTCCGTCTGGGTAGCCTCCAACCTGATGGCATGAACATTGACTTCTCTAACTTCCGCTAGGCCCCACCTCCCCCTCGTACCCCATCTGTTACTCATTTTTATGCACACATTCTTTCTCTCACTCTCCTTTTTCTCCCTCTGTCCCTCTGAATATACCTCTTGCCCATCCTCTGGGTCACCCCCCCCCCGTCTTTCTTCCCGGACCTCCTGTCCCATGATCCTCTCGTATCCCCTTTTGCCTATCACCTGTCCAGCTCTTGGCTCTATCCCTCCCCCTCCTGTCTTCTCCTATCATTTTGCATCTCCCCCTCCCCCTCCAGCTTTCAAATCCCTTACTCACTCTTCCTTCAGTTAGTCCTGACGAAGGGTCTCGGCCTGAAACGTCGACTGCACCTCTTCCTATAGATGCTGCTTGGCCTGCTGTGTTCACCAGCAACTTTGATGTGTGTTGTCCGTATATCCCATATATTGGTTTGTCCCATACGGGACCGCCCTGGTCCCATATTTCCCCTGCTAAGATAGAGCGTTCCTATGAAACCTTTCGTAAGCTGAAATGGCATAAAGCGAAGAAGCAACTACCATTAATTTATATGGGAAAACTTTTTGAGTGTTCCCAGACCCAAAATAACCTACCAAATCACACATAAAACCTAAAATAACACTAACATGTTGTAAAAGCAGGAATGATATGATAAATACACAGCCTATATAAAGTAGAAATAATGTATGTACAGTGTAGTCAGGAAGATTAAGGCAAAACCAATTTGTGGAAAAAAATCGGCACGTACGTGCATGCGCACACACCTGCCCGTGCAAAGTTTCATGGTCATGGTAGTCTTTCCCGGGGTCAACACAAGTGTCCTGCTAACACATGCAAAAAATGCTGGTGAACGCAGCAGCCCAGGTAGCATCTATAGATAGAGATACTGTCGATGTTTCGGGCCGAGTCGGCTGGTCGGCAAGAATATTATCAATATTAAACCGGTCTGCGGTGCAAAAAAGTTTGGGGACCCCTGTATTACAGAACGCTGCAAAGCTTATTGGTTGTACGGCTTAACAAAGCTGCTATATGTTGCTTCATTTTAAATCTCATCACTGTCCAGTTGGTAAAAAGATGTCATTTTTATCAATAAAAAAAGTGTGAAGATAGTTTGAAGAGACTCAAATTGTCCTTTTTTCATACTGAGTTACCATTGGAATAATTGGCACATTGATCACTGAATACTTTGTTAAATGGACAAAGGAATTCAAACGGAACACTTAATTATCATCATGCCAATGACTTTTTAGCAATGGGGAAAATTATGTTGCTGCTCAATTTATCATGCATTTGGCAAGTTGCTTCAAATGTTCAAGAATCATCAGGCATATATTTTTGCTTTTTGTCACATACTAATTTATAAGGGACTATGTCTACTTCCTGGTAAAACTGGTTTTTAACACAGCATATCAATATTAACTTGCACAAGTCTGACAACAATTTAATACTTGGAATGATAGTATTCATGTCCCGAGGCAAAAAATGGCTGAAGTTGTGGGGTTATGAATAGCAGGATATATTGAGGGAAGTATCAAAATTTATAAAGTTAAGTGTCCCTGCTGAAAATAATGTACTTATTCTTTGCCCAGTGACAACAGTATGTGTGACCATTAGATAAAGAAGCAGAAGTAGGCCATTCAGCCCATCGAGTCTGCTCCACCATTCAATCATGGGCTGATCCAATTCTTCCAGTCATCCCTACTCCCCTGCCTTCTCCCCATACCCTTTGATGCCCTGGCTAATTGGCCTGGGAGCGGGAGGAGAAGATGGCAGCGCGCCTGCATGTGCGCAGCCCTCCGGTGAAAAATGATATCGTATCTGTTAAATAGGGGCCATGGACAATTCTGATTTGATGGAGACAGACGTGAGAGCACAGAGGAACATCTGGAGAAATTTCTGAAAGGGCCATTCACTGCTGTCGTTAACTGTGTGGTCGGGAATCTTTCAAAATCCCCGGCCTTTCCTGCTTTTGGCGACCGAGAAGGAGGTCGAATTATTTGGACAGAGATGGCGCTCAGTACTCGGTGTCGGAGAGCTGATCAGAGCTCTAAGTTTTCAGGTGACTCAGAGTTCGATTGTGGTCGGCATGGCAGGGAGAGTTCTTCTTCTTTCTCCCGTCTGCGTGAGACGTGGAACATTTGAGAATCTTTGAACTTTACCGTGCTCATGGACTTCTTCATCAAGTTATGGTATTGTTACATTGTTTATAACTATATGTTATAATTATGTGGTTTTGTCAGTTTTTTCAGTCTTGATCTGTCCTGTGTTTTGTGATATCACACGGGAGGAAATAATGTATCATTTCTTAATGCATGCATTACTAAATGACAATAAAAGAGGACTACGTGTCTTCATAATCTAATCAAGAGCCTATCTATCTCTGCCTTAAATGCACCCAGTGACTTGGTCTCCACAGCCACTCATGGCAACAAATTCCACAGATTTACCATTCTCTGACTAAAGTAATTTCTCCGTATCTCTGTTCAAAATGGACGTCCTTCGATCCTGAAGTCGTGCCCTCTTGTCTTAGGCTCCCCACCATGGGAAATAACTTTGCCATATCTAATCTGTTCAGGCCTTTTAACATTCAGAATGTTTCTATGAGATCCCCCCTCATTCTCCTGAACTCCAAGGAATACAGCCCAAGAGCTGCCAGACGTTCCTCATACAGTAACCCTTTCATTCCTGGAATCATTCTCGTGAATCTTCTCTGAACCCTCTCCAAAGTCAGTATACCCTTTCTAAAATAAGGAGCCCAAAACTGCACACAATACTCCAAGTGTGGTCTCACGAGTGACTTATAGAGCCTCAACATCACATCCCTGCTCTTGTATTCTATACCTCTAGAAATGAATGCCAACATTGCATTTGCCTTCTTCATCACTGACTCAACCTGGAGGTTAACCTTTAGGGTATCTTGTACAAGGACTCCCAAGTCCCTTTGCATCTCTGCATTTTGAATTCTCTCCCCATCTAAATAATAGTCTACCTGTTTATTTCTTCCAAAGTGCATGACCATACATTTTCCAACATTGTATTTCATTTGCCATTTCTTTGTGCATTCCCCTAAAATATCTAAGTCTCTGTTTCCTCGACACTACACACTCCTTCACCTATCTTTGTATCATCGGCAAATCCATTAATCCCATAGTCCAGATCATTGACATATATCGTAAAAGCAGCGGTCCCAATACCGACCCCTGTGGAACTCCACTGGTAACCAGCAGCCAGCCAGAATAGGATCCCTTTATTCCCACTATCAGTTTTCTGCCGATCAGCCAATGCTCCACCCACACTAATAACTTCCTTGTAATTCCATGGGCTCTTATCTTGCTAAACAGCCTCATGTGTGGCACCTTGTCAAAGGCCTTCTGAAAGTCCAATTTCACCATATCTACTGTATCTCTTTTGTTTACCCTGCTTGCAATTTCCTCAAAGAATTGCAGTAGATTAGTCAGGCAGGATTTTTCTTTCAGGAAACCATGCTGGTTTTGGCCTATCTTGACATGTGCCTCCAGTTACTCTGTAATCTCATCCCTAACAATCAATTCCAGCAACTTCCCAACCACAGATGTCAGGCTAACAGGTCTATAGTTTCCTTTTTGCTGCCTCACACTCTTCTTAAATAGCGAGTAACACTTGCAATTTTCTAGTCATCCGGTACAATGTCAGAATATATCGATTCCTAAAAGATCACTGTTAATGCCTCCACAATCTCTCCAGTTACTTCCTTTATAACCCGAGGGTGTATTCCATCAGGTTCTATCAGACAGGCAAGCAGAGGCCCACATCACACACACACACACACACACACACACACACTCAAATAGAGACAAACACATCCATGTACAGAAACTTACACTTACAGAAAGGCACACACACAGGTGCTCACACACAAGCACCGTATACAGATACACAGATGCAGCATCACAAACATACATACACACAGACAAAAACACAGACATGAACGTAGAGGAACATACACAGACATAAACTCATACTCACACAGGACATACACACTCAAAGGAAACAGACTTACATGACCACTATGTAAATACTTTATACTTTATTGTCGCCAAACAATTGGTACTAGAACGTACAATCATCACAGTGATATTTGATTCTGCGCTTCCCACTCCCTAGATTACAAATATTAAATATTATAAATAGTTAAAATTAGTAAATATTAAAAATTTAAATTATAAATCATAAATAGAAAATGGGAAATAAGGTAGCGCAAAAAACCCGAGAGGCAGGTCCAGATATTTGGAGGGTACAGCCCAGATCTGGGTCAGGATCCATTCAGCAGTCTTATCACAGTTGGAAAGAAGCTGTTCCCAAATCTGGTCGTAGGAGTCTTCAAGCTCCTGAGCCTTCTCCCGGAGGGAAGAGGGATGAAAAGTGTCTTGGCTGGGTGAGTCGTGTCCTTGATTATCCTGGCAGCACTGCTCCGATAGCGTGCGGTGTAAAGTGAGTCCACGGACGGAACATTGGTTTGTGTGATGTGCTGCGCTGTGTTCACGATCTTCTGCAGCTTCTTCTGGTCTTGGACAGGACCTGGAGGTATATGACAAGATAGGCAGAACTCAGCATAGATTCCTTAAAGGAAAATCCT
Organism: Mobula hypostoma; assembly: GCF_963921235.1. Lineage (NCBI taxonomy): Eukaryota > Metazoa > Chordata > Chondrichthyes > Myliobatiformes > Myliobatidae > Mobula > Mobula hypostoma. The sequence goes on along the minus strand of NW_026948172.1, from coordinate 159,608 downwards.
GCCTGACAAACCTATTACAATTTTTTAAGGAAATTACCGGTAAGCTAGACAAGGGAGATGCAGTGGATGTTGTATATTTGGATTTTCAGAAGGCCTTTGACAAGGTGCCACACATGAGGCTACCTAACAAGATAAGAGCCCATGGAATTTACGGGAAAGTTACATACGTGGATAGTGCGTTGGCTGATTGACAGGAAACAGAGAGTGGGAATAAAGGGATCCTATTCTGGTTGGCTGGCGGTTACCAGTGGTGTTCCACAGGGATCAGTGTTGGGGCCGCTTCTTTTTACATTATACATCAACGATCTGGATTATGGAATAGATGGCTTTGTGGCTAAATTTGCTGATGATACGAAGATAGGTGGAGGGGCCGGTAGTGCTGAGGAAACGGAGAGTCTGCAGAGAGACTTGGATAGATTGGAAGAATGGGCAGAGAAGTGGCAAATGAAATACAATGTTGGAAAGTGTATGGTTATGCACTTTGGCAGAAGAAATAAACGGGCAGATTATTATTTAAATGGGGGAAGAATTCAAACTTCTGAGATGCAACGGGACTTGGGAGTCCACTTAAAGGATACCCTTAAGTTAACCTCCAGATTGAGTCAGTAGTGAAGAAGGCGAATGCAATGTTGGCATTCATTTCTAGAGGAATAGAGTATAGGAGCAGGGATGTGATGTTGAGGCTCTATAAGGCGCTGGTGAGACCTCACTTGGAGTACTGTGGGCAGTTCTGGTCTCCTTATTTAAGAAAGGATGTGCTGACATTGGAGAGGGTACAGAGAAGATTCACTAGAATGATCCTGGGAATGAGAGGGTTAACATATGAGGAACGTTTGTCCACTCTTGGACTGCATTCCTTGGAGTTTAGAAGAATGAGGGGGGATCTCACAGAAACATTTCGAATGTTAAAAGGCATGGACAGAGTGGATGTGGCAAAGTTGTTTCCCATGATGGGGGAGTCCAGTACGAGAGGGCATGACTTAAGGATTGAAGGGTGCCCATTCAGAACAGAAATGGAAGAAATTTTTTTAGTCAGAGGGTGGTGAATCTCTGGAATTTGTTGCCATGGGCAGCAGTGGAGGCCAAGTCATTGGGTGTATTTAAGGCAGAGATTGATAGGTATCTGAGTAGCCAGGGCATCAAAGGTTATGGTGAGAAGGTGGGGGAGCGGGACTAAATGGGAGAATGGATCAGCTCATGATAAAATAGCGGAGCAGACTCGATGGGCCGAATGGCCGACTTCTGCTCCTTTGTCTTGTGGTCTTGTGGTCTTGTGATATTGGTCCCCCTGGGACTGAAATGCAACCTGTCTTTTTTGTACAAGTCACTCTTGCCTCAAAAGAGGTCCCAAAGATCCAGAAATATGAATCCCTGTCCCCTGCCCCCTGCCCCCTGAAAAGTGTGTCCAGGTTCAGCTCCTGAAGGACTGTGTTGGGGCACTGGAGAAGCAACTGGATGACCTCAGGTTCATCCGGGAAACCGAAAGTTTTCTGGACAGGACCTACAGCGAGATCGTTACACTGAAGACACCGGAAGAGAGAAGGGGGGGGTGACGATGAGGAAGGGATGGATGCTTGGAGTACCGGAGACCCTGGGGGATGTACCTCTTGAAAACGGGTTCACCCTCTTGGAAGCTGTCGGGACAGAAGACATTGCCAGTCTGAGAGGCAGTCAGGTGTGTGAGTCAAAAATTGGCGCTGAAGCAAAGCCGAGGAGACAGACGTCAGGCAGAGCTGTGGTAGTAGGGGACCCCATAGTGAGAGGTACAGAAAGGGGTTTCTGTGACAACAGGCGGGATTTAAGGATGGTGTGTTGCCTTCCTGGTGCCAGGATCCAGGATGTCACAGACCGACTGCAGGGAATCGTCATGAGTGAAGGTGAACATCCAGAAGTGGTGGTGCATGTCGGCACAAATGACGTTGGGAGGATGAGGAAAGATATTCTACAGCGCGACTTCAGAGAACTGGGAAGAAGGCTGAAAAGCTGGACCTCCAGGGTGGTTATCTCCGGTTTGCTTCCAGTTCCTCGCGCTGGAGTGGGCAAGGAACAGGGAGATAATGGATCTGAATGTGTGGCTGAGGAGCTGGTGCAGGAAGCAGGGATTTAGATTGTTGGACCACTGGGATCTATTTTGGGGTAAGGATGAGTTGTACAAAAGGGACGGGTTGCACCTTAATAGGCAGGGGACCAGCATTCTGGCAGCCAGGTTTGCCTCTGCAACACGGGTGTGTTTAAACTAAGTAGTGGGGGGGGGGGACGAAATGGAAATATAAGGATGGAGTTAAAGGGAAAGAGAGAATAAGAAAAGTTAAGACAGACAACAGAATTAAAGGGGCAGAAAGATCAGGAAGGGATCGGAGAGTATGGCCAAGTGCAATAGGAATCGATGTGAAAGGTGAGGGGAGTAAAAGTATTACTTTAAAAGGATTAAAAGTATTATATATGAATGCACGGAGTATAAGAAATAAAGTGGACGAGCTTGAGGCTCAGTTGGAAATTGGCAAGTATGATGTTGTGGGAATAACAGAGACATGGCTGCAAGAGGACCAGGGCTGGGAAATGAATATTCAGGGTTATAAATCCTACCGAAAAGACAGACTGATGGGCAGAGGGGGTGGGGGTGGCTCTGTTGGTGAGGAATGAAATTCAGTCCCTTGCGAGGGGCGACATAGAATCAGGAAGACGCAGAGTAGTATGGATAGAACTGAGAAACTGTAAGGGCAAAAAGGCCCTGAATCTACAGGCCTCCAAACAGTAGCCTGGATATAGGGTGCAAGTTGAATCAAGGGTTAAAATTGGCATGTCGCAAAGGTAATACTACGGCTGTTATTGGGGATTTCAACATGCAGGTAGACTGGGAAAATCAGGTTGGTACTGGACCCCAAGCAAGGGAGATTGTGGAATGCCTCAGAGATGGATTCTTAGAGCTGCTTGTATTAGAGCCTACCAGGGAAAAGGCAATTCTGGATTTAGTGTTGTGTAAGGAGCCAGATTTGATAAGGGAACTCGAGGTAAAGGAGCCATTAGGAGGTAGTGACCATAATATGATAAGTTTTAATCTACAATTTGAGAGGGAGAAGGGAAGATCAGAAGTGTCAGTATTACAGTTGAACAAAGGGGACTATGGACACATGAGAGAGGAGCTGGCAAAAGTTGACTGGAAAGATACCCTAGCAGGGATGACAGTGCAACAACAATGGCAGGTATTTCTGGGAATAATACAGAAGGTGCAAGACCAGTTCATTCCAAAGAGGAAGAAAGAGTCTAAGGGGAGTAAGGGGTGACTGTGGATGACAAGGGAAGTCAAGGACAATATAAAAATAAAAGAGGGGAAGTACAACATAGCAACGATGAGCGGGAAGCCAGAGGATTGGGAGACTAATCCTCAACAGAGGATAACTAAAAAGGCAATACGGGGAGAAAAGATGAGATACGAAGGCAAGCTAGCCAAGAATATAAAGGAGGATAGTAAAAGCTTCTTTAGGTATGTGAAGAGGAAAAAAAATTAGTTAAGACCAAAGTTGGGCCCTTGAAGATAGAAACAAGTGAAATTATTCTGGGGAACAAGGAAATGGCAGACGAGCTGAACAGGTACTTTGGATCTGTCTTCACTAGGGAAGACACAAACAATCTCCCAGATGTAATAGTGACCAGAGGATCTAGGATAACAGAGGAACTGAAGGAAATTCACATCAGACACAAAATGGTGTTGGATAGACTGATGGAACTGAATGTTGATAAATCCCCAGAGCCTAATGGACTGCATCCCAGGGTACTTAAGGAGGTGGCTCTAGAAATCGTGGATGCATTGATAATCATTTTCCAATGTTCTATAGATTCAGGATCGGTTCCTGCGGATTGGAGGGTAACTAATGTTATCCCACTTTTTAAGAAAGGAGGGAAAGAGAAAATGGTAATTATAGACCAGTTAGTCTGACATCAGTGGTGGGGAAGATGCTGGAGTCAATTATAAAGGATGTAATAGCGGCATATTTGGATAGCAGTGGCAGGATAGGTCCAAGTCAGTCTTGGCCTGAAACATCGACTGTACCTCTTCCTAGAGATGCTGCCTGGCCTGCTGCGTTCACCAGCAACTTTGATGTGTGTTGCTTGAAATTCCAGCATCTGCAGATTTCCTTGTGTTTGCGTTCCATAAGGTTGTCATAGCTGGGGAAGGTAGTGCGGATAAGCTTCCACTATCTATTTAACCAATGATGTGTGTCTCAAATAGTGTGACAATCAAGTCCAACTCCTACCCTTCACTTGTGACTAAGCCTAAAACTATTTCTACTGACAGGATTCAACCTGAGCCTGAGGCTCTGGAGGGTTCCTGTGCTGTGGAAGACGTCCTGCCTCGTCCCTGTGCCGAAGACGCCGTGCCCCAGCGGCCTCAATGACTACAGACCGGTGGCATTGACCTCCCACATCATGAAGACCCTGAAGAGACTTGTTCTGGAGCTGCTCCGGCCTATGGTCAGGCCACACTTAGATCCCCTCCAGTTCGCCTACCAGCCCCGACTAGGAGTTGAGGATGCCATCGTCTACCTGCTGACCCGTGTCTACGCCCACCTGGACAAGCCAGCGAGCACTGTGAGGGTCATGTTTTTTGACTTCTCCAATGCATTCAACACCATCCACCCCGCTCTGCTGGGGGAGAAGCTGACAGCGATGCAGGTGGATGCTTCGCTGGTATCATGGATTCTTGATTACCTGACTGGCAGACCACAGTACGTGTGCTTGCAACACTGTGTGTCCAACAGAGTGATCAGCAGCACTGGGGCTCCACACGGGACTGTCTTGTCTCCCTTTCTCTTCACCATTTACACCTCGGACTTCAACTACTGCACAGAGTCTTGTCATCTTCAGAAGTTTTCTGATGACTCTGCCATAGTTGGATGCATCAGCAAGGGAGATGAGGCTGAGTACAGGGCTACGGTAGGAAACTTTGTCACATGGTGTGAGCAGAATTATCTGCAGATTAATGTGAAAAAGACTAAGGAGCTGATGGTAGACCTGAGGAGAGCTAACGTACCAGTGACGCCTGTTTCCATCCAGGGGGTCAGTGTGGACATGGTGGAGGATTACAAATACCTGGGGATATGAATTGACAATAAGTTGGACTGGTCAAAGAACACTGAGACTGTCTACAAGAAGGGTCAGAGCCGTCTCTATTTCCTGAGGAGACTGAGGTCCTTTAACATCTGCAGGACGATGCCGAGGATGTTCTACGAGTCTGTGGTGGCCAGTGCGATCATGTTTGCTGTTGTGTGCTGGGGCAGCAGGCTGAGGGTAGCAGATACCAACAGAATCAACAAACTCATTTGTAAGGCCAGTGATGTTGTGGGGATGGACGTGGTGTCTGAAAAGAGGATGCTGCCAATGGAAGAGGTGGATGTGGGTTCATTTGCAACATTTAATTAGTGCCTATTGAGGTTTCAATAGGCACATGAATGGGAGGAGGATGGGGGTGGGGGAGGTGCTATGATGCAGTTGCTGGTCAATGGGACCAAGCAGAATAACGGTCTGGCATGGGCTAGATCAGCTAAAGGGCCTGATTCTGTGCTGTAGCATTCTATGACTCTATCTAACTTAACAGCAAACACCAAACTCCAAGCAGCAGTAAAAAAATAATATAACCTGCTGATGTTGCACAGCTGAAATAAACACAGTATCTACTAGAAACACTCACTAGGTCAGGTGGCATCTGTGGGAAGAAAAGAAGAATTCCCTTCCACTGAGGTTCTCGTTTATTAGCTTTTCAGTCATCCTTATTCAACTAGACCAGGTCAGTGTGGAAAGAATGGATTGACAGGGAGCACAGAAAGGGCACACATTCCAACCGGCCCATTAATCATCATGGAGAACATTCTCTGAATTATCTCTAGTGCAAAGTCTTGAGATCCAAACAGTTCAGGCTGATGTCTATGCCTCTAAGAAGCAGTGCTGAAATATTGGCCCATCCACCTTGCTTCTCAACTTGAGTCACTTAGTACCACGGCTGAATCAGAATCAGGGTTATTACAGAGACATACACACTAGGGCCATCTTCTTAAGAACCTTTATTAGACACCTCCTGTACCTAATAAAGTGACCACTGAGGGTATGTTCATAGTCTGCTGTTGTATCCCACTTACTTCAATGTTCGATATGTGGTGCAGTCAGATGCTCTTCCGCACACCACTGTTGTAATATGTGGTTGAGTTATGGTTAGCTTCCTGTCAGCTTGAATCAGTCTTGCCTTTCTCCAGTGACCTTCCTCATTAACAAGGCACTTGCACCCACAGAACTGCTATTCACTGGATTTTTCTTCATTATTTTTGTACCGTTGTTTGTCATCTCTAGAGACTGTTATGTGTGAAAGAAATGTCAGGAGACCCACAGTTTCTGAAATACTCAAAATCACCTTCACTGGCATCAACAATCAGTCACTTGGATCAGACTTCTTCTTTATTCTGATGTTTGGTCTGAACAACAACTGAACCTGCCGAAGGGTTTTGCCCAAATGTACTCCTTTCCATAGAGGCTGCCTGGCCTTCTCAGTTCCTCCAGCATTTTGTATGTATTGATTGGATTTCTAGCATTAGTAGAATCTCTCTCGATTCTAACGGAACCTCTTGACCATGTCTGCATGCTTTGAGTTGCTGCCACATGACTAGCTGTTTAGATATTTGCATTAATGAGGTGTACCTAATGAAGTGATATAGCACCTCTAAAATAATCAAAAACATCCATGCCACTTAGCAAGAGTATTATCAGACACATTTGATAGAAACCCAAATGAATCACCTTGACAAAGACTGAGAGTACAAGAGTTGGTCAAAAGATGAGCATCTTGTGGTAAATCTACGTCATGCTCTCTTCTCACTGCTTCTATTCACAGGTTGTAGAAAAGCCTTTATGACCCTCATCAGGAGGTTCAAGAACAGTTATTATCCAACAACCATCAGACTCTTGAACCAGTGTGGATAACTTCACTCACCGCAAAACTGAACTGATTCTACAATCTACAGACTCATTTTCAAATAACCATATAACCATATAACAATTACAGCACGGAAACAGGCCATCTCAGCCCTTCTAGTCCGTGCCGAACTCTTACTCTCATCTAGTCCCACTGACCTGCACTCAGCCCATAACCCTCCATTCCTTTCCTGTCCATACAGCTGTCCAATTTAACTTTAAACGACAACATTGAACCTGTCTCAACCACTTCTGCTGGAAGCTCATTCCACACAGCCACCACTCACTGAGTAAAGAAGTTCCCCCTCATGTCACCCCTAAACTTTTGTCCTCTTGTTTGAATCTTCCCCACTCTCAATGGAAAAAGCCTCTCCACATCAACTCTATCAATCCCCTTCATAATTTTAAACACCTCTACCAAGTCCCCCCTCAACCTTCTACACTGCAAAGATTAAAGACCTAACTTGTTCAACCTTTCTCTGTAACTTAGGTGCTGAAATCCAGGTAACATTCTAGTAAATCTTCTCTGTACTCTCTCAATTTTATTGACATCTTTCCTATAATTCGGTGACCAAAACTGTGCACAATACTGTTTACAATTGTTATTCTCAGTATTATTTGCACAATTTGTCTTCTTTTGCACAGTTTGAACCAATGAATGATGAAGATGGTGCCAGCGAATAAAATGACCATGGACGATATCCTCCATACAGTGCATGAAGCTACTTCTTTCACTTCATTTACAACTTTTTTATTCAATTATGGTACTGTTGGAGCCTGTCAGTGTGTTTTCAGGCAAATACAGTGATCTGGAATTTTGCTGTCTCTGAGAAGGTTCCGGGAGGTGAGCAGCTTTGAGGCCAAGAAGCTTGGTGATGGGGTGAAAGCCCATGATCGACCTTTTCTTGTTGATCTTGACAATTAAGCTGCAGAGAAAATTAAAATCATCAAGGCAAGTGAAGAAGGTGAGAGACTGTTAGCGCTGTCTACCAGCCTTTTGCTCACTGCTGCCTGAGGGAGGTGGCTATATGTGGTAGTCTCTCTCTCTCTCTTTCTTACTTTCTGCTCCCATAGGAAAGTCCCTGCTTTCAAATGGTCTTTTCTCTCACTTGATGTTATCAAAGGATTATACCAAAGTTCTGAGTCTGCAGTTTGTGATTTGGTCTGTAGTTCACATTATGTTCACATTCTAGTTTCTGATTGCTTCTTTTTTGTTGCTACTTTGGGTGACTGCAGATACCAAACACTGGGCTGATCATAATTAGGTATGGCCTATTTCAATTTTGTGTTTTTTGCGAGGAAGGGGTGATTGATGCTTTTATTTGAAAGGGTTTCTTTGTTTTGTGGCTACCTGTGGGGAAGACAGATCTCAGTGTTGTGTACTGCATACAATCTGATAACGAATGAATGTTAAATCTTTGTTCTTTGTTAGTCTTTGTTTACGTATAGTTTTTGTAAATTCTACTGTTTTCTCAGTGGCCACTGACTGGAATATGCTGTTGAGTCAGGGTGCTGGTGTGTGACACCTTCCTCCCTGAACAGTCTGGTTTAGTGGCTATAACATTCATCTTGATAGATGGAGATACTCTTCGCCCTCCTCTGTCTTCTTCCCAAAGACATGTGGGTTGGAGAACACAACATGCCTCATCCTCAGACTTTACCAGCACTATGTAAAAACTCAGAAATCCTTCTATTGTCAGGATTAGCTTGAAAGGTACTGAACATCATTGGTCTCACTACCTTTGGCAAACCTTTTCAGAAACAGAAAACAATTCTTTTAATATTGAGGGGGGTGGTAAATCGCTTTGGAATATTCATTATGTATAAATGTGCAAATCTTGCTACTGGGTATGTTTTAGCGAGGATAGTCAGCTTCCCAAAATAAATGGAAGTTTGTGACAGAAGAGTCACCCCAGGTCTGATACTCACACTTGTTAAACGCCAGTGATAGAATTCCAGCACCATCTTTTCTTCTCCCTATTACACAACAGACTCTTTCCCTCATCATACTGGCAAACACTCCAATCTTTTGTAAGCCCCTCACTTTTATCTTAAGATTCGTGAGGGAGGAGGCAGGGAAAGGAAACCTGGTCTGCTCTGCACTCTCCCATGGCATTAGTGTAGCGCAAAGTTCAAAGTAAATTTGCTATCAAAGTACACCATATATGTCACCATATAGTATTCTGAGATTCATTTTCTTGCAGGCATTCAGAGCAGAACAAGGAATGTAAAAGAATGCTGCAAGACAAAAATAATACACAATATATGCCAGTGATACAAGGTATAGATTGAGTCTGTGCTATCTCTACCTTCCTTAAGCTTCAACAAGTATTGAGAAGCTCTGAACATCGATTTACCTGTTTTCTAATAATTTCTACCCCCCTTTCCTTTTCTCTTTTTCCATTCACCCATTCTTTTCACATGCCTCTCTGCTGCCCCTCCTCCTTTGCTTTCTTCCATGGATCATTCTCCGCCTCCATGTCTATAAGAAGGGTCAGAGCCGTCTCTATTTCCTGAGGAGAATGAGGTCCTTTAACATCTGTCGGACGATGCTGAGGATGTTCTACAAGTCTGTGGTGGCCAATGCTATCATGTTTGCTGCTGTGTGCTGGGGCAGCAGGCTGAGGGTAGCAGACACCAACAGAATCAACAAACTCATTTGTAAGGCCAGTGATGTTGTGGGGATGGAACTGGACTCTCTGACGGTGGTGTCTGAAAAGAGGATGCTGTCCAAGTTGCATGCCATCTTGGACAATGTCTCCCATCCACTACATAATGTACTGGGTGGGCACAGGAGTACATTCAGCCAGAGACTCATTCCACCGAGATGCAACACAGAGCGTCATAGGAAGTCATTCCTGCCTGTGGCCATCAAACTTTACAACTCCTCCCTTGGAGGGTCAGACACCCTGAGCCAATAGGCTGGTCCTGGACTAATTTCCTGGCACAATCTACATATTATTATTTAAATACTTATGGTTTTATTGCTATTTAATTATTTATGGTACAACTGAAACGAAAACCAATTTCCCCCGAGATCAATAAAGTATGACTATGACTATGACATCAGACTGCTTTATCTTCAGCCCTTTACCTTTCCCACCTATCATCTCCCAGTTAATCACTTTAATTCCCACTCCTCCACCCACCTTATCTAGTCTCAGCTATCACTTGCCAGCTTGTATTCCTCTCCCAACCTTCTTATTCTGTCTTTACCTTCTATTTTTCCAAATATAATGAAGGGTTTTGCAACAAAACATCAACTCTCCACCATCAAGGACATCTTCAAAAGGCAATGTGTCAGGAAGAGGGCATCCATCACTAGCCCTATCACCCAGGACATGCCTCTTCTCAATACTCCTATCAAGAAGGAGGTACAGGAGCCTAAAAGCACGCACTCAGTCATTCAGGGACTGATGCTTCTTCCCCTCTGTCATCAGATTTCTGAATGGACAATGAAACATGAACACTACCTCACTACTCATTTTTTTGTTCTTGCACTAATTGTTTAATGTAATTTTAATATGTATTTCTTGTTGTATTTTTAAAAATAAATTATTATGTATTAGAATGTATTGTTGCCTCAAAACAATTAATTTAATATATGTAAGTGTTACTAAACCTAATTCTGATTCTAATTCAGTTTAATCCCTTCCATAGATGCTGCCTGACTTGTTAACTCCTACCAGTTTTTGTGTGTGTTGCTCAGTATAGCTAACTGCAAAATGTGTTGTGGTTTACTGTTAGCTACTTTGGAACAGTGTCACAAGTCCAGCAACAATTGATAAGAAATTGAGTCAGGTTTTATACACAAACAATGATATTTATTAACCTCTACTCAAAACATCGATAAGTAAACAAATGACTACCTTAACTGTAAGTTAACAGTTACATATAGAACAGTCAAATTTATAATCTGTTCTTAACGAGTTCTCATCCAAGCACAGACTTAAAGTGGTAAATTCAAAAGTCCATGTGATTTATACAGTCATTAAGGAGAGACTTCCCCGAAACGTTTTCTTTGAAGAAATGACGAATCTGTCGATCTCAGCCGAGAGATGCCTTATCCAAAGGAATCACAAAGAAATAAAGGAACTGACCTTTTGACTGGAGGGCGGTCACTGTACAAACCTTCCCGCCCTGGCAGGGGTTTTACTCAAATGTGAATGCCACAATTCCTGAACAAAGATTAAAAAGGTCCATCATTCCCAAAAAGCTGAACGACATTAACTTTACTCGATCATTTGTTCCCATACTTTGGTAAGGTCTTCACTGTCCAATACTAGACTGTAAAGGTAAAACAAAAGTGCAACAAGCACACATTCTTTCTCTCACTCTCCTTTTTCTCCCTCTGTCCCTCTGAATATACCTCTTGCCCATCCTCTGGGTCACCCCCCCCCGTCTTTCTTCCCGGACCTCCTGTCCCATGATCCTCTCGTATCCCCTTCTGCCAATCACCTGTCCAGCTCTTGGCTCTATCCCTCCCCCTCCTGTCTTCTCCTATCATTTTGGATCTCCCCCTCCCACATTCAAATCTCTTACTAACTCTTCCTTCAGTTAGTCCTGACGAAGGGTCTCGGCCTGAAACGTCGACTGCACCTCTTCCTATAGATGCTGCTTGGCCTGCTGCATTCACCAGCAACTTTGATGTATGTTGCTTGAATTTCCAGCATCTGCAGAATTCCTGTTGTTTGCAACAAGCAAAGACTGGCAGTAATTTTCAAAACTGCTGGCACAACATTACACTAAAAATAAAAATGAGAACTGTGTCACCGTGGCGGGTTTTTTCTTTTATACCATGCCATCACATGACAGCACATCACCCCACTGTCATGAGACAATTACATAATGCCCATCACGAGATAATGACTTAATGCTCACAAGACAATTACATCATTCCAATAGCATGAGACCACAAGACCATTACAGCACCCCACTGTCCCATGCTCAAACTGTGGGCATGTAACAATAGACTGACTGACACCTAATTTTGCCACTATATTTGGTAACATGTTACCTTCATGCTTTTCAACCTAGATCAATCAGGACTATGTTGCAGAACCAGAATCTACCAAATACCCAGTGGTTATTGTTACTAACTACATACTCCCTCTTGGCATTCAGGAACATTGATGTCTGATACTTGCTGTATGAGTGATTTTACCTCTCTTGTGCCTGCAATGACTAAAGGTGAAGTATTATCCTAGTATCCACAAGCTGCAGGCATTCATTTCAAAAGGACTATAATATGAAAGCAAACATGTAATTCAGAGGCTTTATACGGCTTTTACATAGATAGGTTGACGTTGCAGAACCAGAGTCCACCAAATACCTACTGAGGGAAAGTTGGCATTAGTTAAACCTCATTTCGAGTACTGTGAGCAGTTGTGGACCACTTATCTAAGAAAGGATCTGCTGGTATTAGAGAAGATCCAGAGCAGGTTCACAATAATTATCTAGGATGAAAAAGGTAATGTATGAGGATTGTTTGATGGTTCTGTGACTGTACTCACTGGAGTTAAGAAGAATGAAGTGGGATCGCATTGAACCCTATTGAATATTGAAAAGGCTAGACAGAACAGACATTGAGAGGATGTTTTTTGTTGTGAGAGTCTACGGCCAAAGGACAATTGCCTCAGAATACCAGAATGCCCAATTAGAACAGAAATGAGGAGAATATCTCCTTAATCCAGAGGGTAGTGAATTTGTGAAATACCTTGCCATGGAAGGCTATGGAGGTTGCCTTTGGTTGTATCTGAAGCAGAGTTTGACAGATTCTTGAATGGCAAGGCTGTCAAAGGTTAAGGGGTGAAGGCAGAATATGGGTTTTGAGAGGCATATTAAATCTGCAGACTCAATAGGCTGAATAGCCGAGCAATGTCTATGGTCTAACAACTCATCCTATCAGATGGCTCTCTTGAAAATCTCCTCAGGATTTAGAGCTGGAACTCAGGGTCAAAGGTTTAATTTTTTATCAAAACCTTCTGCCTAGAAACAAGGGCATTGCCAACCCTGCCATACTGCATGAAGCAAACTGGTTCTCAGTACTGATACAGAACAGCTGCCCACAAACATGCAGTGTTGCTTTCCTATACAGAAGTGGCTAGTCTCTTTATCATAATTTAATGTATCATAGTTTTTCATAGCTTAATATATCATAGTTGAGACGTGGCTAAAGGATGCATGTCTCTGGGAGCTGAACGTCCAAGGATACACGGTGTATCAGAAGGATAGGAAGGTAGGAAAGAGGGGGAGGCGTGGCTTTATTGGTAAGAAATGATATTAAATCATTAGAAAGAGGTGATATAGGATCGGAAGGTGCAGAATCTTTATGGGTTGAGCTAAGGAATAGCAGGGGTAAAAGAACCCTGATGGCAGTTATTTATAGGCCTCCAAACAGCTGCAGTGATGTGGACTACAAATTACAACAGGAAATAGAAAAGGCTTGTCAGAAGGACAGTGTTATGATAATTGTGGAGGATTTTAACATGCGAGTGGATTGGGAAAATTAGGTCGACACTGGATCTCAAGAGAGAGAATTTGTAGACTGTCTGCGAGACGGCTTTTTAGAACAGCTTGTTGTTGAGCCCACTAGGGGATCGGCTGTACTGGATTGGGTATTGTGTAATGAACTGGAGGTGATTAGAGAGATTGAGGTGAAGGAACCCTTAGGAGACAGTGATCATAACATGATTGAGTTCACTGTGAAATTTGAAAAAGAGAAGCCGAAATCTGATGTGTCGGTATTTCAGTGGAGTAAAGGAAATTACAGTGGCATGAGAGAGGAACTGGCCAAAGTTGACTGGAAAGGGACACTGGTGGGAAGGACGGCAGAGCAGCAGTGGCTGGAGTTTATGCGAGAAGTGAGGAAGGTGCAAGACAGGTATATTCCAAAAAAGAAGAAATTTTCGAATGGAAAAAGGATGCAACTGTGGTTGACAAGAGAAGCCAAAGTTAAAGCAAAGGAGGGGGCAAACAAGGAAGCAAAAATTAGTGGGAAGACAGAGGATTGGGAAGTTTTTAAAAGCTTACTAAAGGAAACTAAGGTCATTATGAGGGAAAAGATGATCTATGAAAGGAAGAGCAAAAAATATCAAACAGGATACTAAGAGGATACTAAAAGCTTTTTCAAGTATGTAAAGACTAAAAGACAGGTGAGAGTAGATATAGGACCGATAGAAAATAACGCTGGAGAAATTGTAATGGGAGATAAGGGAGATGGTGGAGGAACTGAACGAGTATTTTGCATCAGTCTTCACTGAGGAAGACATCAGCAGTATACCGGACACTCAAGGGTGGTAGGGAAGAGAAGTGTGCGCAGTCACAATTACGACAGAGAAAGTACTCAGGAAGCTGAATAGTCTAAAGGTAGATAAATCTCCTGGACCAGATGGAATGCACCCTCGTGTTCTGAAGGAAGTAGCTGTGGAGATTGCGGAGGCATTAGCGATGATCTTTCAAAAGTCAATAGATTCTGGCATGGTTCCGGAGGACTGGAAGATTGCAAATGTCACTCTGCTATTTAAGAAGGGGGCAAGGAAGCAAAAAAGGAAATTATAGACCTGTTAGCTTGACATCGGTGGTGGGAAGTTGTTGGAGTCGATTGTCAAGGATGAGGTTACAGAGTACCTGGAAACATATGACAAGATAGGCAGAACTCAGCATGGATTCCTTAAAGGAAAATCCTGTCTGACAAACCTATTACAATTTTTTGAGGAAATTACAAGTAGGCTAGACAAGGGAGATGTAGTGGATGTTGTATATTTGGATTTTCAGAAGGCCTTTGATAAGGTGCCACATATGAGGCTACTTAACAAGATAAGAGCCCATGGAATTATGGGGAACTTACATATGTGGATAGGGTGTTGGCTGATTGGCAGGAAACAGAGAGTGGGAATAAAGGGATCCTATTCTGGTTAGCTACCGGTTACCGGTGGTGTTCCACAGGGGTCTGTGTTGGGGCCGTTTCTTTTAATATTGTACTTCAATGATTTGGAATATGGAATAGATGGCTTTGTGGCTAAGTTTGCTGATGATACAAAGATAGGTGGAGGGGCCGGTAGTGCTGAGGAAATGGAGAGTCTGCAGAGAGATTTGGATAGATTCAAAGAATGGGCAAAGAAGTGGCAAATGAAATACAATGTCAGAAAGTGTATGGTTATGCACTTTGGCAGAAGAAATAAACAGGCAGACTATTATTTAAATGGGGAGAGAATTCAAAGTTCTGAGATGCAACGGGACTTGGGAGTCCTCGTACAGGATACCCTTAAGGTTAACCTCCAGGTTGAGTCGGTAGTGAAGAAGGTGAATGCAATGTTGGCATTCATTTCTAGAGGAGTAGAGTATAGGAGCAGGGATGTGATGTTGAGGCTCTATAAGGCGCTGGTAAGATTTCACCTGGAGTACTGTGGGCAATTTTGGTCTCCTTATTTAAGAAAGGATGTGCTGACGTTGGAGAGGATACAGAGAAGATTTACTAGAATGATTCTGGGAATGAGAGGGTTAACATATGAGGAACGTTTGTCCGCTCTTGGACTGTATTCCTTGGAGTTTAGAAGAATGAGGGGAGACCTCATAGAAACATTTCGAATGTTAAAAGGCATGGACAGAATGGATTGGCAAAGTTGTTTCCCATGATGGGGGAGTCTAGTACGAGAGGGCATGACTTAAGGATTGAAGGGCGCCAGTCATTGAAAGTGGACATGCAGGTACAGCAGGCGGTGAAAAAGGCGAATGGTATGCTGGCATTTATAGCGAGAGGATTCGAGTACAGGAGCAGGGAGGTACTACTGTAGTTGTACAAGGCCTTGGTGAGACCACACCTGGAGTATTGTGTGCAGTTTTGGTCCCCTAATCTGAGGAAAGACATCTTTGCCATAGAGGGAGTACAAAGAAGGTTCACCAGATTGATTCCTGGGATTGCAGGACTTTCATATGAAGAAAGACTGGATGAACTGGGCTTGTACTCGTTGGAATTTAGAAGATTGAGGGGGGATCTGATTGAAACGTATAAGATCCTAAAGGGATTGGACAGGCTAGATGCAGGAAGATTGTTCCCGATGTTGGGGAAGTCCAGAACGAGGGGTCACAGTTTGAGGATAGAGGGGAAGCCTTTTAGGACCGAGATTAGGAAAAACTTCTTCACACAGAAAGTGGTGAATCTGTGGAATTCTCTGCCACAGGAAACTGTTGAGGCCAGTTCATTGGCTATGTTTAAGAGGGAGTTAGATATGGCCCTTGTGGCTACAGGGGTCAGGGGGTATGGAGGGAAGGCTGGGGCGGGGTTCTGAGTTGGATGATCAGCCATGATCATAATAAATGGCGGTGCAGGCTCGAAGGGCCGAATGGCCTACTCCTGCACCTATATTCTATGTTTCTATGAAATGCAAAGAAATTTTTTTAGTCAGAGGGTGGTGACTCTATGGAATTTGTTGCCACGGGCAGCAGTGGAGGCCAAGTCATTGGGTGTATATAAGGAAGAGATTGATAGGTATCTGAGTAGCCAGGGCATCAAGGCTTATGGTGAGAAGGCGGGGGAGTGGGACTAAATGGGAGAATGGATCAGCTCATGATAAAATGGTGGAGCAGACTCGATGGGCCGAATGGCCGAGTTCTGCTCCTTCGTCTTATGGACTTATGGTGTTAATAGGTACCATTAAATGCAACATTGATGTCCAAATCACTGACATGACACTGAAAGAAATACAAAATAAAGCACATTGGTAAGTAAACTCCTACTGCAAATAAATGCAAGTTTTAAATTAACATCAACATCTAAATATACATTAACATAGAACAGTACAGGCCCTTCAGCATACGTTGTGCCAACCTTTTAACTTAATGCATGATCAATCTAATTGTTACCTCCTAATGTTTAAAACTCTCCATTTTTTCTTCATTCATGTCCACATCTAAGAGTTACGTAAATGTTGCTCATTTTTCAACCTCTACCATTACCTCAGCTATGTATTCCAAGCACTTGCTACTCTCTAAGTAAAGAGACCTATTTTTTATATCGCCCTAAATTTTCCACCACTCAATGATGTCTTCTGTTAATGACCATTAACACCCCGGATGAAAGCTGATGGCCAAAAGATCCTCCAATTTCAAATACACTCAGTGGCCACTTTATTAGGTACACCTGTACTCCTGTTCATTAATGCAAATATCTAATCAACCAATCATGTGGCAGCAATTCAATGCATAAAAGCATGCAGAATTGGTCAAAAGGTTCAGCTGTTGTTCAGACAAACATCAGAACGGGGAGGAAAATTGATCTAACTGACTTTGACCATGGAATGTTTATTGGTGCTTTTGAGTATCTCAGAAACTGATCTGCTGGGATTTCCACACTCAATAGTCTCTAGAGTTTACAGAAACTGGTGCAAAAATCTAAAAATATCCAATGAGAAGCAGTTCTGTGGATGCAAACACCTTGTAATGTGAGGACAGAGGAGAAGACTGGTTCAAGCTGACAGGAAAGTGAAAATCACTCAAATAACCCTTCATTACAATAGTAGTGTGCAGAACAGTGTCTCTGAATCACAACAGGCCTTGATGTGAATGGACTACAGCAGTAGAAGACCACACAGGTTCCACTCCTGTACCTAATAAAGTGGCCAGTGAGTATATTTTTTATCAAATAAGAGGCCATTCAGCCCAGTGAATCCTCGCCACCTCTTAGTGTATTTCTATTCCCCCACACATTCCTATAGTTTATTCTCTCTCACATGCCCATTGACTCCCCCACATTCTCCTTCTTTAGGATAAACTTTATTTCTTAGAAAATTACACAGATTTGGCCCTCTAAAGTGTTAACAAACTTCTTCAGATGCACAGTAGAGAGCATAATGAATATTTGCATATGGCTGGTTTGGAAATACCACATCATACACAAATGGAAAAGTTTACCAAGGGAGGTGGATACAGCCCAGTCCATTATGTGCAAAACACTCCCTACCTTTCAGCATATCTACAAAATGCACTGCCAGAATAAAAGCAGCATCCATCATCAGGACCCCAGAATCCACGTCATGCTGTCTGCTGCCTTCAGGAAAGAGATACTGGAGCCTTATGCCCCACACCACCAGATTCTACCATCAGGCCCCTGAATCAATGTGGATAACTTCATCCACCTCAATATTGTACTGATTTCGCAGCCAATGGATTCACTTCAAAAGGCTTAACAATTCATGATTTTAGAGACCATCAATGACAAAGGCAAGCAGATGGAGAGATGGGTGGAGCATTACTCTGAACTCCTCCGGAGAAAACAGCATCTCGGACAGTGGGCTAGACGCCGGGGAATGCCTGCCTGTCATGGAGGGACTTGATGCATTGCCGACTGCTGAAGAGCTGAGTAAAGCCATCGACAGCCTGCCCACTGGGAAGCCACCAGCATTGGATGGCATTCCACCAGAGGACATCAGATGCGCAAAGGGCATCCTGCTAAACCACCTGCACAAACTACTGTGCCAGTGCTGGATAGAGGGAGCAGTGCCGCAAGACATGAGAGACTGCAACATTGTCACCCTATATGAGAACAAAGGGGACAGAAGCGACTGTAACAACTGCAAGGGAATCTCCTTGCTGAGCATCGTTGGGAAGGTCTTTGCCTTCGTGGTCCTGAACAGACTGCAGAAAATAGCCGAAAGGGTATATCCCAAGTCTCAGTGCAGTTTCAGGTCAGAACGCTCCACAATCGACATGACCTTCTCCCTTCAACAGCTACAAGAGAAATGCAGAGAGCAAAGACAATCACTCTACATCGCTTTCATCGACCTCACGAAGGCCTTTGAGCAGAGACGGCCTGTTCAAAATCCTCGCCAGGATTGGTCGTCCCCCGAGGCTCCTCAGGATAGTTCAGTCATTCCACACAGACATGAAGGGTGTTGTTCAGTCTGACAGCTCTTCTTCGGAGGCCTTTAACATCCGCGGCGGTGTGAAGCAGGGCTGTGTGCTTGCCCCCGCCCTGTTCAGCATCTTCTTCACAGTCATGCTGAAGCACGCCTTTGGAACATCTACTGATGGTGTCTACCTCCACACCAGATCGGACAGGAGGCTGTTCAGTCTGTCCCGGCTGAGGGTGAAAACCAAGGTTCGTGAAGTACTCATCAGGGACATGTTGTTTGCAGACGACGCAGCACTGGCAACACACTCTGAAGAGCAACTGCAACGCCTCATGGACAGCTTCTCAAGGGCCTGCCCGGACTTCAGCTTGACCATCAGCCTGAAGAAAACCAACGCCTTGGGCCAAGATGCCATTACCGTCAACAACTACAAGCTGGAGGTAGTTCACGAGTTTACATACCTTGGCTCCATCATCACGGACAGCCTCTCCCCAGACCCTGAGATCAACAGACGGATCGGACAAGCAACCTTAACATTCGCCAGGCTGACAAAGAGAGTCTGGGAGAACAGAAAGCTGACGATGCACACCAAAGCTGCAGTCTACAGGGCCTGAGTCCTCATCACACTGCTTTATGGCAGCGAGACCTGGAGCCTCTACTATAGACAAGAATGGCGTCTCAACACCTTCCACTTTCGCAGCCTGAGACTCATCCTGGACATCACGTGGACTGACTGAGTCACCAACAATGAGGTGCTGGACCGCACCCAGATACCCAGCCCCTTCACCCTGCTCCAACAATGCCGTCTCCACTGGCTGGGCCACGTACACCGCATGTCAGACAGGAGTATCCCGAAAGAGCTGCTGTACAGGGAACTGGCCTCCAGCAGAGAGCAGAAGGGCAGCCACATCTTCGTTTCAAAGACGTTTGCAAGAGAGACATGAAGTCACTGAAAATGAACGTCGAGAGGTGGGAGGACATCGCAAGTGATCACTCTCACTGGAGGCTGGAACTACGCAGAGGTCTAAAAAGAGAAGAGAAGCTGAGGCTTGCTGCTGAAGAAAAGCGCACTCATCGGAAAAACAGCACCAAGACATCACTGGAGGACAGCGCCTTCAAGTGCAGTCGCTGCAGCCGAGACTGTCAATCCCGTGTGGGCCTCTACAGCCACAACAGATGCTGCTCTAACACAGAGTGAAGCAAGACCTTCCACGCACAGATCCATGGTCTCGCGAGACCAACAGATGCCACCACTCTGGATACTGTCAAGCAATAGATAAGTCTGACTCCAGCTTGGTATGTGTGGGAGGGTATCTGAATTAATGTATCTCTTCTGTAAGGGGAATTGTTAGTCAGTTTGGTGGATCAGGCAAGAACAGTCACAGGCAGACTGTTCCTGTTTGAGTGACTAACTGAGAAAGCCACGGGTGCTTTGAATAGAGTTTGTACTTATGTGTTTCCTGAGTGACTTTATCCAGTTTCAACTTCCACATTTGGTGCAGTGAGCAGGGTATCAACATAGGGACTGTGACACGGAGGCAGACTGAGTAAGAAACAGACCCAACATCCCATCTACGGGGACCGAAAAGAAAGGATAAAATTGGACAGGTGGCATAGGTCGGGTAAAATTTGAAGTCCTCTAAGAATTAAAGTTGGGTAAACGAATCAGGAAAATTAAACAGTAGATATTGAGCGCAGGTATCGGGTAAAAATTAAAGTCAGGTAAGAATCAGCAGGAGAATTGAACAGCAGGCACTGTGCCTGGTAAAAAGACAAAAACGTGGGACAAAATCTATCATGTGATAAAAAGGTACAGGAACTTCACTAGGCAAAAAGTATTTCATGATAAAGAGAGAGATTTATGTGTTTTAAGTGGAATTTTATGTAAAAAATTGGGGGACAAAGTGTGGCCATAAGGAGGGACTTGGGAAGTGACAAGCTGTAAACAAGTCATAAAACTGGTTGGGAAAAAGATCAATCATAATAATTACAAAACCTTGATCAAGGAATAAAACTTGGGGGACAAATAAGGAATGAAATACAGGATCCCGGGAGCATGTCTGGCTTACCAACTCCGTTTGATGAGAGTGATCGCAATGAGGACTGGCTCGTGACAAGACTCCCACCACTATATCGGGAGCCGCAACTAGCCATGGGACCTGAAAATTCTCCAGGGTTCTCTAACACTGTGGGAGGAAGAATGAAACAAAGGGAGAGGGGGAGGACAGAGTCCCTAAATCCAACCATCCCACATGTTTAATATGCCATAAGAATAATGTGGGAAAGGGGACACCCACCCCCGTATGTCAGGCACCACTCCCTATATCCAACCACCCCATGGGGTGATAGTGAAGAACGGATAAATTCAATCCCTAAGAAAAGTCCCCCACCCGAACCTCAGAGACAGTAACCTACCTGATTGATGCCAAATCCCAGGATGGGGGAGCAAGATCAGCCAGTGGTTATCCCTGTCTATGTCCCATGGAAACCACAAGAGATGATCATGATGAAGAATCAAGCCCCTGACAGAAAGGAGAAACCGGTGCTTTTCGCACAATATGTGTGCAGCACAATTCAGATGTATAACGCTACCCCTCAGGATCTTTTCGGACTTTGCTACATGATATTATCTGTGGGCGAGGGATAGAAATGGAAGGCAGAACTGGGATACCAGACTTGCCAAGAACTGAGAGGGGCGTTGCCAGACGATTAACAGCAGGCCAATCAGATAATCCAGGGTTTGGAAAAAGCACTCCAACAGCCTATTAACATCACTGAAGTATTAGAATGTAAACCGAAACCCAGGGAATCAGGATTGGGATCAATTCCCCGATTGGCGTTACCATAATTACCCATACGCCCCAGGACCCGACCAGGTGATGACAATAAGGGGACGACCCCAAAGACCTTTTCCCCCTGAGTGAAGAAATGGGCCACCCCAGTGAGCGCCCATGCCCAAGGGAGCTCAGCCTGGACTGTGTTTTAACTGTGGCTGACCAGGACACTGGAAGGCAAGGTGCCCTGGGGACAACAGACGCCCAGTTTCAAACCGGACCATCTCCCCATTCTCCATGAACAATCCTTTTGCTAACTGACCCTCGAAAATGTTGCCTGTTGTACACAGCCACCCGCAAGAGGAACCCAACAATATCCTCCAGCTAGCTGGAATTCAGCTTCCATTTATGATTGATAAGGGGACAACCACTTCCACCCTCGATAATGTCGGAACATGGATTCCAGCTTTCCGGGGCCACTGTTGATCTCTCAGGGTTCGAGGGGTCTGAATGAACATACCAAAGGACACAATTCCTATGGGTGGTGTTTCAGGGAAGGCAGTATATATCTTGGTTACTCTGGATTCTAATATTACCCTACATCAGCCTGTAAATGTGCTGGCTTCCCACTTGGTGGTGGAGCTTTTGACCTCTCGACAGACACAGCACCACACTCAGGCACGACAAAATCGCTATGAGACAGCCTCACTGAGCAACCTGCAGCTGACGTTTTCTCTCTGCTCCACTTTAAACCCGGCCACTTCCCTAACATCGCCATCCAGGTTACAAATGATTCTGAACACGACTGAGTACAACGAAATCAACTCCTCACTACAGCCCATGAGGACCTCACAGACTAACCCTTACCGAACCTGACATAACTAATGGTAGTTCTTTCATGGGCCCTCAAGGCCAGAGATGTTCCAGCTATGCTGTGGTCACAGATGACATGGTGCTCGAGCAGGCAGCCTTTCAACCAGCTGTGACAGCACAAAAAGCTGAGTTATTTGCCCTCACTCATGCCTGCATCCTCACCACCAACAAACATGCAACACCTACACTGATGCTCGATACGCCTTCGGGGTAGCTCATGACTACGGAATGCTTTGGGAATGCCGGGGTTTCCTCACCTCCTCAGGACATCCTATTAGCAATGCTACGTTTGTACAGGCTCTGCTCACTGCCTTGCAGCTTCCAAAAACATTGGCCATTATCAAATGTCCTCCTCCCCTGAAGCTTCTTGGCCACACCTACGTGTGCCCTGCTCCCAAGTGGCTATCACTTGGTACTGTATTCGCCAAGGGAGACTTCCTAGGTAATAGCACTTGTATCACCCACACCACTGCTGAACCACCTCGGTCCTTTGAATAGCCCCTATTGGGTTTGTGGGGATAAAGCCTCCTTGTGGCTACCCGGGGAAGTGACCAACAGGTGGGACCTGCAGCCACCCCAGAAGAAATGGAGCAGGTGCTGTTTTCTAGTTTACCTAGTCCCCAACCTAAGGGTAGTGCCCGAGTTGTGGAATCACCCCCACTGGCAGAGGCAGAGACGGGGAATCACAGAGTCAGAGAGATTCTGGATGATTGCCTTCCTATTCTATAGCACGCCTAGGAACTCCCGAGAAATCATTAAGTTGGCAGCTGCCTTGGAGGAATTGTCAAATTAAACTGCCAGCGCTCTGGTAGACACCCAGACTCAGGTGGCTGAGGGGAACACGGAAATGTTAGCCATCCCACAAACAGTCCTACAAAATCGTATGGCTTTATATTTTATCCTAGCTGAGAAAGGGGGAACCTGTACTATCACTGGTACAGAATGCTGCACCTATTCCCTGATGAGTCTACTAGCATTACGTCCCTCTCCCAGCACATTGCCAACGAGACTGACAGCTTCAAGAAAATAGGGCAGAATTTACACGGGTTCACCGAGGGGTCTAAATGGTGGTCATTTGAAGGCCTGTCGGCAACATGTGGAGCATGATATTGCACTATGGCCTAATAGTTGTACTTATCATAGTTATAATTACTGTTGTACACTGTTTTTACCCCCTGATAACTCAATGCTGTACTCAGTCGCTTTCTCTGTAAAAAAATTACTGCTTTGTTAATCATGTAATGCTTAAAAGGAGGGAATGATAAAGTATATAAAAGGGTTAACAATTTATTAAACAATAGCAGCCTGTTTTTTCTGAAAGAAACCGCTGATGATCAACAGATGTGCTAAGCCATATTGAGCCATATTTCTTCCTGAAGGTAGCTAGTGTGCTTATCTCATTGTGCACTCCGGCCTAGAGATAGATCGGCTCCAGTCTGTTTTGTGCATTTAGGCCATTATACTTATTGTGTAATTTGTCTCTCAGTACTGTCAAGCAACAGATATCTGACTCCAGCTTGGTATGTGTGGGAGGGTATCTGAACGAATATATCTCTTCTGTAAGGGGAACTGTGAGTTAGTTGGTTGATCGGGCAGGAACAGTCCTGTTTGAGCGACTGACTGAGTAAGCCCCGGGTGCTTTGATTAAAGAGTTTGTACTTATACGGTCTCTGAGTGACTTTATCCAGATTCGAATTCCACACAGTCAGATCATGCTAAGCCTGTGAATTTCATCAACTTTGTCTCCAACTTTCAACTTGCCCTTAAATTTTTTTTTTGACATGTATGTGTGTCCATGCATGTGCGATTTTGGCTGGACAATGTCTTTTTCATGCATTTACAAGGTGCAGAGTGAGAAAGAGAAATTTTGTGGTGCGCTACTCCCCACACAGACACTTCGCAGCATATTTCCCTTTATTTTACAAGTTCAAGTTGCAATCTCGACACTCAACCCGGCATGGATGGAAAGCGTACTTGGGAGTGGCTCTGACTGGGTTTGAACCCGGGAACCTCTGTTCCAGAGTCCACACTGATGTCATTGCGATGCCAGCCAGCCCAACTTGCCCTTAAATTCACTTTTTTGACATCACTCTATCCTTACTCAAACTCTCTGGAGAACAACTGCCAATTTCTTTAAACCTACTGATTCACACAGCCATCTTGACTACAGCTCTCCCCACCACCTCCTAGAAAAATGCTATTCCCTTTTCTCAGTTCCATTGGCTCTGCTGCATCTGTTCCCAGGCTCTCCTATCTAGGACATCAGAGATGTCAACCTTCTTTAAAGAACAGTTTCTCTTCCTCCACCATTGATGATGCTTTCACATCTCCTCTATTTCCCAGACTCACCTCATCTCCCCTCCCCACCTTAATAGGGGCAGAGGCCCTTTTGTTCTCACCTACCACTTTTGAGCCTCTGCATCCAACACATCAATTCCTGTAATTCCTGCCATCTTCAAAAGAATGCTACCACCAAACACATCTTTACTTTCCTCTCCACTCTCCACTTTCCACAAGGATTGCTCCCTCTGTGATATCCTTATCCATTTGTCCTTCCCCACTATTCACTCTCCTGGCACTTATCCCTGCAATTCAGATATGCTACAGCGGCCCATTTACTTCCTCCCTCACCCTGATTCAGTGCCCAAAACAGTCCTTCCACGTGAGGCAACACTTCATCTATGAATATATTGGAGTTGTCTATTGTATCCAGAGCTCCCGATTAAGCCTCTTCTAAACTGGTGAGACATGACGTAAATTGGAGTACTATTTTTGTTGAGCACCTCTGCTCCATCTGCCAAAAGCAGAACTTTCCACTGGCCAATCGTTTTAATTTGTATCCCCATTACTGTTCCAACAGGTTGGTCCACAGCTGCCTATTTTGCCACAATGAGGCCGCTCTCAAGGTAGAGGAACAATCTATATTCCATCCAGGTCTGGGATAGTTCTTGATTAGTCAGAGCATCAAAGGTTACAGGGAGAAGACAGGAAAATGGTATTGGGAGGGATGATCTTCCATGATGGAATGAAGGAATAGATTTGATGACCAAAAAGCCTAATTATAAAGGCCTGGTTCTGCTCCCATATCTCATGGTCTCCCTGTAACTTGGTTCCTCAAATACAGGCACCATCCTTGAAAAGGTCAACTTCAAATGGTTAAACATAATTGATGCTATTTAACAAGTTATAGTGTTATTTAGAGAATATTGTACTTTATAAGGTTGGAATCCTTTTATGGAGTGTAGTTAGTATAACTCTACTACAGTGTCAGTGACCTGGGTTCAATTCTGCCACTGCTTGTATGAAGCTTGTTATGTTCTCTTCGTGACCACGTATGTTTCCTCTGGGTGCTCTGTTTTTTTTTCTCCCCATATTTCAAAGACGTACCGGTTAGTAGGTTAGTTGGTCACAAGGATGTTAGTGGGCAACAAAGCCTCAATGCTTGAGAAGTCATCGAGTAATAATTTTTTAAATGTTTACTGCTTATTTCCCACTAGCTATCAGCAAGAAAATCACAGTTTTTTGAGTGCAAGTCCATGCAACTGAAGCTATTTAAAAACTGTTCACTCTAAGTTGTGTAGTCTAACGGCCACACAAGTGCTCATATCTAATACTATTTAGAAACTGTTTGGCAACAGTTCCTTGCCCCAATTAAGTGGCATAGTGTCCCAAATAAATAAAGGGAATCCCGGCTGTTTTCTTGATTACTTTGTTAAGAGGTGTCCCAAATATGTGGCTGCCCTAATTAACCAATAGCCCAATTAACCAGAATCCACTATACATGTAGATAGGTCTCTTAGCCTGATAGACACCAGACCTCCAATTTTGGACTTTGTCGACCACTAGGCATTGAACCCAGGCCTTGCCAATCACAGGTTTCACCTTTGGGCTTCTATTCCTGATTTGCGCTGATCACAAGTATTTTCTCGATTAGTCACTGTTGCTTAAGAGTTGTACCAAATAGGCAGCTTCCTTGAATAATGCATGGCTCAATTAACTGGTATGCACTGTGTATAGTGATGATATGTACATAGTAATGACACTATATATTACAATGATAATAGATTTACTTTGAATTTATCTCAGTTCTTCCTATAGATGGTAGCTGTAAAATGTCCTATAAAATGTTAAATAAAACGTGGAAATTAACAAAATAACTACCTAAAGTAGAAAACAATAAAATTATATACAGCAGCACCTGCAATACAGGCTCACTACTATCCCTTGTTAATCTCATCTGGATCCCTCATCTTTGATAGTTCCATACTCATGTGAAGCAATATCATCAAAGAACCCAACCATCCATGCTATGGTCTCTTCATCAGGAAGCAGGTAAAGAAGCCTTTAAGTCCCATTACTAAGAAACATTTATTACCCTTCAATTATCAGGTTTCCTTAACCAGGATGATAATTTCATTCACCTGAACTCTAGTGAAGTGATTCTACAATATGTACTTTATACTTTATACTTTATACTTTATTGTCACCAAACAATTGGTACTAGAACATACAATCATCACAGCGATATTTAATTCTGCGCTTCACACTCTCTGGATTACAAATATTAAATATTAAAAATAGTAAAAATTAGTAAATATTAAAAATTTAAATTATACAAACGTAAATCATAAATAGAAAAATAGAAAAATGGGAAGCAAGGTAATGCAAAAAAAAACCTGAGAGGCAGGTCTGGATATTTGGAGGGTACGGCCCAGATCTGGGTCAGGATCCGTTCAGCAGTCTTATCACAATTGGAAAGAAGCTGTTCCCAAATCTGGCCGTACGAGTCTTCAAGCTCCTGAGCCTTCTCCCGGAGGGAAGAGGGACGAAAAATGTGTTAGCTGGGTGGGTCGTGTCCTTGATTATCCTGGCAGCACTGCTCCGACAGCGTGCGGTGTAAAGTGAGTCCAAGGACGGAAGATTGGTTTGTGTGATGTGCTGCGCTGTGTTCACGATCTTCTGCAGCTTCTTCTGGTCCTGTACAGGACAACTTCCGTACCAGGTTGTGATGCACCCTAGAAAGTCTTCTACGGTGCATCTATAAAAATTAGTGAGGGTTTTAGGGGACAGGCCACTGAATAGAATCAGAAACAGCTGCAGAGGGTTGCAGTTTCAACCAGCTCCATCACAGAAACAAATCTCCTCACCTTTGTGGACATCTTCAAAAGGTGGTAGATGAAGAAGGTGGCAACCATCGTTAAGGACCTCCACCACCCAGGACATAACTTCTCATTACTAACATCAGTGAGGAGGGACAAGAGCCTAAAGTCATGGGTGATGCCAAGCAGAGCTACTGGATGGATGATGCTCATGAGAGAGATAATGGAAGACAATGGAGAAACATTCAAAATGCTAATGAGAGAAGAGAGAGATTAACGAGAAAGACACACAATTCAGATATTGACAGACCATTTGCTTTGAACCGGAACTGTTTGAAGTTTGATGGACAGGTGATACCCCAGAGGGGGATAAAAAGAGCAGGTTTGCTAAGGCACAACACGCCACAAGACCCTGGAAAGAGCAGTGTGCCCCCACAGGTTGGTGGAAGTTTGGAGAACCGGTTCATGGGAATTGGTCAGAGGCTCACAGGGTGTAAAGGTGCGATCGGTGGGAAGCTGGGATGTGTGTCCGCCCTTGCCTGGATGCCGGGTTCACCGCGGAAGAACGATTGTATCCGGAACGGAGGGGTCACAGTCGGTGACCACAATGGGATCAGAAGACATCAAAAGGTCTGCCCGAAACCAACTGCACCTCTCACTCTCTCTCTCTCTCCAACGGTACAACAACAGCGATTACTTCGAACTGCATTAAAAACTGAACTTTGCATCACTTAAGACTGATCATTTTACCCCTAGACTGCGATAGAGCTTGGTTGATTCTTATTACCCTATTTCTGTGTACATGTGTGTATTATCATTGCTAACCTGTTACATTTATATCTTTGCGATTAGTGTACTGTATTATTTATTTCTTTAACAAAACTTTATTAGTTCCTAGTAATCACAGACTCCAACAAGTGTTCCATTTCTGCTGGTTTGGCAACCCAGTTACGGGGTATGTAACACTAAAAATGCATATTTAACAAATTCTCTTTCTTACCCTTCACCCCTTCTAGAGCACAAGCTGCCAACAGCAGTTCACCAGAGTTCTGTCCTGAGTTGATAGAAGGCTTTTGTTTTCACCGCATCATTTCATACATCTTTGTTACCACAGATAGCTGTGGAGGCCATTATTGGGTTTATTTAAGGCAGAAATTCATATGTTCTCGTTTGGACACGGCATCAAAAAGTCATTTTGAGAAAGCCAAGGAGTGGGGTTGAGGAGGGGAAAAAGGATTGAATGACGGAGCAGACTTGATGGGACAAATAGCCTAATTCTGCTCCTATGTCTTATGATCTTATCTTTTGGGGATGGTGTGTATGGTGTGTATGGTGATAGCTATCTGTTTGCACTATTTATTTTTGTTTATTTTGTAATGCAAACTATAGTAAATTATTATGTACTGCACTATACTGATATCAATGATAATAAACTTGATTTTGATTCACTCCTTTGATCCACCATATTAATGGTAAAATTATAACACAGAAAGAAATAGCACAGTTTTTGGCCCTTCATGTTGTACTAACATTTTAAAGTTCAACGATCAAAGTAAATTTATTATCAAAGTACATGTGCAGTCCTGAGAGTAATTCCTTGTGGATGTACAATAAATCCATAACAGAATAATAACCATAAAGAATCAAAGAAAGACAACACCATCTTGGGCATACAATCAGAGCAGGAGACAACAAACTGTGCAAATACAAATTGAAAGAAATAATAATAATAATAATAAAAATAAAATATAAGCAATCAATATTGAGAACACAAGATGAAGAGTCTTTAAGTTCTAGGGTCATTTCAGTGAAAGGGCAAGTGAAGGTGAGTGAAGTTGTCCACTTCAGTTCAAGAGCCTGATATTTGAGGGGTAATAACTACTCCTGAACCTGGTGGTGTGAGTCCTGAGGCCTCTGCATCTTCTTCCCCATGGTAGCAGAATAAAAAGAGCATGTCCTGATTGGAGGGGGTCTGTAATAACAAATGCTGCTTTCCTGCAATAGCAATCTTTGTAGATGTGCTCTTTACCTCTAAAAGACTGGGGTGTATACACTACATTTGTAGGATTTTTTATTCAAGGGTATTGGTATTTCCATATCAGACTGTGATGCATCCAGTCTCCACTACACATCTATAGAAGTTTGTTATAATTTATGTGAAACATTGAATCTTCACTAACTCCTAAGGAAGTACAGGCCCTGGTTTTCTTTCTTTGTAACGACACATATGTGCTGCACCCAGGACAGGTCCTCCATAATAATACTGCCAAGAAATTTAAAGTTCCCCTCCATATCTGATCCCCCAATGAGGACTGATTCATGGGCTTGGCTTCCTCCACCTGAAGCCAATAATCAGCTCCGTTCTCTTGCTGACATTGAGTAAGATGTTGTTTTTATGGGACCATTCAGGCAGATTCATCAACACCTTTGATTCAGCAAACTTGAATGTGCTATTGGAGCTGTGCTTAGCCTCACAGTCATAAGTGTAAAGCAAGTAGAGCAGGAGGCTAAGCTCACAGCATCTGTGCTGATGGAAATAGTGGAGAAGATGTTGCCAGTCCAAACTGACTGGGGTCTACAAATAGAGAAGTCCAGCATCCAAATGAACAAGGAGGTATTGAGGCCAAAGTCTTGGAGCTTATTATCTTTTTGAGAATGATGCTATTGAATGCTGAACTGTTATCAATAAGGAGCACCCTGATGTATGCATCTTACCTGTCCAGATGTACCAGGATTGTTTGAAGAACCAAAGAAATGGTATCTGCTGTGGACCTGATGCTCTGGTAGGCAAATTGGAGAGTATCCAATTTGCTTCTCAGACAGTTGCATCACATGGATGAGTCACTGAGGCAGGTTACCATGTTCTCATGACAGTTTAGATTCCAGTACAGTAATTCAATAACCTGCTAAAAAAAGCAGTCTGTGTGGATCGCTTTAATAATTTTATCTTTTTGAGTTGCAGACAGTGGAAAAGAGGGTGTGTGCTTAAAGGGAGAAATGAGATTGGTATATTTTACTGAGGGTTTGTGTAAATTTTAATGCAACATTGATGATAGTTTACTTCTCCAACCAATAGAATTGTATGTAATGGTACACACAAAATGCTGGGGGAACTTAGCAGGCCAGATAGCATCTACAAAAAAAAAGTACAATCACATTTTGACCCAAGAGCCTTTGGCAGGACTGGAGAAAAAAAGATAAGGAGTAGATTTCAATGGTGGGCAAGGGAAGACAGTAACGCCAGGTGATAAGGGAAACCAGGAGAGGGAAGGGGTGGCGAAAAGTTGGGAAGTTGATTGACGAAGCAGATATACAGGGCTAGAAAAGGG
Organism: Mobula hypostoma; assembly: GCF_963921235.1. Classification (NCBI taxonomy): domain Eukaryota; kingdom Metazoa; phylum Chordata; class Chondrichthyes; order Myliobatiformes; family Myliobatidae; genus Mobula; species Mobula hypostoma. The sequence continues at coordinate 128,724 of NW_026948172.1, read as the reverse complement.
CCATCTGACAGGAGAGGACAGAAGACCATAGAAGAAAGGGAAGGGACTGAAGCACCAAGTGGAGGTGATGGGCTGGTAGGGAGATAAGCTGAGAGAGAGAAATGAGAATGGCATGAACATCCACTTCTCAAACTTCCAGCAATGCCCCTTCCATCTTGACCATTCTCCATTCCTATTTCCCGCACACAATGTATCTCCTTACCTGACTATCTTCTCCTCCAGGTGTTCCTCCCCTTTTCTTTCTGCCATGGCTGTCTGTCCTCTTCTATCAGACTCTTTCTCCAGTTCTAACTCTTTCACCAATCAACTTCCCAGCTTTTTACCAACCCTCTCCCCTACCCCCAGTTTCCCCTATCACTGTGGTACTTCCCCTCGTCAACCTTTCTTACTGTCTCATCATCTCTTTTCCAAAGATGTTTCCCCCAGCATTTTGTGTAACCATAACCATATAACAATTCCAGCACGGAAACAGGCCATCTCGGCCCTTCTAGTCTGTGTCGAAGTGTGTCGCTTGCATTTCCAGCATCTACAGATTTTCTCTTTTTGTGACTGTAGTGGTGCAGAGTTCAATGAAACGCAATCCCTCATCAATTTAGAAAACTAAGACCATGTCTCTATTATACATCAGAAACAAATGAAAAGTTTCAAATTATTTTTAATATTACAGGACAGTAAAACATAAATTACAGTACATTAAAGCATAGTACATCACTCCAGCTATCTGATTGCAGTTATACATTGTTTATTAAATAAGCATATACACTACATTCAGCAAGTCACCCAAACAAGATGCAAAGAGTACTATATGTTTTCTTCATTCCTGGATAAAATAGACAAGTATTTGACTACAGCATGGTTTTATCAAGCATTACTATATAATGTGTTTACGGAAGCATAATTTTATACAGAGATCATACATGTTAATATTAAAAATGACAATGGGAAAAATAATTTCAGAAAAGTGTTTGAGGATTTAATTTTCCCAATCCATGAAGTGTGCTAACAGTTGACAAAACATGGTCCCATGTTTTATAATCATACATTTACAAAATAAAATGTGTAGAATTTCATTTTAGATGTGAATTGGGGAGAGGAGCAACAATACATGGAATCAAGTTTTCTGAATGAGCAGAAACAAACATTTCTCCTACACAAATTACACGTTCACCTTTACTTTGCGCAATGTTACAATTAATTCAATATTACCTGAATTCAAGTTAGACAACTTCAATATGTACATACTGAGAGCAAGACTGCGGACTAAATGTTTGGAAGGTAGGATTAGGCAGAGATATGAAGAGCTGAATAGTCTCCTTCTGTTGCTAATCTAGTAGACTGCAGAACAACCTGTGAGTGAAGTGCATGTGGAAATCTGACAACTTGACTGAAAAATATATCTACTTACTTCCAGAAAAAGATTTTTATTTTATTTTAAAGTCAAAGCAGTTTCAGTGAAGTAATGCATTTTAAACAATTTTCAATGTAGATGTGCAGTTATAATGTATAAGCAGCTGCTGCAATAACCCTCACACTAATTCATTCAACTTTTGCACACACAAGAAATGGCTGAGCCCCTCTTGATTCAACATCCAATTCAGAAAAATATACTCTGAGTTGGAATATAATGCCTTTCATTCTACTAGCCTGTGTAGTTGGAATAATCATGTCAAAGAAGTTGCTGGATAATTTTCCCTTCAGAATTTTGGGTAGATACCACTACAGAGCACAATTCTTCTCCCTCTCTGCAATTCTATTCTAGCTCTTCCCTCAAATCAACATTTTATACTTGAGGGTATGATGTGCAGAATTACATAATTGGCCAGAATAAAGTTAAAAATTAAAACTACAAATCAGTTCTTTTAAACATTACATTTTAAAATCATAACTCTGCATCACAGCTAAATATAAAGCTGGCTTCTGGAGATTCTTTAATTGAAAAGAATTTTACTTATTATGGTCTACTTTTCTATTTAAGCGATGTACTCAAAGCATTTTTATTCAAATTATGGTCTGTTATTAATTAATAGCTTGTACACTTCAAGGTAGAATGGTGTCGATAGTTCCTCGGAGAGATCAGTCTATTCAGCATCATAAGGAACCCTGCAATCCAATTGCTGGAAACAATTGTATTTGTACTTTTTAATAAACTCATGTGTTTATCACAACATGCAATGGGTCAACCCCACACACTGGCCGAAAGTGGTACTGTAGCTAAACTAACGGTTAACCATATTTCTCATTTTTCATTGGCTAAGTATTGACATCATTATTTTAATTATGTAACCTATTAGCTAGTTTATTTCTATATATAGGGGATTTCTTATCTATAAAGGTGATGCATTTTTCAAAGGTGCATCTTTGCTTCTTTATTCTTTTGTCTTTGCCGTACATTCTCTGAACTTTATTTAGCTTGCTTAGTATTGCCAGAACTTTTCTTATAGTGTCAAAACAAAACTGGTTGGTGTGAAAAAAAATCAGCTAGCAAAGGATCATTATGAACATTTGGAGAGGCATAATGTGATTAGGGATAGCCAGCATGGCTTTGTCAAAGGCAGGTCGTGCCGTACGAGCCTGATGGAATTTTTTGAGGATGTGACTAAACACATTGATGAAGGTAGAGCAGAAGATGTAGTGTATATGGATTTCAGCAAGGCATTTGATAAGGTACCCCATGCAACGTTTATTGAGAAAGTAAGGAGGCATGGGATCCAAGGGGCCTTTCTTTTGTGGATCCAGAATTGGCTTGCCCACAGAAGGCAAAGAGTTGTCGTAGATGGGTCATATTCTTCATGGAGGTCGGTGACCAGTGGTGTGCCTCAGGGATCTGTTCTGGGAACCCTTCTCTTCGTAATTTTTATAAATGACCTGGATGAGGAAGTGGAAGGATGGGTTAGTAAATTTGCTGATGACACAAAGGTTGAGGGTGTTGTGGATAGCGTGGAGGGCTGTCAGAGGTTACAGTGGGACATTGATAGGATGCAAAACTGGGCTGAGAAGTGGCAGATGGAGTTCAACTCAGATCAATGTGAGGTGGTTCATTTTGGCAGGTCAAATATGATGGCATTAACAGTAAGACTCCTGCCAGTGTGGAGGATCAGAGGGATCTTGGGGTCTGAGTCCATAGGACTCAGGTTGACTACGCAGGTTGACTCTGTGGTTAAGAAGGCATACAGTGCATTGGCCTTCATCAATTGTGGGACTGAGTTTAGGAACTGAGAGGTAATGTTGCAGCTATATCGGACCCTGGTCAGACCCCTCTTGGAGTACTGTGCTCAGTTCTGGTCACCTCACTATAGGAAGGATGTGGAAACCATAGAAAGGGTGCAGAGGAGATTTACAAGGATGTTGCCTGGATTGGGGAGCATGCCTTATGAGAATAGGTTGAGTGAACTCGGCCTTTTCTCCTTGGAGCGACGGAGGATGAGAGGAGACCTGATAGAGCTCTATAAGATGATGAGAGGCATTGATTGTGTGGATAGCCAGAGGCTTTTTCCCAGGGCTGAAATGGCTAGCATGAGAGGGCACAGTTTTAAGGTGCTTGGAAGTAGGTACAGAGGAGATGTTAGCAGTAAGTTTGTTACACAGAGAGTGGTGAGTGCGTGGAATGGGCTGCCGGCGATGGTGGTGGAGGCAGATATAGGGTCTTTTACGAGACTCCTGGATAGGTACATTGAGCTTAGAAAAATAGAGGGCTATGGGTAACCCTAGGTAATTTGTAAAGTAAGTAGTTGTCCCTCCATATCTGTGGATTCAAGCAACCACAGATTGAAAATAGTGTACAGGTTTTCCCCTGCTATCTAAATGTAGAGCAGAAATGGTGTAAAGCGAAGAAGCAATTACCATTAATTTATATGGGAAAAAATTTTGAACATTCCCAGATCCAAAAAATAACCTACCAAATAACACATAAAACCTGAAATAACACTAACATATAAGCCGGAATGATATGATAAGTATGCAGCCTATATAAAATAGAAATAATTATATGCACAGTGTAGTTTCACTTACCAGATTCCGGAAGTCAGCGAGCGCACTGGAAGGTTCACGCATTTTTCTATCATACAGTTCTTTATAAGCATTTAAAACATCCTGCAAACCTGCTCTAAACCTATGTGCCCTTTCAAAATTAAAGTCATACTTTTCTGCAATCATTGCAGCACTGTCAATCGTAGCGAAAATCTCACGCAGTTCAAAGCTATGGCGTGCACGCTGCCTCTATAACGGCTCGCTGCAAAACAAACGCTGAACGCTATTTTTGCCGTGGCAGCATCAGCGTTCGCAGAAGAGCTACGATGGCTGCGTCTGTACTGAACATGTACAGACTTTTTTCTTATCATTATTCCCTAAACAATACATTATAACAACTATTTACATAGCATTTACTCTGTATTAGGTATTATAAGTAATCGAGAGATGATTTAGAGTATACAGGAGGATATGCATAGGTTATATGCAAATACTATGCCATTTTATATAAGGGACTTGAGCATCCATGAATTTTGGTATCTGTGGGGGGTCCTGGATTCAATCCCCCGCGGATACCGAGGGCCGACTGTAAATGTTCGGCACGGCATTTTGGGCCAAAGGGCCCGTATTGTGCTGTAGGTTTTCTATGTTTCTATGATTACTGGCTCTGTGACCACCGTATTGAATGTCCTCTTGAACATGTCCACGTGCTGAAGTTGGATTTCAGATTCATAAGAGGCAGTAACAAGATGATCTCTGAATTGTGGATACTTTAAAAAAGGAGCATTCATACATGTAGATCTACTTCTCATTAAGAGATAACTAATTAAAATAACACATACAAAATGCTGGAACTCAGCAGGTCAGACAGAATGAGTGGAAATGAATAAATAGTGGACGTTTTGGGCTGAGACACTTCTTCAGGATGGGGAAGGAAGGGGGAAGTTGCCAGAATAAAATGGTGGGAGGAAGGGAAAGAGGATAGCTAGAAAGTGATAGATGAAGCCAGGTACAGAAAAAGTAAATGAATGGAGAGGAAGGAATCTGTTAGGAGTAGAGAGTGGATCATAGGAGAAAGGGCCCTAGGGAGAGGTGATAGGCAAGTGAGAAGAGGCCAGAGCGGGGAATAGATGGAGGTGTGGCAGAAGGAATTATTTTAACCAGGAGAAATTGATGTCCGTGCCATCATGTTGGAGGATACCCAGCTGGAATATAAGGTATTGCTCCTCCATCCTCAGGGTGGCTTAATCTTAACACAAGAGGCCATAGACCGACATGTAGGAATGGGAATGGGAATGGGAATTAAAATTTTTGGCCACCAGGATGGACTCTGCTGGTACTGGATGGAGTAGAGATGCCAAACAAAGTAGTCACCAATTTACGACTGATCTCACTGGACGCAATAGATGACCCCAGTAGATTTGCAGGTGAAATACTGCCTCATATGTAAGGACTGTCTGGGATCCTGAAAATAGATGAGGAAAGATGTGTAGGGGCAGGAGGAGAACTTATTCTTGCAGGAATATGTGCTGGGAGGGACAAATGGACAAGTGAATCATGAAGAAGATAGGTAGAGGAGAAGGCAGGTTGCACAGAAGGATATGCTGGATGTGAATAGGATGGTAGGTAAGGACAAGAGAAACTCTATTGTTGATAACGGAGGGGGGGGGGAAGATAGGGTCAGTGCAGATATTTTAGAAATGGAGGAGATGCGGTTAAGGGCAGAATCAGTTGGTGGAACAAGAGGAACCCGTTCTTTGAAGGAGGACATTTCTGATGTCCTGGAAAGGAAAGCCACATTCTGGGAACAGATGCAGCAGACCAAGATTCTGACAGAAGAGAGTATTATTTTTACAGAAGACAGGGTGGAAAGAGATAGAATTGTGGGAATTGATAGGTTTATAAAAGATGATGGTTGTCATCAGAGATGGAGTCAGAGAGTTCGAGAAACAGGAGGCAAATACAGAAATGGACCATGTAAATTTAAGGGCAGAATGGTAATTAAAGGCAAAGTTCTCCATGTTGAGCAGTATTGAGGGTGACAAAGGCACAAAATGTACTCTGGGTGGGGGCCTTCAATTTCTATCACCAAGAGTGACTCAATAGTACCACCACAGGCCGACTGGGACTACAGAAGGTGGTGAGAAAGCCAGCACAAGGGATAAACACATTCTCATTCTCGCTAATCTGCCTGCCGCGGAAGCATCTGTCCATGACAGCACTGGTAGAAGTGACCAACACACAGTATCCGTGGAGACTAAATCCCGTCTCCACATTGAGGAAACCCTCCATCGGGTTGTGTGGCACCACCACCATGCTAAATGGGATAGACTTTGAACAAGCAACGCACATCAAGGTTGCTTGAATTTCCAGCATCTGCAGAATTCCTGTTTGTTGTTTGTAGACTTCAAACAGATCTAGCAGCCCAAATCTGGGTAGCTGTGAGGCGCTGTGGGCCATCAGCAGCAGCAGAACTGTACTCAACTACAATCTGTAACCTCATGGCCCAGAATATCCCCCACTGTAACATTACCACCAGGCCAGGGGATCAACCCTGGTTCAATGAAGGGTGAAGGAGGTCATGCCGAGAACAACACCAGGCAAGCCTCAATATGAGGTGTCACCCCGGTGAAGCCACAATACAGGATTATTTGCATGCCAAACACCATAAGCAGCAAGTAATAGACAAAGCTTAGTGGTCCCACAACCAACTGATCAGATCTAAGCCCAGTAGTCCTACTACATCCAGCCATGAATGGTGGTGGACAATCAAACAATTCACTGGATTAGGAGGCTCCACAAGTATCCCCATCCCCAATGATAGAGAAGCCCAGCACATCTGTGGAAAAGATAAGGCTGAGGCATTTTAAACAATCGTCAGTCAGAAGTGGCAAGTAGATGATCCAGTTCGGCCTTCTCCCCAGCAACCCAGATGTCAGTATGCAGCGAACATGATTCACTCCACATGACATGAATGTACTTCGATAATAAACTTGCTCTTAACCCTAATTAGCAATCACCCCCGCATGATGAGACAACCTACAGAGAACATATTCCCCACTGTAACATTACCACCAATAAACTTGCTCTTAACCCTGGTTCAATGAAGGGTGAAGGAGGTCATGCCGAGAACAACACCAGGCAAGCCTCAATATGAGGTGTCACCCCGGTGAAGCCACAATACAGGATACCTGCATGCTAAAGCAGCAAGTAATAGACAGGGCTAAGTGGTCCCACAACCAGCAGATCAGATCCAAGCTCTGTAGTCCTGCCATGTTCAGGCATTAGCAGCAGTCTTCAGTCAGAAGTGCTGAGTAGATGATCCAGCTCGGCCTCCTCCAGAAGTCCCCAGCATCACAGATGTCAGTATGCAGCCAGTCCGATTCACTCCACGTGATGTCAAGAAATGGCTGAAAGCACTGGATACAGTGAAGGCTATGAGCCCAGACAAAATCCCGGCAATAGTCCTGAAGACTTGTGCTCCAGAATTTGCTGCGTCACTAGCCAAGCTGTTCCAGTACAGCTACAACACCGGCATCTACCCAGCAATGTGGAAAACTGTCCAGTATGTCCCGTACACAAAAAACAGGACAACTCCAACCCAGCCAATTACCACCCTATCAGCCTACTCTCAATCATCAGCAAAGGAATGGAAGGGGTCACCAACAGTGTGATCATGCAGCACCTACTGGGCAATAACCTGCTTACCGATGCCCAGTTTGGGTTCCGTCAAGGGCACTCAGCTCCTGACCTCATCACCTCCTTGGTCCGAAGAGCTAAGTACCAGCGGTGAGGTGAGAGTGATAGCCCTCGACATCAAGGCAGCATTTGACTGAGAAAGGCACCAAGGTGCCCTAGCTAAAATAGAGTCAATGGGAATTAGGGGGAAAACCCTCCACTGGTTGGAATCATACCTGACACAAAGGAAGATGGTTGAGGTGGTTGGAGGTCAATCATCTCATCCTCAGGACATCACTGCAGGAGTTCCTCAGGGAAATGTCCTAGGACCAACCGTCTTCAGCTGCTTCATCAATGACCTTCCTGCCGTCATAAGGTCAGAAGTGGGAATGTTCGCAAATGACTACAGTCGGCCCTCCATATCCATGGGTTCAACCAACCGCGGATAGGGATCGAAAAAAAAAACGGAAGTTCTCTCTTCAGTACTCGTTGTTTGAGCATTGTTCACCTCGCGTCTTGTTCAGTCGCTACTTGTGGTGTGTGCACCCTTTGTTTCTGTGAAAAAATGGCTCCTAAAAAGCAATTAAGTAGTCAAACCAATTCCTCAAAGGCTAAGAGAGAGTGTAAGGTTCTATAATCTCGTTGTTTGAGCATTTGTTTGTCTCGCGCCTCGTTCGTTCGCTACTTGTGTTGTGAGCGAGGGGAAGGAGTTTAAGGCTAGTAAGGGATGGCTGGCCAGCTATGTAAAGCACTACAGCCTCAAGGACTTATAAGATCACGGGAGAATCGGGGTCGGCTGATGCTGAGGCAGCATCAGCGTTCCCAGAAGAGCTACGATGGTTGCGTCTGTACTGAACATGTACAGACTTTTTTCTTGTCATTATTCCTTAAACAATACATTATAACAACTATTTACATAGTATTTACATTGTATTAGGTATTATAAATAATCTAGAGATGATTTAAAGTATACAGGCGGATTTGCGTAGGTTATATGCAAATACTACACAATTTTATATAAGGGACCTGAGCACCCGTGGAACTTGGTATCTGTGGGGGGTCCCTGAGCCAATCCCCCGTGGATACCGAGGGACAACTCTACTTAATGATCTGCTCCATTCATTGACTCCTCAGATAGTGAATGCAGCAGGACATGGACAATATCCAGGCTTGCGCTGACAAGTGACAAGTAACAGTTGAGCCACACAAGTGCCAGGCAATGACCATCTTCAACAAGAGAGGCTGTAACCATCGTCCCTTGACATTCAGTGGCATCACCATCACTGAATCCCCTACTATCAACATCCTGGGGGTGACCATTGGCATAAAACAGAACTGAATTGAGCTAACCATATAAACATCGTGGCTACCAGAGCAGGTTTAAGGATAGGAATCCTGCAGCGTGTAATTCACCTCCTGACTCCCCAAAGCCTGTCCACCATCTACAAGGCTCAGGTCAGGAGTGTAATGGAATACTCTCCACTCGCCTGAATGAGTGCAGCTCCATCAACACTCGAGAAGCTTGATACCATCCAGTACAAGGCAGCCCACTGGATTGTTACCTCTTCCAGAAGTATCCAATCCCTCCACCATCGATGGACAGTTGCAGCAGTATGTCTTATCTACAAGATGCACTGCAGCAAGACACCAAAGTTCCTATGGCAGCACCTTCCAGACCACTTTCCATGATTCCATGATTTTGACCCAGCGACAATGAAGGAACGGCAATATGTTTCCAAGTCAGGGTGGTGAATGACTTGGAGGGGGATTTCCAAGTGATAATGCTCCCGGTATCTGCTGTTCTTCTACTTCTAGATAGTAGTAGTCGTGGGTCTGGAAAGTGCTGACATAGGAACTTTGGTATGTTGCTGCAGTGCGTATTGTAGATAGGACACACTGATTGAAAGTATGAGAAATATCACAGAGATAGGTAGTAAGGGATTAAACCAAGAGGGACAGAATGTAATTGCGGTTTAAGGACACAGGTTCAGAAGGGCAGGAGCAAACAGAGCTAATAAGCCTACCCGGACAGCCAAAGATGTGTGGATCTTGGGTAGGGGATAAAAGAAAACAGTGTAAAAGCAAGGTAAGAGAACTAAAAGTTTGGAGGCAGTTGATGATCCAGAGTCAATGAGGTCGGTGATGGTGTCAAAGACAGTTTTCTGATGGTCTGGAATGGGATCCTCTTCAAAGAGTACGTATGAGGATGTGATACCGTTAATGTTCACAGTGAATGGTGAGTCAGTTATTAACAGATTATCAAAGCCACAGTAATGCAAAAAGGAAGTACTGTTGAGTGCACAGCTTGAAACTATGAATGATACAACAGAAGTGTAATGGTATGACACTTACAATAAGAAATACATTCAGAATGAAGAACAGATACAGTAAATAAACTTCCTGCAAAATAAAATGCTGAGGAAAATCCTCTTGCAACTTCTTTCCCCTCCAAAATCTCACAGGCTGATCTCTCTACCTTGTCTTGTACTTCCTTACTACCAATTGAGATTATCTGGCCATTTGATTACAGCAGAGATTAAGCAGCAATTTTTTTTTCCAATTACTCAGGAGATGCTAGCTACGTGCAGGAGTGAAGGAGCCCATTGGTGGCTCAGGAGTTACATGTTGGTTTTGTACCCACTTTAAGAACCTGCTGGGAAGCCCTCTAACGATCGCGGAAGAAGAAGAGGACATACCCACGATACTAACGCAAGTCGACATCGATGATGACCCATTCACCATTGAGGAACTGAAAAAGGCCAAATATGCACTCAAACAGGGCAGGAGCGCTGGACCAGATGGGATACCACCAGATGTCCTGAAGAACTGCAACCCTGACGACATCTTGCTGGACATATGTAATACGACACTGATGAAAGGCGACAAACCAGAACAGTGGTCACTCTCAAACATTATCCCAGTCCCCAAGTCTGGATCCCTCACAAAGACAGATAACTACTACAGTATCAGCTTGACCTGCAATTTAGCAGAGTTATACAATCAGATGATCTTGGTCAGGATTTGCACTGCCATTGACCCTAAGCTAAGATTCAATCAGAATGGTTTTTGGCAGAAGCGCACAACAGCAATGCAAATACTTGCTCTCCGTAGAATCATCGAGGAAGTCAAGAAGAACAACCTACCAGCCGTGCTTGCTTACATCGATTTTCACAAAGTTTTTGACTCCATTCACCGAGGTAAAATGCTGAAGATCCTGAAAGCTTACGGAGGGCCAGACCGTCTACTGAGAGCAACAGAGTCCAGCCAAACCAAAACCATGGCCAAAGTTGTATCACCAGATGGAGTAACAGCAGTCTTTGAGCTCCTAGCTGGTGTGCTGCAAGGAGACACTCTGGCACCCTACAACTTTATAATCGTCCTTGATTACACTCTGTGTCAAGATCTCTATGATCATGACAAGCTTGGTTTTACCATAAAACCAGGACAAACCAAAAGGGTCAGACCGGTTACACTCCCAGATCTCGATTTTGCAGATGACATAGTTCTGCTCTCTGACCAGATGGAGGAAGCACAGCAGCTAATGACAAAAGTGGAAATTGAGTGCAATAAAGTTGGACTTCACCTAAATGCTAAAAAGACAGAGTACATGGTGTTTAACTGCGATGAAGGTATGCTCAATACCATAAAGAATGATACCATTAAGGAAGTCTTTGACTACAAGTACCTCGGGTCAAGAATGATGAGTTCGGAGAAGGACATAAAGATACGGAAGGCGCTAGCGTGGAGGGCTATGAACGACATGAAGGAAATCTGGAAGTCGAACCTGACCAGAGGGCTTAAAAAGAGGATTTTCATAGCAGTTATAGAGTCCATTCTCACGTACGGATGCGAGACGTGGACACTCACCAAGACTATGCGAAAGTCTCTAGATGGTTGCTATACACGAATGCTCCGGATGGCTCTTGACGTGAGTTGTCAACAGCACATGACGAACGTCGAGCTCTATGACAACCTACCGATGCTCACCACTAAAACCGAGGTGAGAAGACTGCAACTAGCGGGGCACTGTCTATGCCACCCCGAGCTACCTGCCAGCCTAGTCATCATATGGGAGCCCAAGCACGGGAGGATGAACCCTGGGCGCCTCCTGAGACTGTGGTCAACACGCTCCTAGAAGACAGCGGTGTGGCTAATGTAGATGAACTGAACACACTGATGAGGGAGAGGGAGAAGTGGAGAGTCCATCATCGTGCCCGACACCGGCCCCCTAGGCCTGAGTCGACATAGTAGTAGTAGTAGTTTGCACCCGAAGTAGAAAGGGTTTTGATTGCAATAATTTCTAAGATCGGCTTCTGTCCAAGATTCCAGTTTTATTTAATTACTTAAATTTAAATTCTACAGTTGTCATGGTGAGATTCTAATTTATGCCTCTGAACTGATGGTACAGATCTCTCACTGTTGATCGAATAACTTAATTGCTTTATTTCAGTGCTCTGTTCCTGGAAAGAGTAGCGACACAGTGAAATGGTGATCAGTAATTCGTTAGTTTTTCACCAGCCTAATTTCAAATTTTCCTGCGCTGCCGCGACAACCCATTACCACTGTTTTGAAAGTGCAATAAGCAGCATCAGCTATTGGCAGTCTTTAAAAGAAGCAAGTCATTCCTTTTATTTTTATAACGTGCACTTACTTCACCCCAGCGAAGTCTTCATTGAATAAAGGAAGTGCTTCTCCTAGTGTAGGCACAAACACTATATGTTATGTGTACAAGATAAGGTGGATGTTTTGAAAAACTTGACAGCAGTGTGTCTATGAAAAGCATTGCAACATGTATAGCACTGGCTCTTCCACAGTTAATGATATAAGGAAACAAAAAGGAGCTGGTCTAGTTCTTTGCTGACAGCAAATCAAAAAACAGATGTGCATAATGAAAACAATAAATGAAAGCTAGAGAAAGTTCTCATAATTGGAATTTAAACTCCAATTCAGTGAAGGCATAGAACTGTCAGGAGAGATAGTGAAGGTATAAACAAAATTATTTCATGAAGATTTAGGATGTGTGATTACAGTGAACGGTAGCTTCAGCATTTCTAGTAGAGGCATGGCATAACATTTTGTGTACTGCGTGGTGAAAAGCAGTCAGCAGACAAGGAAGCAGTTGATGAGTTCACTACGCAAACAGGATGAAATCTGCAGATGTTGGAATTTCAAGCAACACACATAAAAATTGGTGATGAATGCACAAGAGTTCACAGTTAGTTTCTGATGAAAATTTAAGTCCCAAGCAGTTCTACAATACGGATAAAACTGCCGTATTGACTCCCAAGTATAACACTGACTACAGAGGATGCAGAATCATCAACAGGTTAGAAAGCATCAAAAAATCATGGCACTGGTTGGGCTGTTCTAATGATGCGGGAATCCACTGGTGCAAATTGCTAGCAATCTGCAAAAAATTATGTCCCAGAGCTTTCAAAAGTATGACGCAGTTTCTAGTAGTTTACTGGCAGGCAAATAGAGGAATTTGTGAAAGAAATTAATCTGAGAGATATGATTTATGGATTTGCTAATGCTTGGAAGTCGGAATAAGCATCGACACTGAAGAATGGATGGCATAGACAGTGGTCTGGTTTCATGTTCATCTGGTGAGGAAATTGGAAATAACTTTAAAGAATTTAGGGTTTCAAAGCAAAAACAGATTGTACATGACCTGCTTTGTTATACTACAGATCTAAGAAATCCTGCTGCAAAGTATATTGAATCAAGGTTGGATGCAGATAACATTAGAGTGGGCTGATATAGATGACAATGAACCTCCTGTTTATTACTATAATGACACTGCAATTGTGCAGATGGTTGTGTCCAGAGACAAGGGACAGCAGGGGAGAAAGTAGTGATGAAAAAGAGGAAGAGGTAGTGAAAAAATGTTCATTAATAGGTTAATTCAGCTGACAGGTGAACTGATAAAAGGTCTCAAGCAATGCAGTTTTATTACTAAACAAGAAATAATAAATGTGTACATGTTACAAGATAAACTAATCAAAGAAAAAGCAAAATACATGAAACAGGTTAGCTTGCAGGATATGTTCAGAAAAAAATAACCAAGAAAAGTGTAAGACTCAGTGCTGTCCATTTCGGCTCACCCAGATGTGCTACCACAACCATTACCAGATCTTGAAGATGCTCTGTCAGTTTCATGACTACCACCAGGTCATGAAGTTTTAATTGTCTTTCAAGATAAAACACAAGACAATCCTGATGACAGCCCCTACCCTTCACTTTCAGACATGTATCTCTACTTTTGTAGACTCCAACTCTTTACCTTGGAAGTGGCAATAACCAACCTTCTGATGCAACTAAATACAGATACCTTGTAAAGTATTTTGTCTATATTGTACTTCAGTAAATTTTACTTGCTTTTCATTTATCATTTCTTTTTCTGTATTATCCAAGGTTGAGGTGATCATCAAGTGGGTTAGAGGTGTTTATTTATTTAATCTTAATCTAACCACCTGTGATTGAGAAAAATCATTAATCCAGCACTGCACAGGTCCCAATCATTCCAGATTGGTGTGGTTCCAATTTAGAGGGATTCTTACAATTGATGACACAAACAAAAATATCTTTACCTGGTTGCTCCAGACAAGACTATTAAAGGATACTATACATGTATCTGCCTCAGAGAGTTGAAGTGCATATCACATAACCATTGGAAGTTTACAACAGACTATTTACATATATCATAGAAAACCTACAGCACGATACAAGCCCTTCGGCCCACGATGCTGTGCCAAACATGTACTTACTTTAGAAATTACCCAGGGTTACCCAGAGTCCTCTAGTTTTCTAAGCTCAATGTATCCATCCAGGAGTCTCTTAAAAGACCCTATCATATCCACCTCCACCACCATCGCCGGCAGCCCATTCCACACACTCACCACTCTCTGTGTAAAAAACTTACCCTGACATCTCCTCTGTACCTACTTCCAAGCACCTTAAAACTATGGCCTCTCATGTTAGCTATTTCAGCCCTGGGAAAAAGCCTCTGACTATCCACATGATCAATGCCTCTCATCATATCTCCTCTCCTTTCAACTGTTTCCATATCCTTCCTGTAGTGACCAGAGATGAGCACAGTACTCATTTCAGTGGGATCTGACCAGGGTCCTATATAGCTGCAACATTACGTCTCGCTCTACAATTTACCATTTACGCTTTAAAAAGCAGGATTTACAATTCAAAGCAGGATTACAATACGCTTTAAAAAGCAGGATTTACAAATACAGTAACTAACAAAGCCTTAGACAATTAATAAAGTGTCAAAACAGGAGCACAACATTTACATTGCCCCATATCTTCCCTGAACCGAACAAATACAGGGACAGAAGTTTGAAGCTGGGCAAATAAAGCAATTAAAACTAACTAAAGGCTCTTGTTGCTCTTCATTTAAGGAACCCACTGTGGTGGGTCACTGATTCTTGTTAAGGCAAATGCATCAAAACAAGATGTTCTGCTACAAGCATTTTGTACTTCCAATTCAAAAATATAATGTTAAGAAATTGGAAAAGGAAATAAAGGTGCTCAGTTTCATATTGTGTTATAAGAGTCGGGCAATTTGGTCAACCTCCAAAATGATGGTTGCCTTATGTGTTCCATTCACTACCACTAGTGGTCTCCTGACTGCACAAAGCAGGATTACCAACTTTTGTCAATTATTGAAACCCAGTTGTGCAAAATTCCCTGCAAGGGACAGACACAGAATACTAAGACTATAGCCAAAAAAATAATTTAACCACCTAAGTTGACCTATCTTTAAAAAATCTGGCGAAATGCAAGCCCATTAATTGAATCAGCTCTAAAATAATTCTAATATATGCAAACACACACACACAACTAACATGAATGATCCTGTCTAATGACAACGAAAGAACAACATGTAGATTAGCTGCACTATGGCCTAAACAATGGATTATTTTGCTGCAAAAAATTAATGCATGCACTTTGGTGGGAAACGTACATTTCATAATACAAAGGTGCCTTTATTTGAGTTCTCCAGTTAAGAATGTTGCAGGATTCTACAGATAACTCTGCTCAGGTCCCATTCAGGACAGTCAATGAGGTTTACTACCCTATCATGACAGTATGATTTGCTTCTCCTCAGGAGTCTCCTCCAGCAGCTGAACAAGCAGTTCGTAGACAGGTTTGCAGACTTTGGCATAGCCCATCTGGGTGAGGTGCAAATAATCAAACATGTCATGGTGAGAGATGGTGCCATCTGAATGCACAAAGTCAATATCAACATTCAAGAACTGCATTTTGGAGAACTTCACCAGGGATCTCTTCAGCAACGTGTTGACCTGTGTGTTCTTCTCCCGCAGTGGGTTGGGCTTCTCTCCACGAGGCAGCAGACTCTGACAGAGGACATCACCACAGGTAGGAGTTTAGACAGTACATAGACTGTTTGCACTTACACAGTTTAACCAAGGCAGAAGAAAAGTGGGATTTCCATAAAAAACACACTTACCAAAACCACCACTTTAGCCTGAGGCTGCTGTGTATTAATGAGCTGTACGATAGCTTCAATCCCACCAACCACCTCCTCAGCTGTGTGCTCATGATTGTTGGTCCCCACCCATAGGACAATCACCTGGAATGAATTTGCATAGCATTTAGCTTAGTTGCCTTCAATATCCATTCAATGGCCACTTTATTAAGTACCCCTGTACACCAACCATCTAATTGGCCAAACCTGTGACAGCAACTCAAAGCATAAAGCTGCAGATAAGGTCAAGAGGTTCAGTTGTTGCTCATACCAAACACCAGAAACAGGAAGAAATACTTTGATCACGGAATGATCATTGGTGCCACACCAGTTGAATATCTCAAACATAAACTGCTGAATTTCTAGAAATTTCACACTCAACAGACTGTAGAATTTACAGATGTGTAAAATGCAAAAAAAAAATCCGATAAGTGGCAGTTCTGTGAATGAAAAGACATCAATAATGGGAGAATCAGAAGAGAATATCCATACAGGGTCAAGGCAATAGGAACTCAAATAACTACATGATACAACAGACCATGATTCTCCTCAGAGTGCAGATGAGAATCTGAATACATGACATTTTGAACCTTGAAATGGATGGGCAAAGGCAGCAGAAGACTGCAAAAGTAACCTTGGGGGCCACTTTATAATGTGCAGGAAGTACCTAATAATTTGCTATTGAAAGTACATTGTATATTGTAACAATTTCGATAACACTAAAGTCCAAATTATTTCTCTCACAAACAAGAGAAAATCTGCAGATGCTGGAAATCCAAGCAACACACACAAAATTCTGGAGGAACTCAGCAGGCCCATGGAAAAAAGTGAAGCCGACATTTTGGGACAAAACCCTTTGGCAGGACTGGTAAATTTGAAAGGTGGGAGGAGGGGAAAGAGAAACACTAGGCAATAGCTGAAATTTGGAGGGAGACGGATGAAGCAAACAGCTAGGAAGTTGATGGGTGAAAGAAACAGAAGGCAATGGGAGAAAGAAAAAAGGCAGGGGGAGCACCAGAGGGAGGTGATGGGTGGCAAGGAGATAATATGAGAAAGGAACAAGGGGATGAGAAATTAATGGGGGGGGGCGGCATTACTGGAACACTGAGAAAATTTGGTTCATGCCATCACACTGGATGCTGCCCAGATAGATTAAACTAGGTGTGGCATTATGGTTTCCCAATCTACGTCAGGTCTCACCAATATACGAGAGCCCACACCGGGAGCACCTAACACAGTAAATGACTCCAGCAGGCTCACAGGTGCAGTGTCATATCACCTGGAAGGACAGTTTAGGGTCCTGAATGATAGTAAGGGAGCAGGTCTAATGGCAGGTGTGGAACTTATTATGCGTGCAAAGGGAAGTGACAGGAGGGAGATCAGTCGGGAAGGATGAACAGACAAGTGAGTTGTGTAGGGATCGATCCTGCAGAAGCGGCGGGAGAGAAAGATGTGTTTGGTGGTGGGCTCCCACTGGAGGTGGTGTAACTTTCAGTGAATTATGTAAACACAAAATAATCTGCAGATGCTGGGCGAAGGGTTCCGGCCTGAAACATTGACTGATCGTTTCCACGGATGCTGCCCGACCTGCTGAGTTCCTCCAGCGTGTTGTGAGTGTTTCAGTGAATTACGTGCTGCACGCAGAGGTTGGTGGGGAGGTAGATGAGGACAAGAGGAAGCCTATACCTCGTAGGAAGGCAGGAGGATGGGGTTAGAGCTGACAGATGTTAGGGATGAGATTACAGAGCACCTGGAGGCACATGACAAGATAGGCCAAAGCGAGCATGGTTTCCTGAAAGGAAAATCCTACCTGACTAACCTACTGCAATCCTTTGAAGAAATTACAAGCTGGGTAGACAAAAGAGATGCAGTGGATGTGGTGTACTCTTGATTTTCAGAAGGCCTTAACAAGGTGCCGCACGTGAGGCTGCTTAACAAAATCCACTGGAATTAAGTGATGTAGAGCATTGGCTGATAGGCAGAAAACAAAGAGTGGGAATAAAGGGATCCTATTCTGGCTGGCTACCGGTTACCAGTGGAGTTCTACAGGAGTCGGTGTTTGAACCGTTGCTTTTTACGATGTACGCCAGTGATTTGGACTATGTGATTAATGGATTTGCGGCTATATTTGCTGATGATACAAAGATAGGTGGAGGAGTGGGTAGTGTTAAGGAAACAGAGAGACTTAGATAGTTTAGGGGAATGAACAAAGAAGTGGCAAATGAAATACAATTTTGGAAAGTGTACGGTCATGCACTTTGGTAGGAGAAATAAACCAGCAGATTGTTATTTAGATGAGGAGAGAATTCAAACTGCAGAGATGCAAAGGGACTTCGGAGTACTTGTGCAGGATACCCTAAAGGTTACCTCCAGGTTGAGTTGGTGGTGAAAAAGGTAAATGCAATGTTGGCATTCATTTCTAGAGGTATGGAATATAAGAGCAGGGATGTGATATTGAGGCTCTATAAGGCACTCGTGAGACCACACTTGGAGTATTGTGTGCAGTTTTGGGCTCCTTATTTTAGAAAGGATATACTGACATTGGAGAGGGTTCAGAGAAGATTCACGAGAATGATTCCAGGAATGAAAGGGTTATCATATGAGGAACGTCTTGCAGCTCTTGGGCTGTAATCCCTCGGGTTCAGGAAAATAAGGTGGTAAATCTGTGGAATTTGTAGCCACGAGTGGCTAGAGAGGCCAAGTCATTGGGGGCATTTAAGGCAGAGATAGATAGGTTCTTGATTAGCCAGGGCATCAAAGGGTATGGGGAGAAGGCAGGGGTGTGGGGATGACTGGAAGAATTGGATCAGTCCATGATTGAATGGCGGAGTAGACTCGATGGGCCAAATGGCCTACTTCTGCTCCTATATCTTATAGTCTTATGGGTGTGAAATGGAAGAGAAACAGTTCCGGGCAATGTTGATGGTGGAGGAAGAAAAGTCCCTTCCTTTGAAAGAGAGGAAATTCTCCTTTGTTCTAGAATAAAAAGCCACATCTTGACAGCAGATGCAGCGGAGATGGAGAAATTGAGAGAAGGGGATGGCATTTTTACAAGTAGTAGGGTGGGTTGAGGTATAGGCCAGGTAACTGTGAGAGTTGATTTATAACAGACATCGGTGGATAAGTTGTCTCCGGAGATAGCAACAGTGAGATCAAGAAGGAGAAGGGAAATGTTGGAAATGGACCAAGTAAATTTGAGGAACAGGTGGAAGTTGTAGGCATAGTGGATGAAATCAACATGTTCAACACGGGTGCAGGAAACAGCATCTAGGAATTGTCAATGTAGCGTAGGAAAAGTGCGGGACATTCACCAATGCAGGCTTTGAACACAGACTTTTACACATTGCCGACAAACAGGCAGGCATAGCTGGGACCCATGCAAGTGCCCATGGCTACACTCTTTGTTTGAAGGAAGTAGGAGGACCCAAAGGAGAAATTATTTAGAATGAGGACAGGTTCCACTAGGCAGAGGAGAGGGGTGGTGGAAGGGAACTGCATTGGTCTGGTGTCCAGAAAGAAACTGAGAGTCTTGAGGGTTTTTTGCCTTCCTACTGGGAGATGGGGGTATATAGGGACTGAACATTCATAGTAAAAATAAGATGACAGGCAGGGAACCTGCACTCCTTTTATTTTTCCCCATCATACCTTGGGTTTAATGTTTTCCAATTCTCCGTTCTCCAACCTCCACAAAATATGCCGTGTGGTATCTCCACCAATGCCAAAGTTGAGTGCATGGAGTGGTGAGAACAGTTCCTTCCAGATCTATTGCAATAGACAAGACAGTTCTACACTTAAATGAGTTGGTTTTTGGATCAATTTAAACCCATGCCAGGTTAGAGAAGAGATGTTTGATTTGTTTCAAACAAAACCAGCAAGGTGTAAGTTTAAAAAGGTGATTAAAATTGTTGTGTTCTCTTGTGCACTGGAACATTAGAAGAAAAGTACTCATAAGAATAAGAAATAAAACTATGTCTTAAAATACTAGAGCACAGCAACAGATCTTTCAACACAGCTACTCTGTGATGAACTTATTCTGCCTAGACCCATTGACCTGCACCTGGATCATACCATACCCCTCCCATTCATCCATTGATCCAAACTTCTAAATGTTGCAATTAAACCCACATTCTCCACTTCTACTGGCTCCCTGATTCACACTTGCACCACCCTCTGGGTGAAGAATACTGGAATAAAAGAACAAAAATTACTTAGTAGGTCAGGCACTGTCTGTGGGCAGAGAAAAAGACTCAATTTGACTTTCATATCAAATAATATGCAAAATATTAGTTACTTTATTCCCCACAGGTAGTGTCCAACCTGCTGACATTACAAGAATGTTCTTTTTTGAAGTACGAATTCCAGCACTTGCTGCATTTTATTTTTGAGTCTGTTGAAACTCATTTGAGATTTACACTCCACTAAATTACTCTTCAGTAAACAGAGTGGAAAAAGTATTTAATTTGAAGCAAAACAGAGTTCAATTCTCGCTGCTCTAAGCAAAGTTACCAAAGTCTGCATGTCTCTGCAGGAAGGTCTCATAATTCCATTTTATATAACTTTGTATAATTCTATCCTTCTTCACACCAACGACAATATTATTCCTCATAAGGCATGTTCTCTAGTGCAGGCAAAATCCTCTGCACCATCTCTAAAGCTTGCACAACCTTCCTATAATGAAGTAACCAGAACTGAACATAATACTTCACAAATGTGGTCTAACAAATGTTTCATAAACCTCCAACATTACCTTGCAGCTCTTTCAACTCAATCTACTCAATCTACTGACTAATTAGGCCAACACACTATATACCTCTTGATGATCCTATCAACTTGCATAGCAACGTTGATGGATCTGCGGCGATTGACACCTCTGTTCCTCCACACTTCCGAGAATCCTGCCAATAATTCTGAGTTCTGCCTTCAATTTTGATCTTATGAACTGAATCACTTCCCACTCTGTCAAGTTGCACTAAATCTGCCATTTCTCAGCCCAGTGCATTAAGGAGAATATCTTTAGGCAGCTTTTTAACAAATGCAGCAGACAGAACAGGGTTGCAATTCAGGGAAAGGGTTTTTTTTCCTGGAAGTATTTGTAATTATGCTGATTGAACTTAATTATGTAAAAGTGCAAGATAAAATGCCAGAAGTTATAAATTGAAGTAACAATAATTTTATACAACATAAACAATTTAATAAAACAAAAATGGAAGTGGTTTCCATGACACAGGAGAGACACTTAAGAAAATACAGGGGATTTGTGGTAAATATTCCTTCCTTGAGCACAGGTGCCTGCTATCATTCACCTTCCTGCAGGACATGTAAACTTTGGTAATATTGGTTACAATGAGGAGAAATGAACAGTAGTAGCTGGACGTGATGGTGGGGATTGATATCTAACAGTATCTTAGATAGGCACACAGTTGAAAGAAAAATGCAGGGATGGGGGAAAGGAAGAGTCAGAAGATCTTAGAGTAGTTTGGAAGGCTGAAGGGCCTGTATAGTGTTGTATTGTTTGATGTTCTGTTTTCCATGAACCACAAACCAAAATAATCACAACGGTCCCGCAACATTATGTCCACTTTGATCACTTTACACTAAAATTGACTTCATTACTTTTGTCTTAATTATGTTATTTATTGTAAAAACTGTGTACAATTTATGTTTAATTAATGCTTTTCTTGTGAATGTTGTCTATCTAATGCTATGTACCCATGATGTTGCTGCAAGTGAATTCTTCATTACATCTGTGTATACATGAACATGGCATATGACTATCAACTCAATTTATAGACTTCTAGTTTTAAGACCATATTCTCAGGTGTACCTATCAGTAACACCTCAGCTGGGAAGTAAAGAGAAGACCAGATCAGTGAGACAGTGGAGATACACACCTCATATTGCTGTAGAAGCTGTACCATGGAGTCCCCCACAAACAGAACATCTGGCTCCTTGTCCTTGCAGTCTGAGACAAACCGACTGTGCTGTAATTAGAAAGATCTCACTGAAACCTCAACACTAAGGCAAGTGCCACATAAACTTAAAGGCTTTAAAATTACTATCCTCAAATCAAGTCACTAAATAGAAGAGGGGTTAATTCTCCAACTTCTCAGCTGAATAAGGCCAACTATGTTGTAAGAAAATAATCAGAGACAGCAGAAAACCACTGGGTATCCTCAACTGTCTAACCATACAACACGAACATAGCTGACCAGAACACAAGGGATTATGCAGATCACAAACACAAACAAATCTGCAGATGCTGGAAATCCAAAGCAACATACACAAAATGCTGGAGGAACTCTGGAGGGCAGGCAACATTTATGAGACTGAATAAACAGTTGATATTTCAGGCCAAGGACTAGAACGGAAGGGGGAAGGAGTCAGGCCAAGAAGTAGCAGGGAAGACAGGAAGAAGTAAAAATGCAGTAGGTGATAAATGAAACCAGGAGGTGGAAGAGGTCAAGTAGAGTGCTGAGAAGTTGATTAGTGAAGGAGACACAGGGACAGAAGGGGGGAATCATTTGGAGAGGGTAGAAGACCATAGATAAAAGGGAACGAGGAGCAGTACCAGAAAGAGGTGATGGACAGGTAAGGAGAGAAGGTTGTAGCGGGAAACAGGAATAGGGAATGATGACGTTGAAAGGAGGTGGGCAATTACCAGAAAAAGAAATTCCAGATAAAGCCATCAGATTGGAGGAAATCCAGCCGGAATGTAATGTGTTGCTCCTCCAACCTGAGTGTGGCTTCATTGTGGACGAATGGAGATGGGAATCACATAGGGAGCAATCCGTGTGGAAAGCAGAAAGTGCTGGGGGGAGGGAAAGATGTGTTTGGTGAACATTATGAAGAATTATGACCTGGATATGGAGGCTGGTGGGGTGGTAGTTGAGGACAAGAGGAACCCTATCCCTGGTGGGGTGATGGGAGGATGGGATGAGGGCAGATGTGCACAAATAGAAACATAGAAACATAGAAAATAGGTGCAGGACTAGGCCATTCGGCCCTTTGAGCCTGCACCGCCATTCAGTACGATCATGGCTGATCATCCAACTCAGAACCCTGTACCTGCCTTCTCTCCATACCCCCTGATCCCTTTAGCCACAAGGGCCATATCTAACTCCCTCTTAAATATAGCCAATGAACTGGCCTCAACTGTTTCCTGTGGCAGAGAATTCCACAGATTCACCACCCTCTGTGTGAAGAAGTTTCGTCATCTCGGTCCTAAAAAGCTTCCCCTTTATCCTCAATCTGTGACCCCTCATTCTGGACTTCCCCAACATCGGGAACAATCTTCCTGCATCTAGCCTGTCCAATCCCTTTAGGATTTTATACGTTTCAATCAGAAACCCCCTCAATCTTCTAAATTCCAACGAGTACAAGCCTAGTTCATCCAGTCTTTCATCATATGAAAGTCCTGCCATCCCAGGAATCAATCTGGTGAACCTTCTTTGCACTCCCTCTATGGCAAGGATGTCTTTCCTCAGATTAGGGGACCAAAACTGCATACAGTGCTCCAGGTGTGGTCTCACCAAGGCCCTGTACAACTGCAGTAGTACCTCCCTGCTCCTGTACTCGAATCCTCTCGCTATAAATGCCAGCATACCATTCGTCTTTTTCACCACCTGCTGTACCTGCATGCCCACTTTCAATGACTGGTGTGTAATGACACCCAGGTCTCGTTGCACCTCCCCTTTTCCGAATCGGCCACCATTCAGATAATAATCTGTTTTCCTGTTCTTGCCACCAAAGTGGATAGCTCACATTTATCCACATTAAATTGCATCTGCCATGAATTTGCCCACTCACCTAACCTATCCAAGTCACCCTGCATCCTCTTAGCATCCTCCTCACAGCTAACACTGCCGCCCAGCTTCGTGTCATCCGCAAACTTGGAGATGCTGCATTTAATTCCCTCATCCAAGTCATTAATATATTTTGTAAACAACTGGGGTCCCAGCACTGAGCCTTGCGGTACCCCACTAGTCACCGCCTGCCATTCTGAAAAGGTCCCGTTTATTCCCAGTCTTTGCTTCCTGTCTGCCAACCAATTCTCTATCCACATCAATACCTTACCCCCAATACCGTGTGCTTTAAGTTTGCACACTAATCTCCTGTGTGGGACCTTGTCAAAAGCCTTTTGAAAATCCATATACCACATCCACTGGTTCTCCCCTATCTACTCTACTAGTTACATCCTCAAAAAATTCTATGAGATTCATCAGACATGATTTTCCTTTCAGAAATCCATGCTGACTTTGTCCGACCATTTCACCGCTTTCCAAATGTGCTGTTATCACATCTTTGATAACTGACTCCAGCAGTTTCTAGATGTGGGTGAGGGCAGCATTGATGGTGGAGGAAGAGAAGCCCCTTTCTTTGAACAAGCAGGACAATTGTTCTGGAATGACAAGCCTCACGTTGAGAGAAGATGCGGCAGAGAAGGAGTAACTGTAAAAGGTATCAGCATACAGAGAGATCGAAAAAGGAGAGAGAGGTGCCAAAAATGAACCAAGTATATTTGAGCACAGGATGGAAGTTGATGGCAAAGTGGACGAAGTCAATGAACTCTGCATGGGTGTGAAAAACACCACTAATTCAGTTGTCAACGTAGCGTAGGAAAAGGTGGAGAATGATACCAGTGTAGACTTGGAACATACACTGATCCAAGTAGCCAACAAACAGGCAAGCATGGCTGGGATCCATGCGAGTTCTCCTGGCTACACCTTTAGTTTTAAGGAAGTGGGAGGAACTGAACAAGAAATTATTAAGAATGAGGAACAATTGGAGTAGCATGGAGGGGAAGGGAAACTGGTTGGGTCTGTTGTCCGTAAAGAAACAGTAAAGCTTTGAAGTCCTCCTGGGGAGGGGGAGAATAGAAGTGCAAAAGGACTGGATATCCATAGTGAAAATGAAATCATCGGGGCCAGGGAACAAAGTCATTGAAAAGATCGAGAATGGGTGAAATGTCACGGATGTACAGCTGCAAGATAAAGTTTGCGACCCAAATGCAATTATCTGTTTTTCTGCATTAATTATTGATGAAGATCTAAGTCACAGTCTGTCTAAACTAATAACACACAAACAACTGTACTTCTTGTCAATACGGTGTACACCATTTAAACAAACAACTGTGCTTCTTGACAATATGGCATACACCAATTAAACAATCACAGTCTAAGTTCAAAAAATTTATAAATCTCAGGGGTAATAGAACCATAGATCATTACAACACAGAAACAGGCCTTTTGGCCACTCTTGGCTGCGCCGAACCATTTTTCTGCCTAGTCCCACTGACCTGAACCTGGACCATATCCCTCCCTACACCACAAGAGCTATTTGGGATCAGTTTGGTTCTAATCATCGAGATGTGATTGGAGGTGTGGGTTGTAGAGGTGCCCTGTCCTTTAAAAAGCACACAAAGTTAGGTTACTGACAAAGCCTGCTCTTCTCAAGAAAGTTGCATTTATGTGCACAATGCTTCAATCAAAACAACATTAAGAGGTCCTTAGAAGAAAAATTGTAGAGATGCATGAAGTTGGAAAAGGCTACAAAAGCATTTCTAATGTTCATCAGTCCACAGTAAGAGAAACTGTCTCCAAATGGAGGAAACTCAGTACTGTTGCTACTCTCCCTAGGAGTGGGCATCCTGCAAAGATCACACCAACAGTACAATGTGCAATGCTGAAGGAGGTGAGAAAGAACCAAAGGGTAACTGTCAAAGACCTGCAGAAAACCCTAGAGCCTGTTCATGTGACTACTACAAGAAAAACACCGAACAAGAATGATGTTCATGGAAGGACACCATGGAGGAAACCACTTCTCTCCAAAAAATAGTACTGCACTTTTTGAGTGCACAAAAGATTACCTGGATGTTCTACCAAGCTTCTGGACATTGTTTCATGGCCCCATGAAATGAAAATTGAACTTTTTGGTAGAAATAACTGCTATGTTTGGAGAAAAATTTTCACTGCACACTAACACTAAAACTACATCCCAACTTGAAGAAAAAATGAATTCAAAATTATATCAAGTAATTTTATACCATAAGACATAGGAGCAGAATTAGGCCACTGTGCTTCACCATTCAAGCAAGGCTGATCCTTTTTCTAAGTCTCCTCCTCAACCCCAGTTCCCAGACTTCTCCCCATAATCTTTGATGATATATCCACTCAAGAACCTATCAATCTCTGCCTTAACTACACCCAACAACCTGGCCTCCACAGCTGCATGTGGCAACAAATTCCACAAATTCAACACCTTATAATTTTATAGGAGAATGTTAGGGTAGCAATCCGTCATCTGAAACTTAATAGAAGTTGGATGATGCAACATGACAATGATCCGAAACACAAGAGTAAATCAACAAAAGGAAGAAAATTTGTGTTTGCAATGGCTAAGTCAGGGTCCAGAACTTAATCCAAATGAGTTGCTGTGGCATGACCCGAAGAGGGCTGTTCATGCAAGGTATCCCTGAAACAGTTTTGTATTCTTGCCGTTGTGCAAGTCTGATCAGCAGCTACAGGAAATGTTTGTTGGAGGTTATTGCTCCTAAAGGAGATTCTACCAGTTATTAAAAACAAGAGTTTACATACTTTTTCCAGCCTGGACTATAAATGATTAAACAATGTGTTCAATGAAGACTTGAAAAATACAATTGTTTGTGTGTTATTAGTTTAGGCAGATTGTGTTTGTCTATTATTGTGACTTAGATGCAGATTAGACATTTTATGAGTAATTGATGTAGATGATCAAGTAATTGCAAAGGGTTCAACAAACTTTCGCTCGCAACTGTAGGTAGGAAGGGACTGAACCAAGGGGATTAAAACAGATTATGTAGATGCTGGAAATAGTGAGCAGCACACACACAAAATGGTCAGGCAGGATCTAAGGAGGGAAATTTACAGCCTATGGTTTGGACCAAGTTGCTTCATCAGGCTTACCAGTCTTTGCCTGATGCTCGTGGCCGATCTAGTCATTTTCCGTCCCCTATCTTCCCAATTCATTTAAAATCCCAAAGAGATTTCAATCTCTGGTCTCTGGTCTACAACCATTTAAGGCAGAGAATGACAAATATTCACTGATCTCAGTGAAGAAATTTTTCCTCCCAGTTTTTCATGATCTCTTGGTTCTAGCTTTTCAGGAAAAACTCTCCCCCTGCATCTACCTTACACTTACACAGAGAAATAATGACTCAAAGATTGGAGCATATACTTACTATATGGTAATTGATAAAGCAGTCCACATTGTCTCATTATATGACAGCTGTGGACTGTCACTGGGTAGAGTTATAGCAGAGGCTGACAGGTTCTTGATTAGTCAGTCCGTCAAAGGTCAAAGGTTTTGAGAGAAAGCAGGAAAATGAGGTTGAGAAGTTTAATAAATCAGCCGACAAAATTATGGAGCAAACTCAATGAGCCAAATAGCCTAAAAATGTTTCTAAGTATATTATCTGATAATATAAACTAATTGTTACAAGGACAGAGATCAAAAGGTCCATTTACCAGTCTGATGCTGTTATTCTCCTTAAAACATCTAACCAAAAATGGGCAAAAAACCTCTGGTTTAAAAAGTTTATGAGTGGAGTTATTGGGAACCACAGGCAATGGATGGGATCTGATCCTTGTAATGTTCATATATTAGTAACTGAGGAATCTAAGGATATCTAAACTGGGACAATGAAGTAACAGGTCATAATAAATAGCAGAAAAGGGTTGAAGGCTGAATAGCAGAACTCGGATGAAAGGCTGAATGGCATGCCCCACTCCATTCCTAAAATTGATCCAAGCAATCCAAAAGTTATTTGCACATAGTAGACAGACCAAGCACCATTCAAAACCCCACCTGTTTAACAAAAAGGAATAGTCATCCTTACCAGTGATTTCCAACGATCATCTCCCTGCACATCTTCTGCACAGAGGGGAACCGCAGCTGAGTTAAATTCCTCCTGACTCATCTTCTCCCTAGTGAAAAACGTTAGGAGTGAAGTTGGGAGCTATTGCTCTGGTGAGGAACCAGCAACCAAAAGTCTCGGTGGGATTTGTGCTGCTCAGTTTCAAAGAGACCTGAAAAACAACAAGATGTAAATGCTGTAAACAAGTCATAAAACTGGTTGGGAAAAAGATCAATCATAATAATTACAAAACCTTGATCAAGGAATAAAACTTGGGGGACAAATCAGGAATGAAATACAGGATCCCGGGAGCATGTCTGGCTTACCAACTCCGTTTGATGAGAGTGATCGCAATGAGGACTGGCTCGTGACAAGACTCCCACCACTATATCGGGAGCCGCAACTAGCCATGGGACCTGAAAATTCTCCAGGGTTCTCTAACACTGTGGGAGGAAGAAAGAAACAAAGGGAGAGGGGGAGGACAGAGTCCCTAAATCCAACCATCCCACATGTTTAATATGCCATAAGAATAATGTGGGAAAGGGGACACCCACCCCCGTATGTCAGGCACCACTCCCTATATCCAACCACCCCATGGGGTGATAGTGAAGAACGGATAAGTTCAATCCCTAAGAAAAGTCCCCCACCTGAACCTCAGAGACAGTAACCTACCTGATTGATGCCAAATCCCAGGATGGGGGAGCAAGATCAGCCAGTGGTTATCCCTGTCTATGTCTCATGGAAACCACAAGAGATGATCATGATGAAGAATCAGGCCCCTGACAGAAAGGAGAAACCGGTGCTTTTCGCACAATATGTGTGCAGCACAATTCAGATGTATAACGCTACCCCTCAGGATCTTTTCGGACTTTGCTACATGATATTATCTGTGGGCGAGGGATAGAAATGGAAGGCAGAACTGGGATACCAGACTTGCCAAGAACTGAGAGGGGCGTTGCCAGACGATTAACAGCAGGCCAATCAGATAATCCAGGGTTTGGAAAAAGCACTCCAACAGCCTATTAACATCACTGAAGTATAAGAATGTAAACAGAAACCCAGGGAATCAGGATTGGGATCAATTCCCCGATTGGCGTTACCATAATTACCCATACGCCCCAGGACCCGACCAGGTGATGACAATAAGGGGACGACCCCAAAGACCTTTTCCCCCCTGAGTGAAGAAATGGGCCACCCCAGTGAGTGCCCATGCCCAAGGGAGCTCAGCCTGGACTGTGTTTTAACTGTGGCTGACCAGGACACTGGAAGGCAAGGTGCCCTGGGGACAACAGAGACGCCCAGTTTCAAACCGGACCATCTCCCCATTCTCCATGAACAATCCTTTTGCTAACTGACCCTCGAAAATGTTGCGTGTTGTATGCAGCGACCTGCAAGAGGAACCAACATAATTCTTCAGCTAGCTGGAATTCAACTTCCATTTACGATTGATACAGGGGCAACCATTTCTACCCTCAATCATGAGATAATGTCGGAACATGGAATCCAGCTTTCAGGGCCATCATTACATAGAAACATAGAAAATAGGTGCAGGAGTAGGCCATTTGGCCCTTCGAGCCTGCACCGCCACTCAGTATGATCATGGCTGATCATCCAACTCAGAACCCTGTACCAGCCTTCCCTCCATACCCCCGATCCCTTTAGCCACAAGGGCCATATCTAACTCCCTCTTAAATATAGCCAATGAACTGGCCTCAACTGTTTCCTGTGGCAGAGAATTCCACAGATTCACCACTCTCTGTGTGAAGAAGTTTTTCCTAATCTTGGTCCTAATAGGCTTCCCCTTTATCCTCAAACTCTGACCCCTCGTTCTGGATTTCCCCAACATTGGGAACAATCTTCCTGCATCTAGCCTGTCCAATCCCTTTAGGATTTTATATGTTTCAATAAGATCCCCCCTCAATCTTCTAAATTCCAGAGAGTATAAGCCTAGTCGATCCAGTCTTTCATCATATGAAAGTCCTGCCATCCCAGGAATCAATCTGGTGAACCTTCTTTGTACTCCCTCTATGGCAAGAATGTCTTTCCTCAGATTAGGGGACCAAAACTGCACACAATACTCCACTCACTCTTCCTTCAGTTAGTCCTGACGAAGGGTCTCGGCCTGAAACGTCGACTGCACCTCTTCCTATAGATGCTGCTTGGCCTGCTGCGTTCACCAGCAACTTTGATGTATGTTGCTTGAATTTCCAGCATCTGCAGAATTCCTGTTGTTTACACAATACTCCAGCTGTGGTCTCACCAAGGCCTTGTACAACTGCAGTAGTACCTCTCTGCTCCTGTACTCGAATCCTCTTGCTATGAATGCCAGCATACCATTCGCCTTTTTTACCACCTGCTGTACCTGCATGCCCACTTTCAATGACTGGTGTATAATGACACCCAGGTCTCGTTGCACCTCCCCTTTTCCTAATCAGCCACCATTCAGATAATAATTTGTTTTCATATTTTTGCCACCAAAGTGGATAACCTCACATTTATCCACATTAAATTGCATCTGCCATGAATTTGTCCACTCACCCAACCTATCCAAGTCACTCTGCATCCTCTTAGCATCCTCCTCACAGCTAACACTGGCACCCAGCTTCGTGTCATCCGTAAACTTGGAGATGCTGCATTTAATTCCCTCATCCAAGTCATTAATATATATTGTAAACAACTGGGGTCCCAGCACTGAGCCTCGCAGTACCCACTAGTCACTGCCTGCCATTCTGAAAAGGTCCCGTTTATTCCCACTCTTTGCTTCCTGTCTGCCAACCAATTATCTATCCACATCAATACCTTACCCCCAATACCGTGTGCTTTAAATTTGCACACTAATCTCCTGTGTGGGACCTCGTCAAAAGCCTTTTGAAAATCCAAATATACCACATCCACTGGTTCTCCCCTATCTACTCTACTAGTTACATCCTCAAAAAATTCTATGAGATTTGTTAGACATGATTTTCCTTTCACAAATCCATGCTGACTTTGTCCGATCATTTCACCGCTTTCCAAATGTGCTGTTATCACATCTTTGATAACTGACTCCAGCAGTTTCCCCACCACCGTTGTTAGGCTAACCGGTCTATAATTACCCGGTTTCTCTCTCCCTCCTTTTTGAAAAAGTTGGGTTACATTAGCCACCCATCAATCCTCAGGAACTAATCCAGAATCTAAAGCGCTCTGAAAAATCATCACTAATGCATCCACTATTTCTTGGGCTACTTCCTTAAGCACTCTGGGCTGCAGACCATCTGGCCCTGGGGATTTATCTGCCTTTAATCCCTTCAATTTACCTAACACCATTTCCCTACTAACATGTATTTCGCTCAGTTCCTCCATCTCACTGGACCCTCTGTCCCCTACTATTTCCAGAAGATTATTTACGTCCTCCTTAGTGAAGACAAAACCAAAGTAGTTATTCAACTGGTCTGCCATGTCCTTGCTCCCCATAATCAATTCACCTGTTTCTGTCTGTAGGGGACCTACATTTGTCTTAACCAATCTTTTTCTTTTCACATATCTATAAAAGCTTTTACCCCTCTCGGGGTTTGAGGAGTCTGAACGATCATACCAATGGATGCGACTCCTATGGGTGGAGTTTTAGGGAAGACAATATATACCCTGGTAACTTCAGCTTCTAATAGTACCCTACATGAGTCTATAAATATGCTCTTTTTCCACTCGGTGGTGGAGCTTTTGCCCCTCCATATCAGTGGGAGTAGGCCAGGGTTTCTCAAGTAGAGTTCCATGGGAGGTCGCTAGGGGTTCCAAGAAAGATAATAATTTTTTAAAAATGAACATAATTTTTTGAACTTTGTGTAACATATGATTTTAGCGTTCACAGTCGTGGGCAGTGACAGAGCAGCCCCATTTTAGCAATCTCGATGAAGGTCTCTCAACCCAGTATGGTAGTGCGCAGTTGGACTGTTTTCATTTGTGTGGTCCAAAATTACTTCCTCCAATTTCCTCTTAAGTGCTATTGATTGACTTATTGGAACAAACAAATTCTACCAGTGTAATAGAAAATTGGAGGGAAATTTTCATTGTAAAGACGGTCCAAAAAGGTGATTTTTGAAGAGGAGGTGTGAGATGGAAGAGGACAATTCTAGGCCTAGGCCTACGAACTATTAATGATGAAGAATTACAATCTTCTGAGTCATTTCACAGCTTTAGTGCAACAAAATGAGTTTTTCCACCAGTAGTCAGTTTTTGCTCCATTATTAATTACATTAGCTACCAGCTGTGCTACCTCCAAAGATTTTTGGACTTATATACCAAAGTTATTCCATATCTCAATACTCTCAAGAAATCCTATTCACAGTGTATGTTCCAGCCGCGTTAATATTGCCAGAGTACATCACCTCGGCATTAAACTTCATCTGCTACTTCTCTACTCATTTTGCCTTCACACCATTATCTTCCAGTAGCTTGCAAACCTAATGTCTTCTATATCCACATCCAAATTATTGATATATATTATGCACAGCCTGGGTTCCAGCACTACCCTTTTACTACACAATTAATCCCTAAGCAAAAATCGGAAAACCAACCCTCTACCATCACCCTGTCTCAAGATAGTTCTAGTCTGAATTTACCAACTTGCCCTGGATTTCATGAGCTTAAATTTTCAACCAGTCTCCTATATGAGACTTTGTCAAATGGTCCACTGTAAACCACACCAATAGCACTGCTGTGAATACACTTGGTTACCTATTCCTGGTGCAATCTGAACAGTCAGACAAGATGCCCATGACAAACCTTCCTCTCTCATTAATCACTGCCATTCCAAGTGATTCTATATCCAGTCTCTAGGACTTTTCCTCGTAACATCAGTCCTGCCAAAGGTATACCACCTGAAACATCAACTGTACTTTTTTTCCATACAAGCTGGCCTGCTGAGTTCCTCCAGCACTTGTGTGTGCTGCTTGGATTTCCAGAATCAGCAGATTTTCTTGTCAGTACTATTGTTGGGTCACAGGTGTGTAATTATCAGGCTTCTCCCTGCAGCCCTTCTCAAAAACAGGAATGACACTACAATAGAAGCACGTAATATGTCACTCCTCAGAATCTAGAACTTCTCCACCCCCCCAACCCCATCACTCATTCCATTATGAGGCTACTCCAAACTAAACCCATCAGCATCCATGTGTCCAAGTATAACCTGGGTTCCTGTCTCACTAGGTCTTAACCTTCTCCCAGGAATTTAAATGATAAAGCTCCACAGCTGATGATGTGTCATCCTCGCAAGTTTGAATCTCTGCCTTCTGGAGGAACAGTTAATCCTTAGAATCAAATTTTAAAATTCTTTACTAAATATTTACCATTCAGCCCATTAAGTTATGATAGCTGTCAGAGCAATCTGTAAGTAACATCCCCTCTCACTCAATGACAGCAAAACAAAAACAGCTGATTATTGATACAGGAGGAAGAAGCCAGAAGTTCATTAACCAGTTTTCATTATGGGAATGTATTATTTTGGAAAGACAGTAGTTATAAATTCCTTGGTGTGAACTTACCAGACGATCTGTCCTGGCATCAGAATTTAACTGCCATCACAAAGCAGGTACAACCAGACCTCTACACGAGGAATTCTGCAGATGCTGGAAATTCAAGCAACACTCATCAAAGTTGCTGGTGAACGCAGCAGGCCAAGCAGCATCTATAGGAAGAGGTACAGTCGACGTTTCAGGCCGAGACCCTTCGTCAGGACTAACTGAAGGAAGAGTGAGTAAGAGATTTGAAAGGGGGAGGGGGAGGGGGAGATCCAAAATGATAGCAGAAGACAGGAGGGGGAGGGATGGAGCCAAGAACTGGGCAGGTGATTGGCAAAAGGGATATGAGAGGATCATGGGACAGGAGGTCCAGGGAGAAGGAAAAGGGGCGGGGAACCCAGAGGATGGGCAAGGGGTATAGCCATTCTTTCTCTCTCTCTCTCCTTTTTCTCCCTCTGTCCCTCTCACTATACCCCTCGTCCATCCTCTGGGTCCCCCCCCACCCTTTCTTTCTCCCTGGGCCTGCTGTCCCATGATCCTCTCATACCCCTTTTGCTAATCACTTGTCCAGCTCTTGGCTCCATCCCTCCCCCTCCTGTCTTCTCCCATCATTTTGGATCTCCCCCTCCCCCTCCAACTTTCAAATCCCTTACTCACTCTTCCTTCAGTTAGTCCTGACGAAGGATCTCGGCCCGAAATGTCGACTGTTCCTCTTTCTAGAGATGCTGCCTGGCGTGCTGCGTTCACCAGCAACTTTGATGTGTGTTGTTACAACAAAACCTCTACTTTCTTAGAAGATTGAGCAGAATTAGCATGCTACCAAAAACTTTAACAAATTTCTATAGATACAGTGTACTGTTTGATAGCCATGGCCCGCCCCACCTGACAGTAAATTTACAAGGAGTACCACCACAAGAAAGCAGCATCCATTATCAAAAATCTCTACCATCCAGAGCATGTTCTCCACTCTCTGCTGTAACTGAGAAGAAGATGCAGGTGCCTTAGGTCCCACACCACCAGTTTCAGAAACAGTTATTACCTCTGAATCATCAGTCTTTTAAACTAGCATGGATAACTTCATTCACAATTACTCTAAACTGATTCTACAACCTACAGACTCACTTTCAAAGACTCTACAACTTGGGTTCTCAGCTTACTTAATTGGACAGTTTGTTTTCTTTTGCACATATAAACACTCTTGATAATAAATTTACTTCAATCATTGATCCCGATAAACTGCCAATCAGCTCCACCCTGATTTCCTAGGCATCCACCTACACAGGCTAATTAACCTATAAACCTGCACACCTTTGGAATGTGGGATGAAAATCCACTGTCGGAGAGAGAAGATGTGAAATGAACACAGTTGGTCATTGGAGCTGCAAGGCAGTAGAAATGCCCACTGCATTACTGTGCCAATCTTCTCCAAGTACTTGATACATAATGTTCAGTGTTACATTCATGCAGAAATGACGGTCAATTACCGCAAGGTTAATGCCAATTTGTGCCAATCTTAATCCAGTTTTTTTGGACCACCAGTAATTTCCTGACAATGTCACTGTTTAAATAGTATTGAGATAGGAACAAATGGATATTAGACTTCATTGATCCCAGAGGAATTTAGTGTCATAGTAGCATCACAAGTGCACAGATATATAAATATTTGTTAAAAAGAGTAAATTACCTTAAACAGCCTATCAGGTCAGGGTTATCATTTCCCAGGCTGCAGGTTGACTCATTATAGAGCCTAATGGTAATAAGGTAAGAATTCTTAACTAACGAGGTAAGAATGACCTCATATCGCGCTCTTTGGAGCAGCACAGTTGTCTTAGTCTGTTACTGAAAGTGCTCCTCTGTTCAGCCAAGGTGGCGTGCAGAGGTTGAGAAACATTGTCCAGAACTGCCAGAAGTTTTCCTTCTGAAGGTACTTATATTCTGCCACAGCCTCCAGCGTGTCCGGTTTGACCCCTATAACATCTGTGCTCAGTGCAAGACAAGCTAGGCAAGCTGGATTGTGTTCAGCCCAGTTGAGAAACTGCTCTGTCCTTGTTTTTACAGAACTGTACAACATCCTATGCACATCAGTCTACATGCAATTATTCATTTTTATACTCCTCATTTTTTGGGAATGCAACTGTGAGATCGGATAGTGTCTATCTGATCTGTAATCTTTCTAGCATTTTCCGTTTTTATTTCAGCTACCTACGCAGCATGTTCTATTGCAGCTTCAGCAGCTGATGGACTGCCCTATTGCAGCAGAGATCGCTGGAGGGATTTAGCATTGTACATCAAAGAGGCAGTGGTAGGAAAGGGACCAGACACATGATTCAAAAGCAAACGTGAACATTTTAAATTTGAGTCACTTCAGAATCAGAACCTAATGATGCTCAGAAATGAACCTCAGCAAATCTACCCTCAATACAAAGTAGGATTCACAATGAAGCACTTTAAAGCTTTGAGAAACTTCCGTTGACTTTACATTTATCATCTACCCTCAACAAGAGGGTATTAGCTTTAATAATATAAAATGTGAAATAGATACATTATTATAATAATACAGCTATACCACATGAAGTTTAGCGTTATATATTATAATTAGATATTAGTGCGGAAATAGCATTAATTAGACCAATTTCACGAGGCATTGAACACCTTCCCACGGCAAACCGTCAGAATCAAATATTGTCAGACATGAGGCAGCAAGCACATCTTGGAGAGGAATTATCCCTCGATTGGCTCAACACTGGTCCCACGACCCACCTATTGTGCAGCACCAGCAGAATATCGTCCAATTTCTTAACAGAGCAAGGTGCAATATTTTTCAAAATCTATACAATGGATTATCTAATTAAAAACAGGCCTTCTCTGAAAGAAAGCCCGACTAGAATATGGTATCAGAATGGCTGTTCCCTCTTGGGCCTCCTGTAGATTTGCAGACATATTACCTCAATTCTTACCCGCCCTTTCGGAAATGGGTTGACTGTGTACTCTATGCCGTAGATATCCCCACCTCAACAGTAGATGCGGCAGCACAAATCCAGGTTTGGGGTTTGTGGGGTAGTGGGTTGAGACGAAAGAGATACCTGCAGGCCGAGACGCCGGGGCTGCAGACGTTCTTCCCGTCACGTCATGACAGAACTGCCTACGCGTGGGGCGAGGAGGGGAGGGGAGAGATGCAACGTTCCTCTGATTTCCACCCGAACCCGTCAATCAACGGCCTTCGACGCAAATACCGCCTGCGACATAAATACCTCCATCGGCTGCCGTTGGCTCTTCCCGCTGCTGGACGTCTGATGTGTGATTCGTAGGGTAGCCTGTCATTCATACTGCTATATTCTTTTAAAACCCCATGGAATTTGTGTGGAATCGACTGTTGCTGGTAGCTCTCATTTTGCTATATACACTCAGCACATTGCAAATTTTATAGATATAGATAATAAGAAATACAGACTTAAAGAACACACACAAAATGCTGGAAGAACTCCAGTAGCTCAGGCAGTATATATGTAAACAGTTGACAGTTCGGGAAGAGACCATTCTTCAGGGCTGAAAAGTAAAGGGAAGGTACTGTCCGTCACGAAAAGCGGGATATCCCAGTAGCCACCTACTGAAATATCAGTCTATGGCCCCCTCTACTGTCAAGATGAAGCCACACTCAGGTTGGAGGAACAACACATTACATTCCTTACTCACTCTTCCTTCAGTTAGTCCTGACGAAGGGTCTCGGCCCGAAACGGCAACTGTACCTCTTCCTACAGATGCTGCCTGGCCTGCTGCGTTCACCAGCAACTTTTATGTGTGTTGCTTGAATTTCCAGCATCTGCAGAATTCCTGTTGTTTACATTACATTCCGGCTGGATTTCCTCCAATCTGATGGCTTTATCTGGAATTTCTTTTTCTGGTAATTGCCCACCTCCTTTCAACGTCATCATTCCCTATTCCTGTTTCCCGCTACAACCTTCTCTCCTTACCTGTCCATCACCTCTTTCTGGTACTGCTCCTCGTTCCCTTTTATCTATGGTCTTCTACCCTCTCCAAATGATTCCCCCCTTCTGTCCCTGTGTCTCCTTCACTAATCAACTTCTCAGCACTCTACTTGACCTCTTCCACCTCCTGGTTTCATTTATCACCTACTGCATTTTTACTTCTTCCTGTCTTCCCTGCTACTTCTTGGCCTGACTCCTTCCCCCTTCCGTTCTAGTCCTTGGCCTGAAATATCAACTGTTTATTCAGTCTCATAAATGTTGCCTGCCCTCCAGAGTTCCTCCAGCATTTTGTGTATGTTGCTTTGGATTTCCAGCATCTGCAGATTTGTTTGTGTTTGTGATCTGCATAATCCCTTGTGTTCTGGTCAGCTATGTTCGTGTTGTATGGTTAGACAGTTGAGGATACCCAGTGGTTTTCTGCTGTCTCTGATTATTTTCTTACAACATAGTTGGCCTTATTCAGCTGAGAAGTTGGAGAATTAACCCCTCTTCTATTTAGTGACTTGATTTGAGGATAGTAATTTTAAAGCCTTTAAGTTTATGTGGCACTTGCCTTAGTGTTGAGGTTTCAGTGAGATCTTTCTAATTACAGCACAGTCGGTTTGTCTCAGACTGCAAGGACAAGGAGCCAGATGTTCTGTTTGTGGGGGACTCCATGGTACAGCTTCTACAGCAATATGAGGTGTGTATCTCCACTGTCTCACTGATCTGGTCTTCTCTTTACTTCCCAGCTGAGGTGTTACTGATAGGTACACCTGAGAATATGGTCTTAAAACTAGAAGTCTATAAATTGAGTTGATAGTCATATGCCATGTTCATGTATACACAGATGTAATGAAGAATTCACTTGCAGCAACATCATGGGTACATAGCATTAGATAGACAACATTCACAAGAAAAGCATTAATTAAACATAAATTGTACACAGTTTTTACAATAAATAACATAATTAAGACAAAAGTAATGAAGTCAATTTTAGTGTAAAGTGATCAAAGTGGACATAATGTTGCGGGACCGTTGTGATTATTTTGGTTTGTGGTTCATGGAAAACAGAACATCAAACAATACAACACTATACAGGCCCTTCAGCCTTCCAAACTACTCTAAGATCTTCTGACTCTTCCTTTCCCCCATCCCTGCATTTTTCTTTCAACTGTGTGCCTATCTAAGATACTGTTAGATATCAATCCCCACCATCACGTCCAGCTACTACTGTTCATTTCTCCTCATTGTAACCAATATTACCAAAGTTTACATGTCCTGCAGGAAGGTGAATGATAGCAGGCACCTGTGCTCAAGGAAGGAATATTTACCACAAATCCCCTGTATTTTCTTAAGTGTCTCTCCTGTGTCATGGAAACCACTTCCATTTTTGTTTTATTAAATTGTTTATGTTGTATAAAATTATTGTTACTTCAATTTATAACTTCTGGCATTTTATCTTGCACTTTTACATAATTAAGTTCAATCAGCATAATTACAAATACTTCCAGGAAAAAAAACCCTTTCCCTGAATTGCAACCCTGTTCTGTCTGCTGCATTTGTTAAAAAGCTGCCTAAAGATATTCTCCTTAATGCACTGGGCTGAGAAATGGCAGATTTAGTGCAACTTGACAGAGTGGGAAGTGATTCAGTTCATAAGATCAAAATTGAAGGCAGAACTCAGAATTATTGGCAGGATTCTCGGAAGTGTGGAGGAACAGAGGTGTCAATCGCCGCAGATCCATCAACGTTGCTATGCAAGTTGATAGGATCATCAAGAGGTATATAGTGTGTTGGCCTAATTAGTCAGTAGATTGAGTAGATTGAGTTGAAAGAGCTGCAAGGTAATGTTGGAGGTTTATGAAACATTTGTTAGACCACATTTGTGAAGTATTATGTTCAGTTCTGGTTACTTCATTATAGGAAGGTTGTGCAAGCTTTAGAGATGGTGCAGAGGATTTTGCCTGCACTAGAGAACATGCCTTATGAGGAATAATATTGTCGTTGGTGTGAAGAAGGATAGAATTATACAAAGTTATATAAAATGGAATTATGAGACCTTCCTGCAGAGACATGCAGACTTTGGTAACTTTGCTTAGAGCAGCGAGAATTGAACTCTGTTTTGCTTCAAATTAAATACTTTTTCCACTCTGTTTACTGAAGAGTAATTTAGTGGAGTGTAAATCTCAAATGAGTTTCAACAGACTCAAAAATAAAATGCAGCAAGTGCTGGAATTCGTACTTCAAAAAAGAACATTCTTGTAATGTCAGCAGGTTGGACACTACCTGTGGGGAATAAAGTAACTAATATTTTGCATATTATTTGATATGAAAGTCAAATTGAGTCTTTTTCTCTGCCCACAGACAGTGCCTGACCTACTAAGTAATTTTTGTTCTTTTATTCCAGTATTCTTCACCCAGAGGGTGGTGCAAGTGTGAATCAGGGAGCCAGTAGAAGTGGAGAATGTGGGTTTAATTGCAACATTTAGAAGTTTGGATCAATGGATGAATGGGAGGGGTATGGTATGATCCAGGTGCAGGTCAATGGGTCTAGGCAGAATAAGTTCATCACAGAGTAGCTGTGCTGAAAGATCTGTTGCTGTGCTCTAGTATTTTAAGACATAGTTTTATTTCTTATTCTTATGAGTACTTTTCTTCTAATGTTCCAGTGCACAAGAGAACACAACAATTTTAATCACCTTTTTAAACTTACACCTTGCTGGTTTTGTTTGAAACAAATCAAACATCTCTTCTCTAACCTGGCATGGGTTTAAATTGATCCAAAAACCAACTCATTTAAGTGTAGAACTGTCTTGTCTATTGCAATAGATCTGGAAGGAACTGTTCTCACCACTCCATGCACTCAACTTTGGCATTGGTGGAGATACCACACGGCATATTTTGTGGAGGTTGGAGAACGGAGAATTGGAAAACATTAAACCCAAGGTATGATGGGGAAAAATAAAAGGAGTGCAGGTTCCCTGCCTGTCATCTTATTTTTACTATGAATGTTCAGTCCCTATATACCCCCATCTCCCAGTAGGAAGGCAAAAAACCCTCAAGACTCTCAGTTTCTTTCTGGACACCAGACCAATGCAGTTCCCTTCCACCACCCCTCTCCTCTGCCTAGTGGAACCTGTCCTCATTCTAAATAATTTCTCCTTTGGGTCCTCCTACTTCCTTCAAACAAAGAGTGTAGCCATGGGCACTTGCATGGGTCCCAGCTATGCCTGCCTGTTTGTCGGCAATGTGTAAAAGTCTGTGTTCAAAGCCTGCATTGGTGAATGTCCCGCACTTTTCCTACGCTACATTGACAATTCCTAGATGCTGTTTCCTGCACCCGTGTTGAACATGTTGATTTCATCCACTATGCCTACAACTTCCACCTGTTCCTCAAATTTACTTGGTCCATTTCCAACATTTCCCTTCTCCTTCTTGATCTCACTGTTGCTATCTCCGGAGACAACTTATCCACCGATGTCTGTTATAAATCAACTCTCACAGTTACCTGGCCTATACCTCAACCCACCCTACTACTTGTAAAAATGCCATCCCCTTCTCTCAATTTCTCCATCTCCGCTGCATCTGCTGTCAAGATGTGGCTTTTTATTCTAGAACAAAGGAGAATTTCCTCTCTTTCAAAGGAAGGGACTTTTCTTCCTCCACCATCAACATTGCCCGGAACTGTTTCTCTTCCATTTCACACCCATAAGACTATAAGATATAGGAGCAGAAGTAGGCCATTTGGCCCATCGAGTCTACTCCGCCATTCAATCATGGACTGATCCAATTCTTCCAGTCATCCCCACACCCCTGCCTTCTCCCCATACCCTTTGATGCCCTGGCTAATCAAGAACCTATCTATCTCTGCCTTAAATGCCCCCAATGACTTGGCCTCTCTAGCCACTCGTGGCTACAAATTCCACAGATTTACCACCTTATTTTCCTGAACCCGAGGGATTACAGCCCAAGAGCTGCAAGACGTTCCTCATATGATAACCCTTTCATTCCTGGAATCATTCTCGTGAATCTTCTCTGAACCCTCTCCAATGTCAGTATATCCTTTCTAAAATAAGGAGCCCAAAACTGCACACAATACTCCAAGTGTGGTCTCACGAGTGCCTTATAGAGCCTCAATATCACATCCCTGCTCTTATATTCCATACCTCTAGAAATGAATGCCAACATTGCATTTACCTTTTTCACCACCAACTCAACCTGGAGGTAACCTTTAGGGTATCCTGCACAAGTACTCCGAAGTCCCTTTGCATCTCTGCAGTTTGAATTCTCTCCTCATCTAAATAACAATCTGCTGGTTTATTTCTCCTACCAAAGTGCATGACCGTACACTTTCCAAAATTGTATTTCATTTGCCACTTCTTTGTTCATTCCCCTAAACTATCTAAGTCTCTCTGTTTCCTTAACACTACCCACTCCTCCACCTATCTTTGTATCATCAGCAAATATAGCCGCAAATCCATTAATCACATAGTCCAAATCACTGGCGTACATCGTAAAAAGCAACGGTTCAAACACCGACTCCTGTAGAACTCCACTGGTAACCGGTAGCCAGCCAGAATAGGATCCCTTTATTCCCACTCTTTGTTTTCTGCCTATCAGCCAATGCTCTACATCACTTAATTCCAGTGGATTTTGTTAAGCAGCCTCACGTGCGGCACCTTGTTAAGGCCTTCTGAAAATCAAGAGTACACCACATCCACTGCATCTCTTTTGTCTACCCAGCTTGTAATTTCTTCAAAGGATTGCAGTAGGTTAGTCAGGTAGGATTTTCCTTTCAGGAAACCATGCTCGCTTTGGCCTATCTTGTCATGTGCCTCCAGGTGCTCTGTAATCTCATCC
Organism: Mobula hypostoma; assembly: GCF_963921235.1. Taxonomy (NCBI): domain Eukaryota; kingdom Metazoa; phylum Chordata; class Chondrichthyes; order Myliobatiformes; family Myliobatidae; genus Mobula; species Mobula hypostoma. Next base: position 86,364 of record NW_026948172.1, on the reverse strand, counting down.
CTAACATCTGTCAGCTCTAACCCCATCCTCCTGCCTTCCTACGAGGTATAGGCTTCCTCTTGTCCTCATCTACCTCCCCACCAACCTCTGCGTGCAGCACGTAATTCACTGAAACACTCACAACACGCTGGAGGAACTCAGCAGGTCGGGCAGCATCCGTGGAAACGATCAGTCAATGTTTCAGGCCGGAACCCTTCGCCCAGCATCTGCAGATTATTTTGTGTTTACATAATTCACTGAAAGTTACACCACCTCCAGTGGGAGCCCACCACCAAACACATCTTTCTCTCCCGCCGCTTCTGCAGGATCGATCCCTACACAACTCACTTGTCTGTTCATCCTTCCCGACTGATCTCCCTCCTGTCACTTCCCTTTGCACGCATAATAAGTTCCACACCTGCCATTAGACCTGCTCCCTTACTATCATTCAGGACCCTAAACTGTCCTTCCAGGTGATATGACACTGCACCTGTGAGCCTGCTGGAGTCATTTACTGTGTTAGGTGCTCCCGGTGTGGGCTCTCGTATATTGGTGAGACCTGACGTAGATTGGGAAACCATAATGCCACACCTAGTTTAATCTATCTGGGCAGCATCCAGTGTGATGGCATGAACCAAATTTTCTCAGTGTTCCAGTAATGCCGCCCCCCCCCCCATTAATTTCTCATCCCCTTGTTCCTTTCTCATATTATCTCCTTGCCACCCATCATCTCCTTCTGGTGCTCTTTCCCCTTCACTCTCTTCTGTCTTCTCCTATCACATTCCCCCTTTCTTCAACAGTGTATCTCTTTCACTAATTAACTTCATAACTGTTTATTTCAGCCCCTCCCCTCTCCCACTTTCACCTATCACTTGGTACTTCTTCTTCCCTGTCTTGCCTATTTTAACTGCTCCCCGTCCTTCCCAGTCCTGATGAAGGATCTCAGCTTGAAACTTACAGCTTTCCAAAGATGCAGCTTAGCTTGATGAATGCTTCCATTATTTACTCTGTGTGTTGCCAAGATAAAAAGATAGAGAGTTGGGAAGGAGGAAAGTTGGAAGGTAGTAGGTTAAGCTAAGTGAATAGGAATGGAAAAGAAGGAATTGGATAGGAGAAGAGAACAGAATAAAGGAAAAAAGGAAGGAGAATGGGACTAGGGGAAGATGATAGACAAGTGAGAAATGTAGGAGGCCAGAATGGGAAATAGAAGGGAAGGATAGGGATTTTTTTTTAACCAGGAGAAATTGATGTTCATGCCATCAAGTTCGAAGCTACCCTAATGGAATATCAGATGTTATTCTTCCACCTTGAGGGTCCTCATCTTGGCATAAGATGTAGCCATAGACTGAAATGTTGTAGTGGGAATGAGATGACCCCAATGTCTTAGGCCAAGTCAAAGGTGGTCCATGAGCCAATTCTCATCAGAGGTGGAGAGGGTTAAATTTCACTGCAGCACCTCTACTTTCTTAGGAGTCTGCAGAGATTCCGCATGACATATAAAACCAACAAACTTCTATAGATTGGTGGTGGAGAGCATATTGTCTGGTTACATCGAAGTCTGGTATGGAAACACCAATGTTCATTAATGGAAAATCCCACAAAAAGTAGTGTATAATGGAGATAAAATGCGCCTCACCGTTGAACACATCTACATGAAACGCTATCATTGGTAAGCAGTGTTCATCATCAAAGATCACCACCACCCAAGACATGCTGTCTTCTAGTTGTGTGCCATCAGGAAGAAGCTACAGGAGTCTCAGGGCTTGCACCACCAGGTTCAGGAACAATTATTACCCTTCAATTATCAGGCTCTTGTACAAGCGGGGATAACAACACTCAACTTCACTCACCTTGTCACTGACATATTCTCTTAATATGGACATCCAAGTTGCTGGTGAACGCAGCAGGCCAGGCAGCATCTCTAGGAAGAGGTGCAGTCGACGTTTCAGGCCGAGACCCTCCATCAGGACTAACTGAAGGAAGAGTGAGTAAGGGATTTGAAAGTGGGAATGGGAGGGGAAGATCCAAAATGATAGGAGAAGACGGGAGGGGGAGGGATAGAGCCCAGTGCTCCCGATGTGGCCTTCTATATATTGGCGAGGCCCGACACAGACTGGGAGACCGCTTTGCTGAACACCTACGCTCTGTTCGCCAGAGAAAGCAGGATTTCCCAGTGGCCACACATTTTAGTTCTACATCCCATTCCCATTCTGACATGTCTATCCACGGCCTCCTCTACTGTAAAGATGAAGCCTCACTCAGGTTGGAGGAACAACACCTTATATTCCGTCTGGGTAGCCTCCAACCTGATGGCATGAACATCGACTTCTCTAACTTCCGCTAATGCCCCACCTCCCCCTCGTACCCCATCCGTTGTTTATTTTTATACACACATTCTTTCTCTCACTCTCCTTTTTCTCCCTCTGTCTATACCCCTTGCTCATCCTCTGGGTCCCCCCCCCCCGTCTTAATTCCCGGACCTCCTGTCCCATGACCCTCTCATATCCCTTTTGCCAATCACCTGTCCAGCTCTCGGCTCCATCCCTCCCCCTCCTGTCTTCTCCTATCATTTTGGATCTCACCCTCCCCCTCCCACTTTCAAATCTCTTACTAGCTCTTCCTTCAGTTAGTCCTGACGAAGGGTCTCGGCCCGAAACGTTGACTGTACCTCTTCCTAGAGATGCTGCCTGGCCTGCTGTGTTCACCAGCAACTTTGATGTGTGTTGCCGAAATTTCCAGCATCTGCAGAATTCCTGTTGTTTGCGCTCTTAATATGGACTTACTTTCAAGGATTCTTCATCTCCTGTTTTTGATATTTATTACTTATTTATTATTATTATTTTTGTTTTTCAGTCACATAGTTTGTTGTCTTCTGCACTCTGGTTTAGATTGATGGTTTTTAAATTAAATTTGTTATAGTTATTAATCTGTAGATTTGTTGAGTATGCCCAGAAGAAAATTATGGTGACATATATGTACTTCGATAACAGAATTTACTTCGAACTTTGAATTGAATGAAAAGATTTATCCATCAGGAAGTCTCCCTTGTGACAGATGGGGTGGAGGGGCTCAGCAAAGCATTTCTTCAATTTACAACAGGTCTCACAAATGTAGAGGAGGCAGAAGAAGAGCTCGACTTCATGGCAGGTGTGGAACTCACTGAGGTGCGGGTGAAGGGGGACAAAGGTAAGGTCCTTAATGAGGACAAAACATTTGAGCTCAGTGAGGGGAAGGACGGAAGGAATGACGAGAAGGGGGAAGAGAGTTAATGTGCCAAATGGACAGAAAGTAGGGTTGGGGCAAGACGGAGGCGCCGAGGAATCAAGAGTGACAGTGGGTCTGAGAGTCTCAGGATTGCAATGGGACTTGGGAGTCCTTGTATGGGATACCCTTAAGGTTAACCTCCAGGTTGAGTCAGTAGTGAAGAAGGTGAATGCAATGTTGGCATTCATTTCTAGAGGAATAGAGTATAGGAGCAGGGATGTGATGTTGAGGCTCTATAAGGCACTGGTGAGACCTCACTTGGAGTACTGTGGGCAGTTTTGGTCTCCTTATTTAAGAAAGGATGTGCTGACGTTGGAGAGGGTACAGAGAAGATTCACTAGAATGATTCCGGGAATGAGAGGGTTAACATATGAGGAACATTTGTCCACTCTTGGACTGTATTCCTTGGAGTTTAGAAGAATGAGGGGAGACCTCATAGAAACATTTCGAATATTGAAAAGGCATGGACAGAGTGGATGTGGCAAAGTTGTTTCCCATGATGGGGGAGTCTAGTACGAGAGGGCATGACTTAAGGATTGAAAGGCGCCCATTCAGAACAGAAATGCGAAGAAATTTTTTTAGTCAGAGGGTGGTGAATCTCTGGAATTTGTTGCCACGGGCAGCAGTGGAGGCCAAGTCATTGGGTGTATTTAAGGCAGAGATTGATAGGTATCTGAGTAGCCAGGGCATCAAAGGTTATGGTGAGAAGGTGGGGGAATGGGACTAAATGGGAGAATGGATCAGCTCGTGATAAAATGGCAGAGCAGACTCGATGGGCTGAATGGCTGACTTCTGCTCCTTTATCTTATGGTCTTATGGACTCAGACCCCAAGATCCTCTGAACCTCTTTACTGCCAAAATTCTTACCATTGATACTATTTTCTGTCACCATATTTGACCTACCAAAATGAACCACCTCGCATTTATTTGGGTTGAACTCCATCTGCCACTTCTCAGCCCAGTTTTTCATCTTATCAATGTCCCATTGTAACCTCTGACAGCCTTCCACACTATCCACAACACCCCCAACCTTTGTGTCATCAGCAGATTTACTAACCCATCCCTCCACTTCCTCATCCAGGTCATTTATAACAATCACAAAGAGTAGGAGTCCCAGAACCGATCTCTGAGGCACACCACTGGTCACCGACCTCCATGCAGAATATGACCTGTCTATAACTCTTTGCCTTCCGTGGGCGAGCCAATTCTGCATCCACAAAGCAATGTCCCCTTGGATCTCCTTACTTTCTCAATAAGCCTTGCATGGGATACCTTATCAAATGCCCTGCTGAAATCCATATCCACTACATCTACTGCTCTTCCTTCATCAATGTGCTTAGTTACATCCTCAAAAATTTAAATCAGGCTCGTAAGGCACAACCTGCCTTTGACAAAGCCATGTTGACTTTTCCTAATCATATTATTCCTCTCTAAATGTTCATAAACCCTGCCTCTCAGAATCTTTTGCATCAACTTACCAACCACTGAAGTAAGACTCTGGGCTAATTTCCTGGGCTATCTCTAGTCCCTTTCTTGGATAAGGAAACAACATCTGCAATCTTCCAAATCTCTGGAACCTCTCCCGTCCCCATTGATGATGCAAAGCTACCTCCTCCCTTGCCTTCCACGGTAGCCTGGGATACAACTCGTCCAGTCCCAGAGAATTATCCAACTTGACACTTTCCAAAAGCTCCAGCACATCCTCTTCCTTAATATCAATATGCTCAAGCTTTTCAGTCCACTGTAAGTCATCCCTACAATCGCCAAGATTCTTTTTCTGTAGTGAATACTGAAGCAAAGTATTCTTTAAATACCTCTGCTATCTCTGCCGGTTCCATACATACCTTTCCACTGTCACACTTGATTGGCCCTATTCTCTCATGTCTTATCCTCTTACTCCTCACATACTTGTAGAATGCCTTGGAATTTTACTTTTGCCAAGGCCTTCCATCTTGTATCTTCCGGTTTAAGAAACAGTTTCCGCATATTGTAGGCTCAAAGTCAAATTTGTTGTCAAAATAGGGATACAGTCAGTGGCCAGATCATTTAGTACATCAGACACCTCATTAATGCACATATCTAATCAGCTTATCTTGTGGCAGAAATTCAATGCAATAAAGCATATAGTCATGGTCAAGAGCTTCATTTGTTGTCAGAGTAAATATATAAATGACTCTGACATTGGAATGATTGTTAGTGTCAGAAGAGAAGGTTTGATAATTTTGAAAAATGCTGATTCCTGGGCAATGGGTCTCTTGAGTTTACAGAGATTAGTGTAAAATAAAAAAAATCCAATGAGTACCTGTTCTGTAGGTAAACACACTTTATTAATTGAAGAGATCAGTGGGAAATGGCCAGACTAGTTCAAGCTGATAGGAAATGACAGTAACTCAGATAATCACACATTAAAAGAGTCATGTGCAGAGAGCATCTCTGAACACAACATGTTGAACTGTGAAGAGAAAACAAGATTTAACTCAGCCAATCAATCATACTTGCTGCAGGGGAAGACTAGCACATCAAGAGCCAGTATTTTACTTGCTGCCGGGGAAGACTAGCACACAAGAGAGGTATTAACTTTAAAAAAAAAGACTAAAAAAAAGAGTCAAATCTGGTGTATAACTAACGGAATAAATTACTCTGCCACATATATTGGTGAAATCTGGTGCACTCCGAATGTAGCAGGGTTATTCCTATCATATTACTGGTCAAATATGTTGCAGCCCTAAAATAGTAAATGTCTCTGACACTGTTGCTGCTTAAATCTGGTGCATGCCTGATTTAAAAGTGTATCTCTGGCACACTTACTAGTCAAATCTGCTCTAACCCCGATATAAAAGACATCTCTAACATGCTTACTGGTCAAATCTGGTAGATCCCTGATAGAATAGGTGTCCATGTCACCCTTAACGGTCACATCTGGTAATAGATGTCTGTGACACTCTGACCAGTCGAATCCGGTGTAAACATGATAAAATAAATATCTCTGCCAAATTAGCGGTCATATCTGGTGCATCCCAATGCAACAGATGTCCATGACATGTTTAGTGTTCAAACATCCGGTGCTCTGATGCAATAAGTGTCTCTGATATTCTTATTAGACAAATCTTATACACCCCTCATATAATAGGAGTCCTGTTACACTCTGACCAGTCAAATCTGATGCATCTTGAACTAATAGGTGTCTCTGACACTCTTATCAGTCAAATCTCATGCCTCTTCAATCAATAGGAGTCTCTGAAACTCTTACCAGTCAAATCTCATGCATCTTGAATCAGTGGCTGCCTCTCATATGGCTATGAGTCATATCTGGTGCATCTTGAATCATAGGTGTCTCTGGCACAATAGACAGTCAGATCTGGTGAAATTGGATCAGTATGTGTTGCTAACACTCTTATCAGTCAAATTGGTTGCATCTTGAATCAATAGATATCGCTGACAATCTTACGTGTCAAATCTGGTACATTGTCAATCAGTGGGGGTCTCTGATTCCCCTACCAGTCAAATCTGGTGAATCTTGAATCAATAGTTGTCTCTGACATTCTTACCAGTGAAATCGGTTGAATCTTGAATCAATAGGTGTCTCTGACACTCAAATCTGGTCTATCTTGAATCACTAAGTATCTCTGGCACTTTTAACAGTCAGATCTAGTGTATATTGGATCATCAAGTGTTGCTAACACTCTTATCAGTCAGATCTGTTGCATATGAATCAGTAGATGTCTTTGACATTCTTACCAGTCAAATCTGGTGCATCCAGAATCAATTGGTGTCTCTGACACACAGAGCAGTCAAATTTGGTGCATTTTGAATCAAAAGGTATCTCTGACACTCTTACCTGTCAAATCTGGTGTGTCTTGAATCAATAGGTATTTCTGACTGTCTTACCAGTGAAATCGGGTGAACCTTGAATTAGTAGGTGTCTCTGACACTCTTATCAGTCAAATCTGGTAGATCTTCAATCAACAGGAATTCTGCAGATCTTCAATCAATAGGTATCTTTGGCACTCTTAACAGTCAAATCTGATGCATCTAGAATCAATATGTGCCTCTGACACACTTACCTGTCAAATCAGGTGCATCTTGAATCAATAGGTGTCCCTGACATTTACCTATCAAATCTGATTTGTCATGAATCAATAGGATTTTCTGAATCTTTTACCTGTCAAATTTGGTGCATCTCGAATAAATAGCTATCTCCGCCATTCATACCAGTAAAATCTGGTGCAACTTGAATGACTAGATGTCTCTGACTCTCTTACCAGTCAAATGTGGTGAATCTAGGATGAATAGGTGTTTCTAACACTGCTACAGTCATATCTGGTGCATCTTGATTGAATAGGTGTCTCTGCACTTTTACGTCAAATCCTGTGTAACATGAATCAATATGTGTCTCATTCTCTTACCAGTCAAATCCAGTGCATCTTGAATCAATAGGAGACTCTGTCCAGCTGGTGCATCTTGAATCAATAGGTGTCTTCAAAATTCTTACCAGTCAAATCTGCTGCATCTTGAATTAATAGGTGTCTCTGACACTCTTACAAGTCAAATCTGGTGTACAGATGTCCCCTGCTTTTCGAACGTTCACTTTACGAAACCTCACTGTTACCAAAGACCTACATTAGTACTCTGTTTTCACTTTCAGAAGGTGTTTTCACGGTTACGAAAAAAATCAGCGCGCGATAAAAAATCAGCACGCGATAAAAGGCAGCACGCTCCCCGAGCAGCCGCTCTCCCCTGGATTCGGAACGGCATTCTCGCCGGCATTGCATTAACACGTCTCTGTGGGCAGCCGTTAGCAAGATGAGTTGTAAGGTATTGGAAAAGCCTGAAAGAGCTCGTAAGGGTGTTACACTTAGCGTAAAACTAGACATAATTAAGCGTTTTGATAGAGGTGAACGAAGTAAGGACAAAATGAGTTTGGCTTGTGGAAGGTGACGAAGATGAAGTTGAAGAGGTTGTGGAATCCCATGACCAAGAACTGATAGATGAAGAGCTGATGCAATTGGAAGAGGAAAGGATATCAATCGAAACCAAATGCAGTAGCGAAATGAACATGAAGCAACTGCGTGAGATTTTCGCTGCAATGGTAAAGTACGACTTTAATTTTGAAAGGGTACGTAGGTTTAGGGGATATTTGCAAAATGGTTTGAGTCCTTACAAAGAACGGTATGATAGAAAAATGCACGAGGCTCAGCAGTCAAGCAAGCCTTCTTCATCAGCCACAGCAGACGATGAACCTTGACCTTCCACAGCGAGGCGGGCAGTCATAGGAGAAGATGAGAAGATGAGCTGCCTGCTCTAATGGAAACAGACAATGAGATGACACCCCAGTGTCCCACCACCGCAACCCCCGGGCCACGGACAGATACCGATTCGCGGAGAATGCAGCGGTAGCCAGAAGGCACACAGCACATCTTTAAGAAAAAAGCTGAAATAAACATGCTAATTAATTAGGTGTCACCCCACACGTAAATGTCGGCCCAGATCAGAGGTGATGCAATCAGCAGTCGGCACTGATCTGGGCCGACAATTACGTGTCCGGTGGCACTTAATTAATTAGCATGTTTATTTCAGCTTTTTTCTTAAAGATGTGCTGTGTGCCTTCCGGCTACCGCTGGACCCCTGCATGTTTTGCGGCATGTATTGATCGGCAGCCTGGAGGGTGGGGGCCACTGCACCACCTCAGCCTGCGACGACTCTGTCTAACACACCATCATCAGTGTGCTCGGCACTGTCTTCCCGATTCCAGTAAGTGATACTACACTGTACATACATTATTTCTACTTTATATCGGCCGTGCATTTTTACGTGTTATTTGGTATGATTTGGCAGCTTCATAGCTTAAAGGTTACTGGAGAGCGTTTGTGCCGTGCTTTTGCCAACAGCGCTTGCGTGAGATTTTCTGCCGAGAGCGCTTGCGTGAGATTTTCGCTTCGGCAAACAGTGCTGGTAATGATTGTGGGGAAGTATTTCTACCTTATATAGGCTGTGTATTTATCATATTATTCCTGCTTTTACTATATGTTACTGTTATTTTAGGTATTATGTGTTATTTGGCATGAAGAGTGTTCCTATGAAACGGTTTGTAAGCCGGAATGTCGTAAAGCGAAGAAGCAATTACCATTTGTTTATATGGAAAAAATTGTGAGCGTTCGCAGACCCAAAAATAACCTACCAAATCATGCCAAATAACACAAGATGCACCAGTTGGACGTGTAAGCATGCCAGAGACAACTATTGATTCAAGATGTACTAGATTTGACAGATAAGAGTGTCAGAGACACCTATTGATTCAAGATGCAGCTGATTTGACTATAGGAGTGTCAGAGTCAACTATTGTTTTGATTGAAGTTACACAGGATTTGACTTGTAAGAGTGTCAGGGACACCTATTCAATCACGATGCATCAGATATGACTATAGGAGTGTCAGAGTCACCTATTGTTTTGAGATGCAACAGATCTGACTGGTAAGAGGGTCTGAAACACCTATTGATTCAAGATGCACCAGATTTGACTGGTAAGAGTGTTAGAGACACCTATTGATTGAAGATGCACCAGGTTCAACTGGTAAGACTGTCAGAGACACCAATAGATTCATCATGAATCAGATTTAACTGGTAAAAGAATCAAACATGCCTATTGATTCAAGATGCATGCATTTGACTGCTAAGAGTATCAGAGATGCTGATTGATTCAAGATGCACCAAATTTGTCTGATGAGTGTCAGAGGTACCTATTGATTGATGATGCACCTGATTTGATTCAAACTGAACCCGATTTGACTGGTAAGAGTGTCATGACACCCACTGATACGAGATGCACAAGATATGTCTGGTAAGAGTGTTGGAGACACCTTTTGATTGGAGATACAGGTTTACCCCGCCATTATCACCAGTAAAATCTGGTGCAACTTGAATGCCTAGATGTCTCTGACTCTCTTACCAGTCAAATGTGGTGCATCTTGAATCAACAGGTGTTTCTGACACTGTTACAGTCATATCTGGTGCATCTTGATTGAATAGGTGTCTTGAATCAATATGTGTCTCATTCTCTTACCAGTCAAATCCAGTGCATCTTGAATCAATAGGTGTTTCTGACACGCTGACACATCCAGCTGGTGCATCTTGAATCAATAGGTGTCTTCAAAACTCTCACCAGTCAAATCTGCTGCATCTTGAATTAATAGGTGTCTCTGACACTCTTACAAGTCAAATCTGGTGTATCTTAAATCAAAAGGTGTCTCCAACACTCTTACCAGACATATCTGTGCATCTCATATCAATAGGTGTCATGATACTGTTACGTAACCGGCAACAATGAATATCAATCAAGTCAGGTTATATAAAAACAACCTAAACATTTATTAAACACAGATAAACGATAAAAAACAAACGAAAACCTTAACCGGAAGTTAACCACTATGCAGCCATTCAACGAATTGTCACTTGGTACTGATTCTTAAAGTGATAAATTCGAAAACAGTTCTTAAAGCGGTAAAGTCAAACACAGTTCTTAAAATAGTAAATTAGAAAGTCCAACAGATTTATACATTCAGTTTGGAGAGACTTCTCTGGAGAAGGATTTCTTCATAGACACGACTTTCCTGTTGGTTCTGTCCAAAGGATTCACGATGAAGGAAATAAACGGCTTAAAACCACTGACCTTAATTTCTAGAGAGCACCTTGCATAAACTACCTTGCTCTTTCGGCAAGAGTTATCTTCGATGCAGGTCGCTACTTCTTCAACGAAGACTCAATAAGGTTGATTCTTTATTAAACTGCCGAACATTCTCGACTTATTTTAATCCTTCATATCCTGTACTTCGATAAAGTCTTCACTCTCCAATACTGCTGGAAAAAGGTACATCAACACATCTAGCAAAAATTGCCAGTCCAGCACTATTGTACCTTGCAACAGAATGTAACACTCAGTTTTAAAAATGAAACTGCGTCATAAAATAAATATGCAACAGAAACAGAGACACAGACGCACGATCTAACTGGAAAACTAAAAACTAAAACCTAACTGCGTCATCTGAAGTCTTCCCTTATGTACCCGTGGTGAACTTGTCCTCACATGACCTCACATCGGTGGGACAATTATATCAGGTGACCTCCAAAAGAGCATTACATCATTCTCACAAAAAAGTCACCAGATCTCCTTGAGGTATGTAACACCTCCCTCCAAAAAAAATTCTGGTCTCTTAAGGAACAAAATTTTAACAATTAACAATTTACACACACAAAAAAAACAAATTTACAACATACACAATATACACAGTATTCTCTTCCAGCACTTTACGAACTAATATATAGTAGGAGTGTTACAAATGTTAAAATACCACTCCATAAAAATAAAAAAAATTTTCATTGTACATTTAACATCTAGATGGACAATCAGCGATCACATTATCTTTCCCCTTAATATGAGTGATCAAAATATTGTACTCCTGTAACATTAAACTCCAATTTAATAATCTTCTGTTTTTGTTTTTCATCTTACTTAAAAACCCTAACAGATTATGATCAGTATGAACTGTGAGTGGTTTATGAGTAGTACTAACATACACTTCAAAATGTTGTAAAGCCAAAACAAGAGATAATAATTTCTTTTCTATTGTTGAATAATTTCCTTGATGGGCATTAAATTTCTTAGAAAAATAAGCTACCGGACGATCGACTTCATCACCATCATCTCTTTGAAGTAACACTGCTCCTGCAGCTTCATCACTAGCAGCTACAGCTAACGAAAATGGTTTTTCAAAGTCAAGAGATTTAAGTACAGGTTGACTACGTGTTATAGTTTTCAATTTATCAAATGCCTCCTGACAAGACTCTGTCCAAACAAACTTTTCATTTTTCTTCAAGAGATTAGTTAATGGAAGAGCAATGTTCGCAACATCCTTACAAAATTTTCTGTAATATCCTACCATACCCAAGAATCTTCTAAGAGTTTTCTACCAGTTGAAGTGGGTACTTCTAAAATTGCCTGAACTTTCACCTGAACAGGTGCTATTTTTCCCTGACCCACAACATAACCAAGGTAAGTCACTGTGGCATGACCAAATTCACTTTTAGTTAAGTTAATAGTTGTTATCTTCTGAAAGTCTCTCAAATAATTTCTCCACTGCAGTAATATGTGCTTTCCACCTATCATTTCCTGTAACTAAATCATCAATATAGGCATCTGTATCTTTTAATCCCTGAATCACACTATTAATCATCCTCTGAAAAGTACCTGGTACATTCTTCATCCCAAATGGAAGAACATTATATTCATCTCACCCAGATGGGGTTACAAATGCAGAAATCTCCCTACCTCTATCCATCAATGGAACACACAAATAACCTTTTAACAAGTCAATCTTTGAAAGGAATTTGGCCTGTCCAACTTTATCCACACAATCATCTACCCTAGAGATTGGATATGCATCAGTTTTTGTCACACCATTCACCTTCCTGTAATCTGTACAAAACCTAATACTATTGTCTGGCTTAGGCACCATAACACACAGTGAACTCCAATTCGATTTAGAATGTCTAATAATATCATTCTCTAACATATACTTAATTTCTTGTTCAGCAAGTTCACATTTTTCCCTGTTCATTTGATACGGATGTTGTTTTATGGGTTTTGCATCTCCAACATCTACATCATGTGTAGCTACGGTGGTTCTTCTTGAAACATCTGGAAATAAATCTCTATATTTAAAAAATAACCGTTTCATCTGCTCTCTCTGCTCTGGCTGTAAATGAGCTAATTTTTCATCAATATTTTCCAGAATTTTTGAATTTGGTAACCTGGCTGAAATAATGTTGGGTTTAAAATGAGTTTCAGATGAATCATCCATTAAGTTTTTATCAAGATCAGACTCATTATTGATCACAACAGTCATAGCAGCAACTTCTCTCTCATAATACGGTATTATCATATTTATATGACACAGCTGTGTTGTCTTTCTTCGATCTGGGGTTTTTATCATGTAATCCACATCATTTGCCTTAGATATAATATCATAAGGACCATGAAATTTAGCTTGTAATGGGTTCGTTTGCACCGGGAAAAGAACCAACACCTTATCTCCGGGGTTAAATAACCTCATCCTAGCTTCCTTATCATACCAAGTCTTCATCTTCTCTTGAGCTAATTTTAAATTTTCCTTGGCCAAGCTACAAGCTTTATATAATCTTTCTTTAAATTTTAAAACATAATCTAGCAAATTAGTGTGTACCTCTTTATTAATCCACTGTTCCTTCAACAAGACCAAAGTTCCTCGAACTCTATGCCCAAACACAAGTTCAAAAGGACTAAAACCTAATGATTCCTGCACTGCCTGTCTTACTGCAAAAAGTGATAAATGTATACCTTCATCCCAGTCCTTTTCACTTTCCACACAATATGTCCTAATCATAATTTTTAATGTAGAATGAAATCTCTCCAAAGCTCCTTGTGATTCTGGATGATAGGCTGAGGAAATAATCTGTTTTGCTCCCAGTTTATAAACTATCTGCTGAAACAATCCAGTCTTAAAATTACTACCTTGATCTGATGGTATTTCCTTAGTCAGCCCAAAATAAATAAAGAATTTTATAAGAACCTTTCTCACAGTTTTGGCTGTTATATTCCTAAGAGGTATTGCCTCTGGAAACCTACATGCTGTGCACATAATAGTTAATGAATATTGAAGTCCAGTTTTAGTTTTTGGCAAAGGACCTACACAGTCTACAATGATTTTTGAGAATGGCTCACCAAATACAGGAATTGGTTGCAGTGGGGCCACTGGAGTAACCTGATTAGGTTTACCAACAATTTGACATGTATGACACATTCTATAAAATGTCGCCACATCTTGTCTTAAACTAGGCCAATAAAAATGTTTAGAAAATTTGTTCATAGTTTTCTTTACCCCTAAATGACCACCCAAAGGAATACTATGAGCTATAGTTAAAATCTCATTTCGGTAAATTTTAGGAACAACTACCTGATGATTAACTTCCCATTCCTCACTAGCAGGAATTGTAGGTGATCTCCACTTTCTCATTAATACCCCCTTTTCAAAATAATATCCAACTGGTACTTTTCCAATTTCACTATCTGGAAGAGCTTGCTCCTTTAATTTAATTATCTCAGGATCTCTACCCTGCTCTGCTATCATCTCCTTCCGAGATAAAGACAAATCTTCCTGATCAGACTTACCACCAAAATCCTGATCAAATAACGTAGGTAAGAAAGTTTCTGATACATCCTCAAAATTCGAATCTTGATTCGAACAGTCATGGGTAACAACCTCATCCTTTACATCAGTCTTTTTAGCCATAGCTCTTGTTACAACACAGGAAGAATCTGTGTTAGAATCCCTCTGTGGTTCCTCAAAATTAGGATTTATTGTTAAATGCACTTCAGAAAAAACTTGTCCACCTGCTAAATCATTCCCTAACAAAAGAGAAACATCATTCACAGGTAAACTGAATTGTAGTTCTACTTTAACAACCCCGGTAACTAATCCTGACCTTAAATTTACTCTATGTAAATGTACTGGCGTAAGGGCACTCCCAACTCCTCTTATATAATTTACCTCACAAATGTCAGACTCATCACTAAACTTTAACAGAGACTTGGCTGGCACCAGGGCAGGAATGGATTCTCAAAATTCCTGGATTTCAGTGCTTTAAAAGGGATGGGGGGGGGAAGGAGAGGAGGGGTGGCATTACTGGTCAGGGATACTATTACAGCTACAGAAAGGGTGCGTAATGTAGCAGGATGCTCTTTTGAGTCAGTATGGGTGGAAGTCAGGAACAGGAAGGGAGCAGTTACTCTATTGGGGGTATTCTATAGGCCCCTTGGTAGCAGCAGAGATACAGAGGAGCAGATTGGGAGGCAGATTTTGGAAAGGTGCAAAAATGGGTGGCAGTGTTAGCTGTGAGGAGGATGCTAAGAGGATGCAGAGTGACTTGGATAGGTTAGGTGAGTGGGCAAATTCATGGCAGATGCAATTTAATGTGGATAAATGTGAAGTTATCCACTTTGGTGGCAAAAATAGGAAAACAGATTATTATCTGAATGGTGGCCGATTAGGAAAAGGGGAGGTGCAACGAGACCTGGGTGTCATTATACACCAGTCATTGAAAGTGGGCATGCAGGTACAGCAGGCGGTGAAAAAGGAGAATGGTATGCTGGCATTTATAGCAAGAGGATTCGAGTACAGGAGCAGGGAGGTACTACTGCAGTTGTACAAGGCCTTGGTGAGACCACACCTGGAGTATTGTACAACGTTGCTGCTGAATGCAGCAGGCCAAGCAGCATCTATAGGAAGAGGCGCAATCGACGTTTCAGGCCGAGACGCTTCGTCAGGACTAACTGAAGGAAGAGTGCACTCTTCCTTCAGTTAGTCCTGACGAAGGGTCTCGGCCTGAAACGTCGACCGCGCCTCTTCCTATAGATGCTGCTTGGCCTGCTGCGTTCACTAGCAACTTTGATGTATGTTGCTTGAATTTCCAGCATCTGCAGAATTCCTGTTGTTTCCTGGAGTATTGTGTGCAGTTTTGGTCCCCTAATCTGAGGAAAGACATCTTTGCCATAGAGGGAGTACAAAGAAGGTTCACCAGATTGATTCCTGGGATGGCAGGACTTTCATATGAAGAAAGACTGGATGAACTGGGCTTGTACTCGTTGGAATTTAGAAGATTGAGGGGGGATCTGATTGAAACGTATAAAATCCTAAAGGGATTGGACAGGCTAGATGCAGGAAGATTGTTCCCGATGTTGGGGAAGTCCAGAACAAGGGGTCACAGTTTGAGGATAAAGGGGAAGCCTTTTAGGACCGAGATTAGGAAAAACTTCTTCATACAGAGAGCGGTGAATCTGTGGAATTCTCTGCCACAGGAAACAGTTGAGGCCAGTTCATTGGCTATATTTAAGAGGGAGTTAGATATGGCCCTTGTGGCTACGGGGATCAGGGGGTATGGAGGGAAGGCTGGGGCGGGGTTCTGAGTTGGATGATCAGCCATGATCATAATAAATGGTGGTGCAGGCTCGAAGGGCCGAATGGCCTACTTCTGCACCTATTTTCTATGTTTCTATGTTTCTATAACAGGGTTGTTATCATGGGTGACTTTAACTTCCCTAATATTGATTGGCACCTGATTAGTTCCAAAGGTTTAGATGGGGCAGAGTTTGTTAAGTGTGTCCAGGATGGATTCCTGTCACAGTATGTTGACAGGCTGACCAGGGGGAATGCCATACTAGATCTAGTACTAGGTAATGAACCTGAGCAGGTCACAGATCTCTCAGTGGGTGAGCATCTGGGGGACAGTGACCACTGTTCCCTGGCCTTTAGCATTATCATGGAAAAGGATAGAATCAGAGAGGACAGGAAAATTTTTAATTGGGGAAAGGCAAATTATGAGGCTGTAAGGCTAGAACTTGCGGGTGTGAATTGGGATGATGTTTTTGCAGGGAAATGTACTATGGACATGTGGTCAATGTTTAGAGATCTCTTGCAGGATGTAAGGGATAAATTTGTCCCAGTGAGGAAGATAAAGAATGTTAGGGTGAGGGAATCATGGGTGACAAATGAGGTGGAAAATCTAGTCAGGTGGAAGAAGGCAGCATACATGAGGTTTAGGAAGCAAGGATCAGATGGGTCTATTAAGGAATATAGGGTAGCAAGAAAGGAGCTTAAGAAGGGGCTGAGAAGAGCAAGAAGGGGGCATGAGAAGGCCTTGGCAAGTAGGGTAAAGGAAAACCCCAAGGCATTCTTCAATTATGTGAAGAACAAAAGGATGACAGGAGTGAAGATAGGACCGATTAGAGATAAAGGTGGGAAGATATGCCTGGAGGCTATGGAAGTGAGCAAGGTCCTCAATGAATACTTCTCTTTGGTATTCACCAATGAGAGGGAACTTGATGATGGTGAGGACAATATGAGTGAGGTTGATGTTCTGGAGCATGTTGATATTAAGAGAAAGGAGGTGTTGGAGTTGTTAAAATACATTAGGATGGGTAAGTTCCCGGGGCCTGACGGGATATTCCGCAGGCTGCTCCACGAGGCAAGGGAAGAGATTGCTGAGCCTCTGGCTAGGATCTTTATGTCCTCGTTGTCCACGGGAATGGTACCGGAGGATTGGAGGGAGGCGAATGTTGTCCCCTTGTTCAAAAAAGGTAGTAGGGATAGTCCGGGTAATTATAGACCAGTGAGCCCTACGTTTGTGGTGGGAAAACTGTTGGAAAAGATTCTTAGAGATCTGATCTATGGGCATTTAGAGAATCATGGTCTGATCAGGGACAGTCAGCATGGCTTTGTGAAGGGCAGATCGTGTCTAACAAGCCTGATAGAGTTCTTTGAGGAGGTGACCAGGCATATAGATGAGGGTAGTGCAGTGGATGTGATCTACATAGATTTTAGTAAGGCATTTGACAAGGTTCCACACGGGAGGCTTATTCAGAAAGTTAGAAGGCATGGGATCCAGGGAAGTTTGGCCAGGTGGATTCAGAATTGGCTTGCCTGCAGAAGGCAGAGGGTTGTGGTGGAGGGAGTACATTCAGTTTGGAGGATTGTGACTAGTGATGTCCTACAAGGATCTGTTCTGGGACCTCTACTTTTCATGATTTTTATTAACCACCTGGATGTGGGGGTAGAAGGGTGAGTTGGCAAGTTTGCACACGACACAAAGGTTGGTGGTGTTGTGGATAGTGTAGAGGATTGTCGAAGATTGCAGAGAGACATTGATAGGATGCAGAAGTGGGCTGAGAAGTGGCAGATGGAGTTCAACCCGGAGAAATGTGAGGTGGTACACTTTGGAAGGACAAACTCCGAGGCAGAGTACAAAGTAAATGGCAGGATACTTGGTAGTGTGGAGGAGCAGAGGGATCTGGGGGGTACGTGTCCATAGATCCCTGAAAGTTGCCTCACAGGTGGATAGGGTAGTTAAGAAAACTTATGGGGTGTTAGCTTTCATAAGTCGAGGGATAGAGTTTAAGAGTTGCGAGGTAATGATGCAGCTCTATAAAACTCTGGTTAGGCCACACTTGGAGTACTGTGTCCAGTTCTGGTCTCCTCACTATAGGAAGGATGTGGAAGCATTGGAAAGGGTACAGAGGAGAATTACCAGGATGCTGCCTGGTTTAGAGAGTATGCATTACGATCAGAGATTAAGGGAGCTAGGGCTTTACTCTTTGGAGAGAAGGAGGATGAGAGGAAACATGATAGAGGTGTACAAGATAATAAGAGGAATAGATAGAGTGAACAGCCAGCGCTTCTTCCTCAGGGCACCACTGCTCAATACAAGGGGACATGGCTTTAAGGTAAGGGGTGGGAAGTTCAAGGGGAATATTAGAGGAAGGTTTTTTACTCAGAGAGTGGTTGGTGCGTGGAATGCACTGCCTGAGTCAGTGGTGGAGGCAGATACACTAGTGAAGCTTAAGAGACTACTAGACAGGTATATGGAGGAATTTAATGTGGGGGCTTATATGGGAGGCAGGATTTGAGGGTCGGCACAACATTGTGGGCGGAAGGGCCTGTACTGTGCTGTACTATTCTGTGTTCTATGATATACAGTAGGCCACAGCAAGAGCTTCAGATACAGTAGATGAATCCCAACAGGCTCACAGGTGAAGTGTTGCCTCACCCTAGAGGGACTATTTGGGATCCAGAATGGCAGTGAGGGACGAGGTGTAATGTCAGTTGCAGTGCTTGTTCCACCCGCTTGCCCTACACCTCCTCTCTCACTTCCATTCAGGGCCCCAAATACTCCATATATGCCCCTGGGCCTGCTGAGTTCTTCCAGCATTCTGTGAGTGTTCCATATAAAACATTATATCCTTGCTTTTATGTTCTATTCCTCTCAAAATGAACGCTAACGTTGCAATTACCTTCCTTATCACTGACTTAACCAACAAGTTAACCTTTAGGGAATGCTGCTTGAGGACTCCCACGTCCCTTTGCACCTTGGATTTTTGAGTTTTCTCTCCAGTCATAAAATTGTCTATGCTTTTAAACGCAAACAACAGGAATTCTGCAGATGCTGGAAATTCAAGCAACACCCATAAAAGTTGCTGGTGAACGCAGCAGGCAAAGCAGCATCTGTAGGAAGAGGTACAGTCGACGTTTCAGGCTGAGACCCTTCGTCAGGACTAACTGAAGGAAGAGTGAGTAAGGGATTTGAAAGTGGGAGGGGGAGGGATGGAGCCAAGAGCTGGACAGGTGATAGGCAAAAGGGATACGAGAGGATCATGGGACAGGAGGTCCGGGAAGAAAGACAAGGTGGGGGGGAACCCAGAGGATGGGCAAGGGGTATATTCAGAGGGACAGAGGGAGAAAAAGGAGAGTGAGAGAAAGAATGTGTGCATAAAAATAAGTAACAGATGGGATACGAGGGGGAGGTGGGGCATCAGCGGAAGTTAGAGAAGTCGATGTTCATGCCATCAGGTTGGAGGCTACCCAGACGGAATATAAGGTGTTGTTCCTCCAACCTGAGTGTGGCTTCATCTTTACAGTAGAGGAGGCCGTGGATAGACATGTCAGAATGGGAATGGGATGTGGAATTAAAATGTGTGGCCACTGGGAGATCCTGCTTTCTCTGGTGGACAGAGTGTAGATGTTCAGCAAAGCGGTCTCCCAGTCTGCGTCGGGTCTCACCAATATATAGAAGGCCACATCGGGAGCACCGGACGCAGTATATCACCCCAGCTGACTCACAGGTGAAGTGTTGCCTCACCTGGAAGGACTGTTTGGGGCCCTGAATGGTGGTAAGGGAGGAAGTGTAAGGGCATGTGTAGCACTTGTTCCGCTTACACAGGTAAGTGCCAGGAGGGAGATCAGTGGGGAGGGATGGGGGGGACGAGTGGACAAGGGAGTTGTGTAGGGAGCGATCCCTGCGGAATGCAGAGAGAGGGGGGAGGAGGGAAAGATGTGCTTAGTGGTGGGATCCCGTTGGAGGTGGCGGAAGTTACGGAGAATAATATGTTGGACCCCTTTCTAGATCTTTTTGCCCCTGTCTCTGGAGACTGCTTATCCACTGATGTCTACTATAAGCCTACTGACTCTCACAGCTATCTGGCCTACTCCTCTTCTCACCCTATCTCTTGCAAAAATGCCATCCCCTTCTCGCAATTCCTCCGTCTCCGCCGCATCTGCTCTCAGGATGAGGCTTTTCATTCTAGGACGAGGGAGATGTCTTCCTTTTTTAAAGGAAGGGGCTTCCCTTCCTCCACTATCAACTCTGCTCTTAAACGCATCACCCCCATTTCACGTACATCTGCTCTCACTCCATCCTCCCGCCACCCCACTAGGAGTAGGGTTCCCCTGGTCCTCACCTACCACCCCACCAGCCTCCGGGTTCAACATATTATTCTCCGTAACTTCCGCCACCTCCAACGGGATCCCACCACTAAGCACATCTTTCCCTCCCCCCCTCCCGCTTTCCGCAGGGATCGCTCCCTACGCGACTCCCTTGTCCATTCGTCCCCCCCATCCCTCCCCACTGATCTCCCTCCTGGCACTTATCCGTGTAAGCGGAACAAGTGCTACACATGCCCTTACACTTCCTCCCTTACCACCATTCAGGGCCCCAGACAGTCCTTCCAGGTGAGGCAACACTTCACCTGTGAGTCGGCTGGGGTGATATACTGCGTCCGGTGCTCCCGATGTGGCCTTTTATATATTGGCGAGACCCGACACAGACCGGGAGACTGCTTTGCTGAACATCTACGCTCTGTCCGCCAGAGAAAGCAGGATCTCCCTGTGGCCACACATTTTAATTCCACATCCCATTCCCATTCTGACATGTCTATCCACGGCCTCCTCTACTGTAAAGATGAAGCCACACTCAGGTTGGGGGAACAACACTTTATATTCCATCTGGGTAGCCTCCAACCTGATGGCATGAACATTGACTTCTCTAACTTCCGCTAAGGCCCCACCTCCCCCTCGTACCCCATCTGTTACTTATTTTTATGCACACATTCTTTCTCTCACTCTCCTTTTTCTCCCTCTGTCCCTCTGAATATACCTCTTGCCCATCCTCTGGGTCACCCCCCCCCCCGTCTTTCTTCCCGGACCTCCTGTCCCATGATCCTCTCGTATCCCTTTTGCCTATCACCTGTCCAGCTCTTGGCTCCATCCCTCCCCCTCCTGTCTTCTCCTATCATTTTGGATCTCCCCCTCCCCCTTCCACTTTCAAATCTCTTACTCACTCTTCCTTCAGTTAGTCCTGACGAAGGGTCTCGGCCTGAAACGTCGACTGTACCTCTTCCTAGAGATGCTGCCTGGCCTGCTGCATTCACCAGCAACTTTGAGTGTGTTGCTATGCTTTTAAATTTCCTTTCTTTTTCTAATTTTTTTATTACTGTAATTTCTACATAGAAGAATAGAGTCCAAAAAAATACATATTATAAAACAAAAGAAAAATTATAATAAAAACAACAGGAATTCTGCAGATGCTGGAAATTCAAGCAACACACATCAAAGTTGCTGGTGAACGCAGCAGGCCAGGCAGCATCTGTAGGAAGAAGTGCAGTCGACGTTTCAGGCCGAGACCCTTCGTCCTGACGAAGGGTCTCGGCCTGAAACGTCGACTGCACCTCTTCCAAAAAATATAATAATACCAGATACATTAATCACATTAACAAACTCCTTACCCTATATTCATATAGATTAGATTAATTTGTATGTTAGAATATGAACAATTTCATATAAAAAAAATCTATACCCACTATCAAAGTTGAAGCTGTTTGGTAAAGAAAAAAAAACAAAAAAAAACCTTATCAGATAATGAGGTATTGTACCGGTGTGCTACACACAGCACTAGAATAACCACACGAGTCGGTGAGTTGGAGTTGCGATGAAAGAGATTTATTCAAACTTCGCGGCCTCCTTTAAAGCCTTCCCATTCCTGCCCTCCCTGGGGCGGGACTGCTGTGGGGAATGCATATTCCCAGACCCTTTTCGCGCGCGGGATTTTCCCACTGCTGGTGAAGATGGCCTGGCGCCCTTTTTGCTGCCGGCCCTCTGCCTGCGCGCGCTGTTTCGTGGGCCGGTTCACTTGTGTAGAAAGTGGGTCGCCACATAACCCCCCCCCCCAGAACCGGCGATACCTCCCCCAATGTCCACAGTCTGGATCGGCCTCTGTTTGGGAGGTCTGCCCCCACGCCGCGGTGCCTGAGTCTGGACCAGCTGCGCCAAGTCCACATGGGCCGGTTTGAGTCGGTCCACCGTGAAAACCTCCTTTCTCCCCACAGTGTCCATCACGAACGTGGACCCGTTGTTGCTGATCACCTTGAACGGCCCCTCGTAGGGCCGCTGTAGCGGTGCCCGGTGTCCGCCCCGTCGTACAAAAAGAAACTTACAGTTCTGCAGGTCTTTGGGTACGCAGGTCGGGCTCTGTCCGTGCTGTGAAGTGGGTATGGGGGCCAGGTTACCGAGCCTCTCCCGTAGTCTGTCCAGGACTGCTGTGGGTTCTTCCTCTTGCCCCCTTGGGGCTGGTATGAACTCTCCTGGGACGACCAGGGGTGCTCCGTACACCAACTTGGCCGACGAGGTGTGTAGATCCTCTTTGGGCGCCGTGCGGATTCCGAGCAGGACCCAGGGAAGTTCGTCCACCCAGTTAGGCCCCTCCAGGTGGGCCATGAGAGCCGATTTCAGGTGACGGTGGAAGCGCTCCACTAGTCCGTTCGACTGTGGGTGGTAGGCAGTTGTGTGGTGTAGCTGTGTTCCTAAAAGTCTGGCCATAGCCGACCACAGGCTGGAGGTGAACTGGGCGCCCCTGTCGGAGGTAATGTGGGCTGGTACCCCGAAGCGTGCTACCCAGGTTGCGATCGGTGCTCGGGCGCAGGATTCGGAGGTGGTGTCGCTGAGCGGGACCGTCTCTGGCCATCTGGTGAACCAGTCTATCATAGTTAGGAGGTACCGCACTCCTCGCGACACTGGCAGGGGCCCCACGATATCCACATGGATGTGGTCGAACCTCCGGCGGGTGGGTTCGAACCGCTGCGGCGGAGCCTTGGTGTGCCGCTGCACCTTGGCCATTTGGCACTGCATGCACGTTTTGACCCATTCACTGACCTGTTTACGAAGTCCATGCCACACAAACCTGTTGGCGACCAGCCGGACGGTTGTCCTGATGGAGGGGTGTGCTAAGTTGTGAATGGACTCGAAAACCCGCCGGCGCCAGGCTGCTGGGACGACGGGGCGGGGTTGGCCGGTAGCGACGTCACACAGTAGGGTCCTCTCACCTGGGCCTACGGGGAGGTCTTGGAGCTGCAAACCGGAGACTGCAGTCCTGTAACTGGGGATCTGAGCGTCTGCCTGCTGTGCCTCTGCCAGCGCTGCATAGTCCACCCCCTGGGACAGGGCCTGTATGGTCGGTCTGGAAAGTGCGTCCGCCACGACGTTGTTCTTTCCAGAGACATGCTGGATGTCCATCGTGTACTCGGAGATGTAGGACAGATGTCGCTGCTGGCGGGACGACCAGGGGTCGGACACCTTAGTGAACGCAAAGGTAAGCGGTTTGTGGTCTGTGAACGCGGTGAAGGGCCTACCTTCTAAGAAGTACCTGAAATGCCGGATTGCCAGGTATAGTGCCAATAGCTCCCGGTCGAAAGCACTGTATTTGAGTTCGGGTGGTCGTAGGTGTTTGCTGAAGAACGCCGGGGGTTGCCATCGACCCTTGATGAGTTGTTCCAGCACTCCACCGACTGCTGTGTTGGATGCGTCCACCGTGAGGGCAGTAGGAACGTCCGTTCTGGGGTGCACTAGCATCGCGGCGTTTGCTAAGGCTTCTTTGGTTTTAACGAAAGCGGTTGCGGCCTCTTCGTCCCAGGTAATGTCCTTGCCCTTACCCGACATCAGAGTGAACGGGGGCGCATGGTTGGGGCTGCTGAGGGGAGGAAACGGTGGTAGAAATTCACCATACCCACGAATTCCTGCAGGCCTTTGATTGTGTTGGGTCGGGGGAAGTGGCGGACCGCGTCTACCTTGGCGGGCAGCGGGGTTGCCCCGTCTTTAGTAATCCTGTGGCCCAGGAAGTCGATGGTGTCGAGTCCGAACTGGCATTTGGCTGGGTTGATTGTAAGGCCGAATTCGCTCAGGCAGGAGTAGAGCTGGCGGAGGTGGAACAGATGCTCCTGCCGACTACTGCTGGCTATGAGGATGTCGTCCAAATAGATGAATGCAAAGTCCAGGTCGCGTCCCACCGCGTCCATTAGCCGCTGGAAAGTCTGTGCGGCATTCTTTAGACCAAACGGCATTTGGAGGAATTCGAAAAGTCCGAACGGGGTGATAAGTGCTGTTTTGGGGATGTCGTCCGGATGTACAGGGATTTGATGGTATCCCCGGACGAGGTCTACCTTGGAAAAGATCCTTGCACCGTGTAGGTTTGCTGCGAAGTCTTGAATGTGCGGCACAGGGTAGCGGTCTGGCGTTGTAGCCTCGTTCAGTCTGTGGTAGTCACTGCATGGTCTCCAGCCCCCCCCATTGCCTTGGGCACCATGTGAAGGGGGGAGGCCCATGGGCTGTCGGACCGTCGTATGATCCCTAATTCCTCCATCTTCTTGAACTCCTCCTTCGCCAGTCGGAGCTTGTCCGGGGGAAGCCTTCGAGCACGGGCGTGGAGGGGTGGTCCCTGGGTTGGGATGTGGTGCTGTACTCCGTGTCTGGGCATGGCTGCCGTGAACTGCGGTGTCAGTACTGATGGGAAATCCGCCAGGACCCTGGTGAATTCATCGTCAGACAGCGTGATGGAGTCCAGGTGTGGGGCTGGCAACTGTGCTTCACCCAGGGAGAACGTTTGAAAAGTCTTGGCGTGGACTAATCGCTTCCCTTGCAAGTCGACCAGCAGGCTGTGGGCTCGTAGAAAATCTGCCCCCAGCAGTGGTTGGGCCGCGGCGGCCAGTGTGAAGTCCCATGTGAACTGGCTGGAGCTGAACTGTAGCCGCACCGTGCGGGTGCCGTAGGTTCGTATTGTGCTGCCATTAGCGGCCCTCAGGGTGGGTCCCGGTTCTCTGTTGCGGGTGTCGTAACTCGTTGGAGGTAAAACGCTGATCTCCGCTCCGGTGTCAACCAAAATGCGGTGTCCCGACTGCTTGTCCCAGACGTACAGGAGGCTGTCCTGATGGCCAGCCGCCGTAGCGATCGGCAGCAGCTGGGCCTTGGCGTTTCCCAGGAATTTGCAAGGTGGTCTGCAGCAGCGGGCCTCCGTGCCCCACCGCTGGTGGTAGAAACACCATTGTTCGTTGGGCTCCTCACTCCCATTGCCAGGTTTTGTAGGCTCTGCTGCCGGGCCTGGTCTGGTCTGTCATTGGGCACGCAGCTTGGTGATCTGTGCGATGGATGCCCCTCTCTCTTTCCTGGCATTCCACAGCACATCTGCTCTGGCCGCCACCTCCCGGGGTTTGCTGAAACCTGCGTCGGACAGCAGCAGGCATATGTCCTCGGGCAGTTGCTCCAGGAA
The DNA here is from genome assembly GCF_963921235.1 of Mobula hypostoma. Lineage (NCBI taxonomy): Eukaryota > Metazoa > Chordata > Chondrichthyes > Myliobatiformes > Myliobatidae > Mobula > Mobula hypostoma. Next base: position 60,672 of record NW_026948172.1, on the reverse strand, counting down.
CGCCTGCTCAAACATGAGGCAGGGTTTGTGTCCTTCAGCCAGGGCCAGCATCTCGTTCATCAATGCTGACGGCGGCCTGTCTTCCAAACCATCCAGGTGCATTAAGCGGCGTGCTCGTTCGCGCTGAGAGAGTCTTAAAGTCCTTATGAGCAGGGCTTTGAATGCTGTGTACTTGCCGTCCTCCGGGGGCGACTGTATAAACTCCCCAACTTGTGCAGCTGTCTCCTGGTCGAGGGAGCTCAGCACGTAGTAGTAGAAAGTGGACTCCGAGGTTATCTGCCGAATGTGGAATTGTGCTTCTGCCTATTCAAACCACAGATGGGGTCGCAGCGGCCAAAAGTTTGGCAGTTGTAACAAAACTGCGTGAACAGATGCGGCATCGGTCATCTCTGGCCCAAATATCGAATGGGTCGTTGGGGTCACCAATTGTAGCGGTGTGCTACACACAGCGCTAAAATAACCACACGGAGTCGGTGAGTTAGAGTTGCGATGGAAGTGGTTTATTCAAACTTCGCGGCCTGCTTTAAAGCCTTCCATTTCTCGTCCTCCCTGGGTGGGACAGCTGTGGGGAATGCATATTCCCAGAACCTTTCCGCGCACGGGATTTTCCCCCTGCTGGTGAAGATGGCCTGGCGCCCTTTCTGGGGCCGGCCCTCTGCCTGCGCGCTCTGTTTCGTGGGCCGGTTCACTTGTGTAGAAAGTGGGTCGCCACAGAATGCCATTAACCAACTTTAATAGGAAATCAAAGATTATGAAAATAATTTAAAAACAACCCTCACAAATTTTTAAAATCTTGGTTAGATTCGGAAATTGAATCAACAAATTTAAAAAGAATGGAGGTTTAGCTTTTAAACTTTCTACCAAAGTGCATGACCATACACTTCACAACACTGTTTTCCATCTTTGCCCATTCCCCATAACTGTCTAAATCCCTCTGCATCTCTCTGCTTCCTCGATACTACCTGCCCCTCCACCGATCTTCACATCGTTCACTAACTTAGCCTCTAAGCCATCAATTCCATCATCAAAATCCTTGATATATAATGTAAAAAGAAGCGGTTCCAACATAACATCCCAACTTCTGTACTCAGTACCTGGACTTATGAAAGCCAGAGTGCCAAAAGCTCTCTTTACGACCCTATCTACCTGTGATTTCTCTTTCAAGAAATTACGGCTCCCTCTGTTCAAATGCATTTCTCAGTCCTAACGTTCACGGTGTTAAATTCTCTGTTCAACCATAAAACCATAACCCACAGGAGCAGAATTAGGCCTTTTGACTCATCGTCAGCTCCGCCATTCAATCATGGCTGATCCTTTTCCTCCCCTCCTCAGCCCCACCAAAATGATCTCCCAGTCTGTGTCGGGTCTCGCCAATATATAGATGGTTTTGCTGAACACCTACGCTCTGTCCGCCAGAGAAAGCAGGATCTCACAGTGGCCACACATTTTAATTCCACATCCCATTCCCATTCTGATATGTCTATACACGGCCTTCTCTACCGTAAAGATGAAGCCACACTCAGGTTGGAGGAACAACACCTTATATTCTGTCTGGGTAGCCTCCAACCTGATGGCATGAACATTGACTTCTCTAACTTCCGCTAATGCCCCACCTCCCCCTCGTACCCCATCTGTTATTTATTTATATACACACACATTCTTTCTCTCTCTCTGTCCTTTTTCTCCCTCTGTCCCTTTCACTATACCCCTTGTCCATCCTCTGGGTTTCCCCCTCTCCCCTGTCTTTCTCCCCAGATCTCCTGTCCCATGATCCTCTCATATCCCCTTTGCCAATCACCTGTCCAGCTCTTGGCTCCATCCCTCCCTCTCCTGTCTTCTCCTATCATTTTGGATCTCCCCCTCCCCCTACCACTTTCAAATCTCTTACTAGCTCTTCCTTCAGTTAGTCCTGATGAAGGGTCTCAGCCTGAAACGTCGACTGCACCTCTTCTTACAGATGCTGCCTGGCCTGCTGCGTTCACCAGCAACTTTGATGTGTGTTGCTTGAATTTCCAGCATCTGCAGAATTCCTCGTGTTTGCTTCTTTGATTATGCCTTGATTCCAATCGTTAACTTCCCACTTACTGCCAATTCGCTTGATGACAACACAACTGGTCTCCATCAAAAACTACAGTATAAGAACCACTGTTCACAACCACTGGTCGCCAGTTCGTTGGTCCTTTTTCCTGTGAGATAACTACAGTCCCCGACCGCTTAGAACCGGTTGTTCTAAGTTTAGCTCCTGTTTCAAGGTTTAGCTGTGAGACTCCGTTTCTCTAAGTCAAGGCTCTGTGTCAAGATTCCTCCTGTTTGCTGTTCGCCATTTACGCCCGTGAAAGCATCCAAACTCAATCTCCATGCCTGTGTCCTGCACTTGGGTTCACTTCAGTCACTCCATATAATAACTACAAGAGCCTTGCCATGGCTTTAGATCTCTATCTTCATCCAGTGATCTCTTACTGGCAAGAAAATTAACATTTCCAAGATAAAGACACCAGACTTGTAAATGAAACAGATTAGGTTATTTTAGAAATGTGCATTTTTTTTTTACAAAGTTAGAGATCTTCCTCTTTCTATTTGCAAGGACATACCACCAATTGTATTTTCCCCTTGAAACTGCAGACCATTCCTTCATTGTCGATAGGTTTACATCCTCCCAACAGCTCTGTGGGAGTACATTCTCCAGAAAGTTTGTAGTAGTTCAGGAAGATCGCTACCATTTTCTCAACAACATTTAGAGATGATCATTAAATGATGACCCTACCAGTGAAATCCAGATCCTGATAGCTATATAAAAATATAAAGAATGGGAGATGGCAGAGGTTGGGACACGATTTTGGGATAACTTCTATTTTATGCAGAGTAAAAGCCAACCAGAAATGTAATGCAATGGTCAGGTCTGGTGCGAACAAGGGGCATGTGCGAAGGTTTCTGTGGCAAATAAGGTGAGACAGGAATGAAATAGGTTGAGTCTTGATGTAATGTTTTAACTAGAAACATTGACCATCCCTTTGCCACCACAGCTGCAGCTTGCCCCACTGAGTTCCAGCAGTTTGTTTTGCTCCAGATTCCATCTGAAATCTCCTGTGTCTCATGAAATCAGTGACATTGCAGTGTTGAAAATAGGTTAGTGATATTATCTCGAATTCACTTGAGATCATGTATGGCACCAGATTTCAGGATGTTCCTGGTGACCACATGGTTAATGTGACTTATGATTAATGGATTTATTTTGGGCAAGACTGTAAGTTAATGGTGATAAAAGGAATAAAATCAAGTGTTTCAAGTAATGTTTGCTTTACTGTATTTACAATGTCTCTGGTGCTCATGGTCCATTTTTTTGCCAATTATTTTTAGTACAGGTTGAATACCCTTTATCCAAAATCTAAAAACCTCTGAAATCCGAGCACTGACATAACGTCCCAAATGGAAAATTCCACAAAGCACTGGGAAAGTTCCCAGGCCATCTGCAGGTCTCCGTGCACCACAGACAATTCTGAGAAATGACCTCACATATGTAATGAACAGAAGTTAATGAAAAACAGAAAATCACCGCATAAAGCGAGAAATGAAGATCTCGATTGTGTATTGAAAGTGTGGAATCTTCAGTATCAGAGTGACTATATTTGGTGGCGGGAGGAGAAGATGGCGCGATGCAGTGCGCGCAGCTCTCTGGTGAAATGATATTGTATTTATTAGGTAGGGGCCGTGGACAATTCTGATTTGATGGAGACAGACATGAGAAGCAGAGGAACATCTGGAGAAATTTCTGAAATGCCTGGTTCGCTGCCGCTGCTACGGTACGATCAAGAATCTCCGGCAGGAAGACCCCAAAATCCCCGGCTTTGCCTGCTGCTGACAACCGAGGCTGGGATCGAAGCGTCCGGCAGAGATGGTGCTCAGTGCTCGGTGTCGGAGAGCTGGTCAGAGGCTCGAAGTTTTCGGATGACTCAGAGTTGGACTGTGGTCGGGCATGGCAGGGAGAGTTTTCTTCCTTCTCCCGTCTGCGTGAGATGTGGGAATTCCGAGAGACTTTGAACTTTTTACTGTGCTCATGGCCTGTTCTTTATCAAGTTATGGTCTTGTTGCACTGTTGTAACTATATGTTATAATTATGTGTTTTTTGTTAGTTTTTCAGTCTTGGTCTGTCCTGTGTTTTGTGATATCACACCGGAGGAATATTGTATCATTTCTTAATGCATGCATTACTAAATGACAATAAAAGAGGACTGAGCGTCCTCACAATCTAATCTAATCTGATAAGCTAATATGCCGCTTAACGGTACACTGATCATGAAACAAGCAATGATCTATCACAACAAACTGAAAATTGAAGGTAACTGAATATTCAGGCCGGCTGAAGAAATTTAAGAAAAGGCAACATATTACATTTTTAAAGATTTGTGGGTGATAAAGCACCTGCTAATCACGAAGCAGCAGAGAAATTCATTGATGAATTTTTCAAGATCATTGCTGATGAAAATCTAACATGCTGAATGGCTGCATCAGTACATATGTGTGATGAACAAATGTAAGACAAAGACAGCTTGCCAGTAGCAAATAAATTCAGTGTCGGAAAGGATAGCGATCCCAACCTATCTCATTATATTCTCAAAACAGAAAAAATCCAAAATCTGAAACACTTCTGGCCCCAAGCATTTCAGACAAGGGGTAATCAAACTGCATTCCCTTCTGAAACAGTCAATGACTAAGCCTTTTCTGTCTTTCGTCTGTCAGCCGCTCATTTTAAAACAGTGGATCACCAGCCACAATCAACACCCGCTTCAGCCAGACACCAGATCCTCATGTCTGCAATTGTCCGTTCCCCAGAGCACCAGCCAAATCCTGTCAGCCTGCTGGCTCCACCTTCCAGCCACAAGAAGTAATCTTCTATTCCTGAAGGTGAAGCAGTGTTGACTAATAGTGCAATTGGACTGTTGTAACCAAATGTATGTTTTAAGAAAGATTGCAATATTACCAGAAGGTGGGTTGGAATTTTAGTAACTTGGGGAATTTGTATGCTTGTCTGGTAATAATGGACATACCAATAAGTAGTTGTTTTCCAATAGCCAGGGTCATGTTTCTTTTTTTCGTTAATATTTTCTTCCCAGCATTTGGTCGGCAATTGAAGGAACGCATGCATCATAATATTCCGCACCGTTTCACCATTGGCCTGAACATGAGAGCTACAAAATGCGTCGTTTGCCTGGATACAGTACATTTTGGCCGCCAAGCAGCAAAGTGTGCAGGTAAGCCCTGAAGGTTAATGCGATTCTAAGCTGATAGCTTTATTTTTTATTGTCTATTTTATGTGGAATAGGCTTTTTTTGAGCAAGTGTCTTAGTGTGTACAGTATTGTTTTAAATTAATCTGTAAAATTAAATTTCAGAACTCCCTAGCCCATATTGCAAAGCCATTACGAATTCACCACTTTGAGCTCCCAGTACGGTCAGAGTCATGATAGCTTTTCATCAACAGGATTTTCCTTCTAATGCAATTCTGTTTCAGAAACACAGACTTATTTAATTTACTCTCATTGTTTTTGCCTAAGCTCACTTTAAGTTGCGGAAGATTAAAAAAAAGAATTTAAGTACAAGTATTTTAGTCTCACTTATTTTTATCCCAGGACATGAACACTATGTTTCACTAACAATAGTTTTGTTTTTGACCAGATGAAATGAGTCAATGGTCTTACAGAAACTGCTGCAATCACTGTAAATCCCTGTCAGCCCACTCTAGCAATACCTTTTGATGGTCACCTGAGTACAATGTCTCCCTATTCCTTGTGCAGATTTTCCATTCTCAGTAGCAATTACTTTGTGAGGAGCACAATACTGGCTAGAGAAGATCGTGCAGAAGACCTTTCCACTGGCAAGGCACAGACGTAACAGTCTGAGAGGACTCCCATCAGATTTAGTTCTTTTATCAATCTTCTCGTTACTGGTGTTGCATTTGCAGTTCTTCTTGTAAGTCTAACATTGTTAAATGTTTTTTTTCTATCTCTAGAATGCCAAGTGATGTGCCATCCTAAATGCTCCCCTTGTCTACCAGCAACATGTGGGTTCCCCACAGAATATGCCACACACTTCACAAAATCATTCTGCCGTGACAAAATGAACTCATCTGGCTTACAACTAAAGGATCCAGCATCAAATATGCGGCTGGAGAGATTGATAAAAATTCCCAGGTCAATGTTTCTCAAAACAGTGGTGTCCCGGATGTGAACTAAATTTCTCATTGTCTTGTTTTAGTACAGCAATTCTCTATAACCCTGTTTACCTTCTCATGGGTGCTGTTTCTTCCTCTTAAACAATTAACTCATATGCTTTCTCTCATTTCAATCTCCTCATTATTTACTTATATGTTTTTCTTTCTCCACCTCTCTTTACTTTTGTCTTCCTGTATTTTCCCTCCCTTCCTCTTGCAATCCTTGTGAATCTTAAGGTCCTTTATGGTTAATTGGAATATCCATTAGCTTTATACATTTCCTACATAAAAGTGGGGACTAATAGATAATTCTTTTGTTCACAATAATTTATTTGAAATCATAAGATGGTAGCAATGTGTTTCAGGAAGACATGGAGATACTTTAAAATTTGATGGTTTATGAGCTATTGCTATCGAACTGTAATCCATGCATGAGTCAATGGCAACGTATCAAAACTTTGTAGTGTAGTACAGTTTGATAGGCACAGTTGGAAGCGTACGTATGATAAGAATATAAAATAAACCTTCTAAAAGAACAGGTACAGGGACTCTTCAGCATGACATTTTCAGGCTCAGCAGTATAAGAAACAGTCCTAATGGTTGGAAGATCTACGAGTGTAAACTTTCTGTAAGTTACTGTGCACGCAAATGTGAAAATAGAGCAGTTAATCAAACCAAATGACTTTGAACATGACTTGTAGTGTACAACACGAGGAATTCTGCAGACGCTGGAAATACAACCAACACACATCAAAGTTGCTGGTGAACACAGCAGGCCAGGCAGCATCTCTAGGAAGAGGTGCAGTCGACGTTTCAGGCCGAGACCCTTCGTCAGGACTAACTGAAGGAAGAGTGAGTAAGGGATTTGAAAGTGGGGGGGGAGGGGGAGATCCAAAATGATAGGAGAAGACAGGAGGGGAGGGGGAGGAGGTGGGAGGGTTGTAGTGGACAAGTCATGTTGAAACTACTTATAAATGATGGATACCATGAGACTTCAGATCTTGCTGAGCTTAATCTCTCAACTGGGTTTGAATCTACCGAATTACATGTTAATGCTTTTTATGCTTTAATGTTAAAAATATTGTTCTTTTGAAAATGAACCAAATTCAAAAATTTGCAGCCATCTCTTGTATTTCTTTGCAATTTTTGTTTTTGGTGGGAGCAATGACACTTTTGAAGTTATTAGGGAGCCACAGCATGAACTGATTACGTTTGCATTCATACCCTTCCACAAGGACAGATGTGTATTTATCTCACTTTCCCCACTGGACGAGGGGCACTAAGGGAAATTGTACAACTTTCTCCAGCTCCACTTATTTTTCCACTAAACATATAGGCTTAGTACCAGCGATTGACTCCTATATGCTGATCAACCCTATTTCCCCAAGTGATGTTCCCTCCACAGCATCCATCCTAATAACGTGTTGGCTCTTCTGCTTCCAAATTCCACAAATAGGGCTGTCCTGGTAGGCTCATTACTTCAGCCTGCTATTTCCCCAATAACATTACTTCCTCTTTTCTAGATGCCGATTTTCCTCCTCTGATCCACTTCCTTTCCACTCACTCCCTCTCTGCCCTTTTGACTTTCACACACGTGTGATGAGCTGTTCGGGCCTGTGCGGGGAGTCAGAGAGATTTGGCCTCCCATGTTTCTGGAGCTCCTGAATTTGTTAATGGTTGTATTAATGAGAGTTTCTGCTTTCTGTTTAATCTTACTAAGATTATTGTTTATTTTGAGTGACACAAGTTTTTCCATATTCTGGGATTATTTAAACAGACTCCCAACTAACACTTATCGTGGGTCCTAGGTTTCAGAATGTTACATGTCACCATGTCACTTGGCCAGGCCAGTAATGTTTTGTTGGAACTGCTATGAGTAAACCCTTGTTGCCATCACCACATGGGAGTCTGATTTCCCTGTGCACTTGGGTTCAGACATTTCCAGTGGTATTCATAACGATGTGATAGCAGGTGTAATGTGTTCTTTCTCTTCTTCTCTTCCTATCATCATTACAAGTGAAATAGCAATTCCCCTGACCTCTTCCAACCCTGTGTATTCACCGGATCAAAAAAAGTATACCGTAATGTGGGCTGCTCTACATTGGAGAGACCAACTGCAGATTGGGGAGCACCTCCACCTTTGTGGTATTCTTGTATTAAATCCTCATGGATAACCTAGAGCTTTTTGTTTTAATAGCAGTTACGTTCAAGTTTAATTATCATTCAACCATACATGAATACCAGCATTCCACTGGAACCAAGTGCAAAACACAGTACCAACATTCATACATAGCACAAAATACATATAGCACATATAAGAAAGCAGCAAATGTACGGTTATACCAAAGAGTGAGTGAGTGTGTGTGTGTGGGTGTGTCTATGTATAAATAATTTGATGGTGCATGGGTGTTGTCAGCAAGAACAAGCAGTTTTCTGCAGTCTGCAGATGAACACACACTTGTCTTCCACTGAACAAACACTGTAGGGCAGTACCGAAGGGAGGGACCAGCCCCCATTCTATCATGGACACCCTGCTACACTGCCGCTGGCATCTCCTCTCACTGGCAAGCCAGCAGCATTAGGCCTTGTCCTCACTACAACCCAGGCAGTTAACTACAGCTCAGAATTCAATAGCATCATCACCTCAAAACTAATCAATAAGCTCCAAGACTTTGGCCTCACCAGAGAACCCACTCTTGTGGATTAACTATGTGACAGTAACACCTTCGTATTTGAATGGAACTCAACCTCAACCTTACAGGCTACTTAGAGAGAGAGAGAGAGAGAGAGAGTCCGAACAGTCAATGCTTTGTTACTAGGTTTCTTCTGTTTCAAACCTTCCTCTCCCCTCTTCTCTTCCTTTAAAGACACCAAATGTGACCACAACAAAGGGGACCATTCTTCTGTGGTGGAATCATCAACCTAGGCGAGGGTTGGACACACAAATAACTCCCCACCCATCACACTTTTCCACCCTGCGAGAGTTTCTGACCGATCCTCCAAAAACCCAGGCACAACAAAGTTCACCCAGTGTCCAAAATCATGTGTTTGTGAGTCTATCATCTGACCTTCTATTTCTCTCACCATGCTGAACACCAGCTGTCCATCAAGTAGCTCCTCCCTTCTCTCTCTGTAAGAACTCAGAAGCTGCCAGTGTCCTTGCAGAAGTGTAAACATACTGCAGAGAAACTATAACACCATCTCCAAACAGTCTTCGCCTCTCTCTCTCTTAATAACAAGGTGTCACCTCAATGGACTGAGAGGTCTCTTCCTTGGCTATTATAATTTTAATTGCAAAAGTTACTACTGTTCTTGCCTATACCACAGATTGCTTTTTAGGATTCCTCCTGGTAGAGATCTGTAATGGTTCCCTAACAATCATCTTTTCTTTCTAAGAACTGTTTTATCTCCTGGAAAGGTTCGAAGGTTCATTTTATTATCCAGGTTTGTATGCAGAATATAACTCTGAGATTCATCTTCTCCAGATAGCCATGAAATACAGAAAAACCGAGAAGTCATTGAAAGAAAAAACATCAACACCCCCCATCACATGAAAAAAAAATAATCAAAAACTTTAAACCCCACCCCCCAATCCCTCCTTCACAAAAAAGCTAACAGACTGTCCACCTGGAAAACAGCAGCTAGAACATCAAACCCCAAAACCCTAACCCCCTCCCTTGCACAAAAACTAACATATCACCCACAAGAACATCAACACCACCCCCACAACCCACCAAATGTCAACTAGAAAGAATACACAGAACAATAAAGGGACCAATCTAAACTACTGTTAACACCAATAATCACATATATTTCATAATTTCAAAACCATCTTCCATCAGCATCAGGAGAGCGACCGCTCAAACCCAGTCCTTCCATGGAGAGTGACTGTTGACCTGCAGAGATGGTTAACTTGAACAGCATACATCCTTGGCTCTTAAAAAATTTATTAACTTGCTAGCTCTAAATGTCATCTAGTGTCTGCAGTGGTTATTCATGTTCTGCCATCTTGGGGTTTTTCATTTGGTATTAATGGGAAATGAGGGCAACAGGGCTGGGAATGGAAGTATATCATCCTGGAAGGATCTAAAGTTCTCCTTTACGACAATGTTTCAATAGATGGTAAGTAATAAATGCTTTGAATAATATTCAGCATATGTAATTATACAGCCTGTACTTGGTTCATCCTGTAGTTATCACTGCTTCCTAATAGCACTTTTGGAGAACATCTGTCCAATGTGGACATTTCATTAGGTGCTGTTAAGTCACTGTTCTGGATCCAAATGGTACAGAAAAAGTAAAAGATATATTTACCCAATCAGGGCAGTGGACAAAAGCTGACCTCACAAATTGAGAGGACACCAGAACTTTTTATCATGTTGCAGTTTATGTCAATTACATGTCTAGAAATTCATTCCTGATCAATTGTATTAAATGTACTCGTAGCAGCTACAATCCTTAACAGAATCCCTTTAAAATAATTTATATGTATTTCAGTACTATGCATTTTAGAGACAGCATATAACATGTCAACTAATTTCTAAGGTGTTTAATATAACTGGGGTATATCTTTGTAAAGACTGGATGATGAAAGCTGAAATATAAATATCCGAAGAAAGGAAAAGGACACAACTTTTAGAAGTGGTGACAAGGATACTCTCTGGATCAAAAGGCAGAGTTAGTTGAGCAGAAATAACTTTGGTGACATGTTCTTCATCAGTCAAGTGTCAAATGAAGTTTAATGTCATCTAACTACATACATACATGCATACAACATATAGTGTATGAGTGGTGATTAATAAGTTTGTGACCTAAGGTAGAAGGAAATGAGTTATTAACTTCAAACTTTCTGCATTATCACTCAGAGTTGAACCGCACGTGCATGTAACGAGAGCGTCTTGGACCTCCAGGTGGTCCACAGCTGGGGTAATTGATAAGTTTGTGGCCTAAGGTAGAAGGAGATGAGTGATACAGCTCTCGTTACATCCACGTGCAGTTCAACTCTTTGAGTGATTATGCAGAAAGTTTGAAGTTAATAACTCATCTCCTTCTACCTTAGGCCGTAAAAGATATTATGATCCAGTTTAAGCAGGTAATCCTTCATGCAGACGTTATTTGTAATTTTCCTTTCACTTTATCCTGTACACCTTTATTCTCTACTCCTTGGCCCTACTATGATCTGTGATTTTTTTTGCTTATACACTTCTTTTACCATTTTGAAGTTATATACAGAGTAAGACAGCAGATTTCTTTGCTTAAAAGGAATTAGTAAATCAGTGGAATTTTACAATAAAATCAGCTGAAAGTATCAAAAAATATTTAAGGAATTTAATTTAAATTCCCCTTCCATTATCAGGAGTTTTGAACTCCTGAGTCTTGAGCATTCACACAGACTTCTAGTTTGGAACAACCCAAACCTAGAAGTGTAATGTGAATTTGGAGATTTAGCATCGGCTGACTGTCCCACCATGAACTGTACCACATCTGAACAGGATTGTCCTGGCTCCTGGTGCTCAGAAACATTCCCAGCGGCAGATATGGCTCCAAAGCAGGGGTTCTGATTTTTCTCTCCCATCTCATCTGTAGCCTGGAGACATAAATTAATTTCATTTCACTGGTTTCTCCATTTTCAGCAGTGATTGGTAAGCTGCTATTAATATTATGGAGAGATGATCAGAAGGGCCAGAGAGGACATGGAGTGGCTTTGTAAGTACTGCATCTGTTTGTATAAACCTGGTCCAGTCTACTTGTTCCACCAGTGGCCATGGGGATGAAATTGTAAAGCTTTCCTAGTGCATTCGCACTCTGCTATGTTGAACACAACTGTAAACTCATCAAGCAGGTAATGTGGCTGGTATTTAATTGTATGATGCTCACTTTCCCCCGAACAGTGACTTCCAGCTACAAATAAGTTTGTGCATCAACCTTTGTTAATTACACACACAGATTCCACCTCTTTGGGATTCCCCGACAGGGAGTACCTGTCTGCAGAACAGAGTCCACCCATCAGGTTGAAACACTGAGTCAGGTCACTGTCACACTTTTTTGCAATTGCATCGATATGTTGGGCCCAGAATAGATCTTCAGAGATGTTGACACCCAGCAACTTGAAACTGCTCACACGTTCCATTGCTGATTCCTCAATGAAGACTAGTGTGTGTTCCCTCAACTGCTCCTTCCTTAAGTCCACAGTCAATTCCTTGGTTTTATTGATGTTGAGTGCAAGATTGTTGTTGTGGTACCACTCAACCAACAGATCTGCCTCATTCCTGTATACTTCCTTGTCACCATCTGTAATTCTGCCATCAATGGTTGTATCATTGGCAAATTTATAGATGGCCTTTGAGCTGTGCCTAGCCACACAGTCATGGATGCAGAGAGAGTTGATTATCAGCGAGTTGATGTTATTTCCAATCTGCACTGATAGTGGTATTCTGATGAGGAACTCGAGGATCCAGTAGTAAAGGGAGGCACTGAGGGTGTGATGGTGTCAAATGCTGAGCTGTAAATAATAAACAGAAGCCTGATATATTACCATTGTCCAAGACTGAGTGGAAAGCCAGTGTGATTGCATCCACTGTGGACACTGGCATGTTTGTTGCCCTTCTGAAGCAGGTGGGAGCCTTCGACTGCAGCAGTGAGATATTGAAGATCTTGAACAATATTATGTTGTTGACAAAGCCAGTGCTTCAATATCCCAGGAATCTAGATGCTCAAATAGTAGGGAAGTGATCTAATTTAAATCTTAATTTATTCAATCATTGATGAGGAAGCCAACTCAAATATCACATTTGAGGGATCTAGTGCCCGTAGAAGATTAAGAAATTAGCTTTATTTGTCCCGTGTACATTGAAACATACAGTGAAATGTATCATTTGTGTGAAATCAACAAGTATTGTGCCGATCAGCATGTAAGTGTCGCCATGCTCCCAACACCAACACTCACTAACCCTAAGTGTACGTCATTGGGATGTGGGAGGGAAGCAGAATTCCTGGAAGAAACTCAGGCGGTCACAAGAACATGAAAACCCCTTTCAGACAACGGTGGGAATTGAATCCAATCTTACCGCTGCGCTGTAAAGCATTGTAATCCCATACCATCCTAGAAGAAATGGTAAAATTGTGGAGATCACAGCGGTATCACACTGAACTTTAAATGCCAAGTTGTGAAATAGCATTTCAGCGTATAGACATTTCCTTGCAATGCCCAGGGAAGATTGTAAATCAGATTCAAGTTTATTATCTCTTACAAAGGTCATGAATTGTGTTGTTTTGCAACAGTTCAGTGCAAAACATAAAAATTACTGTAAGTTACAAAATAAATGGTGCAAAAGATGAATGATGAGGTTCATGGAACATTCAGAATTCTGATGGAGGAGGGGAAGAAGTTATTCTTAAAGTATTAAGATGTGGCTCTCCTTGATCCTGTACCCTCCTCCCCAGTAATAGTAATGAGAAGCAGGTATGTCCCAAAAGTGAGGGTCATTGGTGTTGGCTGCCACTTCTTGAGGCACTGCCTCTTTATAGTGGGGTGAATTGTGCCTGTGATGGAGCTAGCTGAGTTTACAACTCTCTACAGCTGGGCTCAATGCCAGAATGCTCTCCTTTATACGTCTGTAGCAACTTGTAAGTCTTTGCCAACATACCAAATCTCCTCTAACTCCTAATGAAGCAGAGCCAATAGTGTGCCTTCCTCATTTTTGTATCAGTCTGTCAGGGGCAGGGTAGATCCTAAGAGATGTTGACACCCAGGAACTTAAAGGCTCTTTTGTTTTGTCTGTTTTTTTTAATGTGTGACGCCAAACAAAGCTATCGGATGATTGATGCTAATGAGAGAGATAAGAAAGACAATGGAGAAACATTCAAAATGCTAATAAGAGAGAAGAGAAGGATTAACAGAAAAAAAACACAATTTAGAATATTGATAGACCGGTTGCTTTGAACCTGAACTGTTTGAAGTGTGATGGACAGGTGATACCCCAGCAGGGGAATAAAAAGAGCAGGTTCGCTAAGGCACGAGACACGCCACAAGACCACGAGACGCTGGAAAAATCAGTGTACCCCCACAAGTGGCGGGAGTTTGGAGGACTGGTTCGCGGGAGTTGGTCAGAGGCTCACAGGGTATAAAGGTGCGATCGGTGGGAATCGGGGGTGTGTGTTCGCCCTTGTCTGGGTGCCGGGTTCACCGCGGAAGAACGATCGTATCCGGAACGGAGGGGTCACAGTCGGTGACCACAGCGGGATCAGAAGACATCAAAAGGTCTGCCTGAAACCAACTCCATCTCTCACTCTCTCTCTCTCCACCGGTACAACAACAGCGATTACTTCGAACTGCACTAAACTGAACTGAACTCTGCTTTATTTAAGACTGACCATTTTCCCCCTAGACTGCGATAGAGCTTGGTTGATTCCTATTACCCTATTTCTGTGTATATGTGTGTGTAACGTTCCGTTATATTGGCTCGTATATGTCTGGCGCCAACACTTACCAAAGTCCAAGTTCTTCACGCGCAACCGTTGGAGCTCAATCGAATCCGGACGACCACCCGGATCCTGTCGACTCACGGCTCGGGACCACCCAGAGTGATCGACCAGAGTCTTTCTGCATGTCCACCGTCCTCCCCGTCTCTCCTCAGACTCCCTGTCTCTCCTCCGACTTCCTGTCTCTTTGCCATCCTCCCCGTCTCTCCTCTGACTCCCCGTCTCTCCCCTGACTCCCCATCTCTCCCCCGACTCCCTGTCTCTCTCCTGACTCCCCATCTTTCCACCGTCCTCCCTGTCTCTCCCCCCGTCCTTCCCGTCTCTCCACCATCCTCTCCGTCTCTCTGCCGTTCTCCCCATCTCTCCCCCATCCTCCACGTCTCTTCTCCGACTCCCCGTCTCCCCTTCGTCCTCCCCGTCTCTCCTCTGACTCCCAGTCTCTCCTCCGACTCTCTGTCTCTCCGCCGTTCTCCCCATCTCTCCCCCGTCCTCCACGTCTCTTCTCTGACTCCTCGTCTCTCCACCGTCCTCCATGTCTCTCCGACTCCTCACCTCTCCACCATCCTCCCCGTCTCTCCTCCAACTCCCTGTCTCTCCTCCGACTCCCCCCAAAAACCCTGTCCACCGTCCTCCTCGTTTCTCCTGGTACTCGCTGTCTCTCCTCCGACTCGCGGTCTCTCCACTGTCCTTCTTGTCTCTCCTCCGACTCCCCGCCAAAACCCCATCCACCGTCCTCCCCATCTCTCTGCCATCCTCCTCGTCTCTCCTCCGTCCTTCCCGTCTCTCCTCCGACTCCACCCCAAAACCCAGTCTCTCCACTGTCCTCCCCATCTCTCCTCCGACTCCCCGTCTCTCCTCCGACTCCCCGTCAAAAACCCCCGCAAATCCACCGTTCTCCTTGTCTCTCCTCCGACTCCCCGTCTCTCCACCATCCTCCCCGTCTCTCCGACGCCCCCCAAAAACCCCGTCCGCCATCCTCCTCGTCTCTCCTCCGAACCCCCATCTCTCCACCGTCCTCCCATCTCTTCACCATCCTCCCCGTCTCTCCTCCAACTCCCCGTCAAAATCCCCATCCACCGTCCTCCCCATCTCTACTCCGACTCCTCGTCTCTCCTTCGTGCTCCCCGTCTCTCCTCCTACTCCCCACCAAAAACCCCGTCCACCGTCCTCCTCGTCTCTCTTCTGACTCCCCGTCTATACTCTGACTCCCCCCCCACCAAAATCCATGTCTGCCGTCCTCCCCGTCTCTCCTCCGACTCCTCGTCTCTCCTCCGACTCCCCGTCTCATCTCCGACTCCCACCCAAAACCCTCAACAACCGTCCTTCCCGTCTGTCCTCCGACTCCTTGTCTCTCCTCCGACTCCCTGTCTTTCCTCCGACTCCCCACCAAAGACCCCATCCACCGTCCTCCCCATCTCTCCTCCGACTCCCCATCTTTCCTCCAACTCCCCGTCTCTCCACCGTCTTCCCCATCTCTCCTCTGACTCCCCATCTCTCCTCCGACTCCTTGTCTCTCCTCTGACTCCCCGCCAAAAACCCCGTCCACCGTCCTCCTCATCTCTCCTCCGACTCCCCGTCTCTCCCCCCGACTGCCCCCCGCCAAAAACCCTGTCCGCCGTCCTCCTCGTCTCTCCTACGACTCCCTGTCTCTCCTCTGACTCCCCCCAAAAACCCTGTCCGCCATCCTCCTCGTCTCTTCTCCAACTCCCCGTCTCTCCACCGTCCTCCCCGTCTCTCCTCAGACTCCCTGTCTCTCCACTGTCCTCCCCATCTCTCCACCGTCCTCCCCGTCTCTAATACGACACCCCATCTCTCCTCTGACACCCCACCAAAAACCCCGTCCACCATCCTCCCCATCTCCCCTCTGACTCCCCCCACCAAAAACCATGTCCGCTGTCCTCCCCGTCTTACTTCCGACTCATTGTCACTCCTCTGACTCCCCGTCTCATCTCCGACTCCCCCCCAAAACCCTCAACAACCGTCCTCCCCGTCTGTCCTCCGACTCCTCATCTCTCCTCCGACTCCCAGTCTCTCCTCCGACTCTCTGTCTCTCCGCCATTCTCCCCATCTCTCCCCCGTCCTCCACGTCTCTTCTCTGACTCCTCGTCTCTCCGCCGTCCTCCATGTCTCTCCTCCAACTCCCCGTCTCTCCTCCGACTCCCCCCAAAAACCCTGTCCACCGTCCTCCTCGTCTCTCCTGTGACTCGCCGTCTCTCCTCCGACTCCCCATCTCTCTTCCGACTCCCTGTCTCTCCTCCGACTCCCCGTCTCTCCACTGTTCTCCCCGTCTCTCCCCAGACTCCCCGTCTCTCCTCCGACTCGCGGTCTCTCCACTGTCCTTCTTGTCTCTCCTCCGACTCCCCGCCAAAACCCCATCCACCGTCCTCCCCGTCTCTCCACCGTCCTCCCCGTCTCTCTGCCATCCTCCTCGTCTCTCCTCCATCCTTCCCGTCTCTCCTCCGACTCCCCCCCAAAACCCAGCCTCTCCACTGTCCTCCCCATCTCTCCTCCGACTTCCCGTCTCTCCTCCGACTCCCCCCAAAAACCCTGTCCACCGTCCTCCTCGTCTCTCCTGGTACTCGCCGTCTCTCCTCCGACTCCCCATTTCTCTTCCGACTCCCTGTCTCTCCTCCGACTCCCCGTTTCTCCACTGTTCTCCCCGTCTCCTCCCAGACTCCCCGTCTCTTCTCCGACTCGCGGTCTCTCCACTGTCCTTCTTGTCTCTCCTCCGATTCCCCGCCAAAACCCCATCCACCGTCCTCCCCGTCTCTCTGCCATCCTCCTCGTCTCTCCTCCGTCCTTCCCGTCTCTCCTCCGACTCCACCCCAAAACCCAGTCTCTCCACTGTCCTCCCCATCTCTCTTCCGACTCCCCGTCTCTCCTCCGACTCCCCGTCAAAAACCCCCGCAAATCCACCGTTCTGCTTGTCTCTCCTCCGACTCCCCATCTCTCCACCATCCTCCCCGTCTCTCCTCCGATGCCCCCCAAAAGCGCCGTCCGCCATCCTCCTCGTCTCTCCTCCGAACCCCCGTCTCTCCACCGTCCTCCCATCTCTTCACCATCCTCCCCGTCTCTCCTCCGACTCCCCGTCAAAATCCCCGTCCTCCGTCCTCCCCATCTCTACTCCGACTCCTCGTCTCTCCTCCGTCCTCCCCATCTCTCCTCCGACTCCCCACCATAAACCCCGTCCACCGTCCTCCTCTGACTCCCCATCTATCCTCTGACTCCCCCCCACACCAAAATCCATGTCCGCCGTCCTCCCCGTCTCTCCTCCGACTCCTCGTCTCTCCTCCGACTCCCACCCAAAACCCTCAACAACCGTCCTTCCCGTCTGTCCTCCGACTCCTTGTCTCTCCTCCGACTCCCCGTCTCTCCTCCGACTTGCCATCTCTCCTCCAACTCCCCGTCTCTCCACCGACTTCCCCATCTCTCCTCCGACTCCCCGTCTCTCCTCCGACTCCCCCCAAAAACCCCGTCCACCGTTCTCCCCGTCTCTCCTCCAACTCCCCCCAAAAACCCCATCCACCGTCCTCCCCATCTTTCCTCCGACTCCCCGTCTCTCCCTCCGACTCCCCCCCGCCAAACCCCCTGTCCACCGTCCTCCTCGTCTCTCCTACGACTCCCCGTCTCTCTTCTGGCTCCCCCCAAAAACCCTGTCCGCCATCCTCCTCGTCTCTCCTCCAACTCCCCGTCTCTCCACCGTCCTCCCCGTCTTACTTCCGACTCATTGTCACTCCTCTGACTCCCCGTCTCATCTCCGACTCCCCCCCAAAACCCTCAACAACCGTCCTCCCCGTCTGTCCTCCGACTCCTCATCTCTCCTCCGACTCCCAGTCTCTCCTCCGACTCGCGGTCTCTCCGCCATTCTCCCCATCTCTCCCCCGTCCTCCACGTCTCTTCTCTGACTCCTCGTCTCTCCGCCGTCCTCCATGTCTCTCCTCCAACTCCCCGTCTCTCCTCCGACTCCCCCCAAAAACCCTGTCCACCGTCTTCCTCGTCTCTCCTGTGACTCGCCGTCTCTCCTCCGACTCCCCATCTCTCTTCCGACTCTCTGTCTCTCCTCCGACTCCCCGTCTCGCCACTGTTCTCCCCGTCTCTCCCCAGACTCCCCGTCTCTCCTCCGACTCGCGGTCTCTCCACTGTCCTTCTTGTCTCTCCTCCGACTCCCCGCCAAAACCCCATCAACCGTCCTCCCCGTCTCTCCACCGTCCTCCCCGTCTCTCTGCCATCCTCCTCGTCTCTCCTCCATCCTTCCCGTCTCTCCTCCGACTCCCCCCAAAACCCAGTCTCTCCACTGTCCTCCCCATCTTTCCTCCGACTCCCCGTCTCTCCTCCGACTCCCCGTCAAAAACCCCCACAAATCCACCGTTCTCCTTGTCTCTCCTCCGACTTCCCGTCTCTCCACCATCCTCCCCGTCTCTCCTCCGAGGCCCCCCAAAAACCCCGTCCGCCATCCTCCTCGTCTCTCCTCCGACTCCCCGTCTCTCCACCATCCTCCCCATCTCTCCACCATCCTCCCCGTCTCTCCTCCGACTCCCCGGCAAAATCCCCATCCACCGTCCTCCCCATCTCTACTCCAACTCCTCGTCTCTCCTCCGTGCTCCCCGTCTCTCCTCCTACTCCCCACCAAAAACCCCGTCCACCGTCCTCCTCGTCTCTCCTCTTACTCCCCGTCTTTCCTCTGACTCCCCCCCCACCAAAATCCATGTCCGCCGTCCTCCCCGTCTCTCCTCCAACTCCCCCAAAAAACCCTGTCCACCATCCTCCCCGCCTCTGCTCCGATTCCCCGCCGAAACCCGGTCCGCCGTCCTCCCCGTCTCTCTCTGACTCCCCGTCTCTCCTCCGACTCTCCGTGTCTCCTCCGACTCCCCGTCTCTCCTCCGACAACCGGTCTCACGCCCGACTCCCCGTCTCTACACTGTGCCCCCCATCTCTCCGCCGTCCTCCCCGTCTCTCCACCGACTCCCTGTCTCTCCTCTGACTCCCCGTTTCTCCACCGACTCCCCGTCTCTCCTCCGACTCCCCGTTTCTCCACCAACTCCCCGTCTCTCCTCTTACTCCCCTCTCTCCACCGTCCTCCCCGTCTCTCCTCCGACTCCCCATCAAAATCCCCATCCACCGTCCTCCCCGTCTCTACTCCGACTCCCCGTCTCTCCTCCGACTCCCCGTCTCTCCTCTGACTCACCGTCTCTCCTCCGTCCTCCCCACCTCTCCTCCGACTCCCCGTCTATCCTCAGACTCCCCGCCAAAACCCCGTCCAACCTCCTTGTCTTTCCTCTGACTCCCCGTCTCTCCTCCGTCTCCCCGTCTCTCCTCCGACTCCCTGTCACTCCACTGTCCTCCCTGTCTATCCACTGTCCTCCGTCTCTCCTCCGACTCCCCGTCTCTCCACTGTCCTCCCCGTCTCTCCACCGTCCTCACCGTCTCTCCACCCACCTCCCCGTCTCTCCTCCGACTCCCCGTCTCTCCACCCACTTCCCCGTCTCTCCTCAGACTCCCCGTCTCTCCACCGTCCTCCCCATCTCTCCACCATCCTCCCCGTCTCTCCTCCGACTCCCCGTCTCTCCACCGTCCCCCCCACCTCTCCACCATCCTCCCCGTCTCTCCACCGACTCCCGGTCTCTCCTCTGACTCCCCGTCTCTCCACCGTCCTCCCCGTCTCTCCTCTGACTCCCCGTCTCTCCACCGTCCTCCCCGTCTCTCCAACATCCTGCCTGTCTCTCCACCGTCCTCCCCATCTCTCCTCCGACTCCCCATCTCTCCTCCGACTCCCTGTCTCTCCACCGTCCTCCCCGTCTCTCCACTGTCCTTCCCGTCTCTCCTCTGACTCCCCGTCAAAATCCCAGTCCACTGTCCTCCCCTCTCTCCTCCGACTCCCCATCTCTCCACCATCCTCCCCATCTCTCCTCCGACTCCCCGTCTCTCCTCAGACTCCCCGGCTCTCCAACGTCCTCCCCATCTCTCCACCATCCTCCCCGTCTCTCCTCCGACTCCCCGTCTCTCCACCGTCCTCCCCACATCTCCACCATCCTCCCCGTCTCTCCTCCGACTTCCTGTCTCTCCTCCGACTCCCCGTCTCTCCTCCGACTCCCCGTCTCTCCACTGTCCTCCCCGTCTCTCCTCTGACTCCCCGTCTTTCCACCATCCTCCCCGTCTCTCCACCGTCCTCCCCGTTTCTCCTCTGACTCCCCGTCTCTCCTCCGACTCCTCGTCTCTCCTCTGACTCCCCGTCTCTCCTCCGACTCCCCCCTAAAACCCCGTCCACCGTTCTCCTCGTCTCTCCTCCGACTCCCCGGCTCTCCTCTGACTCCCCTTCAAAAACCCCGTCCACCGTCCACTCCATCTCTCCTCTGACTCCCCCCAAAAACCCCGTCCGCCGTCCTCCCCGTCTTTCCTCTGACTCCTCCCCAAAAACCCCCGCACGTCCACCGTCCTCATCTCTCCTCCGACTCCCTCGCTCCTCCGACTCCCTGCCAAAACCCCGTCCACCATCCTCCTCGTCTCTCCTCCGACTCCCCGTCTATCCCCTGACTGCCCCCGCCAAAAACTCCAACCGCCGTCCTCCTCGTCTCTCCTCCGACTCCCCGTCTCTCCTCAGACTCCTGGCCAAAACCCCATCGGCCGTCCTCCTCGTCTCTCCTCCGACTCCCCGCCAACACCCCGTCCACCGCCCTCCTCGTCTCTCTTCCGTCTCCCCGTCTGTCATCCGACTCCCCTCAAAAACCCCGTCCGCCGTCCTCCCCGTCTCTCCTCCGACTCCCCGTCTCTCCTCCAACTCCCCGTCTCTCCTCTTACTCCCCGTCTCTCCACCGTCCTCCCCGTCTCTCCTCCGACTCCCCGTCAATCCTCCGACTCACCATCTCTCCGCCGTCCTCCCTGTCTCTCCTCGGACTCCCCACTAAAAACCCCGTCCACCTTCCTCCACGTCACTCCACCGTCCTCCCCATCTCTCCACCGTCCTCCCCGTCTCTCATCCGACTCCCCATCTCTCCTCCGACTCCCCGTCTCTCCACTGTCCTCCCCGTCTCTCCTCTGACTCCCCGTCAAAATCCCTGTCCACTGTCCTCCCCTCTCTCCTCCGACTCCCCATCTCTCCACCATCCTCCCCGTCTCTCCTCCGACTCCCCGTCTCTCCTCAGACTCCCCGTCTCTCCAACGTCCTCCCCATCTCTCCACCATCCTCCCCGTCTCTCCTCCGACTCCCCGTCTCTCCACCGTCCTCCCCACATCTCCACCATCCTCCCCGTCTCTCCTCCGACTTCCTGTCTCTCCTCCGACTCCCCGTCTCTCCTCCGACTCCCCGTCTCTCCACTGTCCTCCCCGTCTCTCCTCTGACTCCCCGTCTTTCCACCATCCTCCCCGTCTCTCCACCGTCCTCCCCGTTTCTCCTCTGACTCCCCGTCTCTCCTCCGACTCCTCGTCTCTCCTCTGACTCCCCGTCTCTCCTCCGACTCCCCCCTAAAACCCCGTCCACCGTTCTCCTCGTCTCTCCTCCGACTCCCCGGCTCTCCTCTGACTCCCCTTCAAAAACCCCGTCCACCGTCCACTCCGTCTCTCCTCTGACTCCCCCCAAAAACCCTGTCCGCCGTCCTCTCCGTCTCTCCTCTGACTCCTCCCCAAAAACCCCCGCACGTCCACCGTCCTCATCTCTCCTCCGACTCCCTCGCTCCTCCGACTCCCTGCCAAAACCCCGTCCACCATCCTCCTCGTCTCTCCTCCGACTCCCCGTCTATCCCCTGACTGCCCCCTGCCAAAAACTCCAACCGCCGTCCTCCTCGTCTCTCCTCCGACTCCCCGTCTCTCCTCAGACTCCCGGCCAAAACCCCATCGGCCGTCCTCCTCGTCTCTCCTCCGACTCCCCGCCAACACCCCGTCCACCGCCCTCCTCGTCTCTCCTCCGTCTCCCCGTCTGTCATCCGACTCCCCTCAAAAACCCCGTCCGCCGTCCTCCCCGTCTCTCCTCCGACTCCCTGTTTCTCCACCAACTCCCCGTCTCTCCTCTTACTCCCCTCGATCCACCGTCCTCCCCATCTCTCCTCCGACTCCCCGTCTATCCTCCGACTGACCATCTCTCCGCCGTCCTCCCTGTCTCTCCTCCGACTCCCCACCAAAAACCCCGTCCACCGTCCTCCACGTCTCTCCACCGTCCTCCCCATCTCTCCACCGTCCTCCCCGTCTCTCCTCCGACTCCCCATCTCTCCTCCGACACCCCGTCTCTCCACAGTCCTCCCTGTCTCTCCTCCGACTCCCCGTCTCTCCACTAACTTCCCCATCTCTCCTCCGACTCCCCATCTCTCCAC
The DNA here is from genome assembly GCF_963921235.1 of Mobula hypostoma. NCBI lineage: Eukaryota > Metazoa > Chordata > Chondrichthyes > Myliobatiformes > Myliobatidae > Mobula > Mobula hypostoma. Next base: position 37,684 of record NW_026948172.1, on the reverse strand, counting down.
CATCCTCCCTGTCTCTCCACCATCCTCCGTCTCTCCGTCTCTCCTCCGACTCCCCGTCTCTCCACTGTCCTCCCCGTCTCTCCACCCACCTCCCCGTCTCTCCTCCGACTCCCCGTCTCTCCACCCACTTCCCCGTCTCTCCTCAGACTCCCCGTCTCTCCACCGTCCTCCCCATCTCTCCACCATCCTCCCCATCTCTCCACCATACCCCCCACCTCTCCACCATCCTCCCCGTCTCTCCTCCGACTCCCCGTCTCTCCTCCGACTCCCCGTCTCTCCACCGTCCTCCCCGTCTCCTCTCCGACTCCCCGTCTCTCCTCCGACTCCCCGTCTCTCCTCCGACTCCCCGTCTCTCCACCGTCCTCCCCGTCTCTCCTCTGACTCCCCGTCTCTCCTCCGACTCCCCGTCTCTCCTCCGACTCCCCGTCTCTCCACCGTCCTCCCCGTCTCTCTCCGACTCCCCGTCTCTCCTCCGACTCCCTGTCTCTCCACCGTCCTCCCTGTCTCTCCACTGTCCTCCGTCTCTCCTCCGACTCCCCGTCTCTCCTCCGACTCTCCGTGTCTCCTCCGTCCTCCCCGTCTCTCCACCCAGCTCCCCGTCTCTCCTCCCACTCCCCGTCTCTCCACCCTCTTCCCCGTCTCTCCTCAGACTCCCCGTCTCTCCACCGTCCTCCCTATCTCTCCTCTGACTCCCCATCTCTCCACCGTCCTCCCAGTCTCTCCAACGTCCTCCCTGTCTCTCCTCCGACTCCCCATCTCTCCTCCGACTCCCCATCTCTCCTCCGACTCCGTCTCTCCAGCATCCTCCCCGTCTCTCCTCCGACTCCCCGTTTCTCCTCAGACTCCCGGCCAAATCCCCATCGGCCGTCCTCCTCGTCTCTCCTCCGACTCCCCGCCAAAACCCCGTCCACCGTCCTCCTCGTCTCTCCTCCGTCTCCCCGTCTATCCTCCGACTCCCCTCAAAAACCCCATCCACCGTCCTCCCCATCTCTCCTCCGACTCCCCGTCTCTCCACCAACTCCCCGTCTCTCCTCTTACTCCCCTCGATCCACCGTCCTCCCCATCTCTCCTCCGACTCCCCGTCTCTCCACCGACTCCCCGTCTCTCCACCGTCCTCCCCGTCTCTCCTCCGACTCCCCACTAAAAACCCCGTCCACCGTCCTCCCCGTCTCTCCACCGTCCTCCCCGTCTCTCCTCCGACTCCCCGTCTCTCCTCCGACTCCCCGTCTCTCCACCGTCCTCCCCGTCTCCTCTCCGACTCCCCGTCTCTCCTCCGACTCCCCATCTCTCCTCCGACTCCCTGTCTCTCCACCGTCCTCCCTGTCTATCCACTGTCCTCCGTCTCTCCTCCGACTCCCCGTCTCTCCTCCGACTCCCCGTCTCTCCTCCGACTCCCCGTCTCTCCACTGTCCTCCCCGTCTCTCCACCCTCCTCCCCGTCTCTCCACCCACCTCCCCGTCTCTCCTCTGACTCCCCGTCTCTCCTCAGACTCCCCGTCTCTCCACCGTCCTCCCCATCTCTCCACCATCCTCCCCGTCTCTCCTCCGACTCCCCGTCTCTCCACCGTCCCCCCCACCTCTCCACCATCCTCCCCGTCTCTCCACCGACTCCCGGTCTCTCCTCTGACTCCCCGTCTCTCCACCGTCCTCCCCGTCTCTCCTCTGACTCCCCGTCTCTCCACCGTCCTCCCCGTCTCTCCACCCACCTCCCCGTCTCTCCTCCGACTCCCCGTCTCTCCACCCACTTCCCCGTCTCTCCTCAGACTCCCCGTCTCTCCACCGTCCTCCCCATCTCTCCACCATCCTCCCCGTCTCTCCTCCGACTCCCCGTCTCTCCACCGTCCCCCCCACCTCTCCACCATCCTCCCCGTCTCTCCTCTGACTCCCCGTCTCTCCACCGTCCTCCCCGTCTCTCCAACGTCCTCCCTGCCTCTCCTCCGACTCCCCATCTCTCCTCCGACTCCCCGTCTCTCCACCGTCCTCCCCGTCTCTCCTCCGACTCCCCATCTCTCCTCCGACTCCCTGTCTCTCCACCGTCCTCCCCGTCTCCTCTCCGACTCCCCGTCTCTCCTCCGACTCCCCGTCTCTCCTCCGACTCCCCGTCTCTCCACCGTCCTCCCCGTCTCTCCTCTGACTCCCTGTCTCTCCTCTGACTCCCCGTCTCTCCTCCGACTCCCCGTCTCTCCACCGTCCTCCCCGTCTCTCCTCCGACTCCCCGTCTCTCCTCTGACTCCCCGTCTCTCCACCGTCCTCCCCGTCTCTCCACTGTCCTCCCCGTCTCTCCTCCGACTCCCCGTCTCTCCACCGTCCTCCCTGTCTCTCCACTGTCCTCCGTCTCTCCTCCGACTCCCCGTCTCTCCTCCGACTCTCCGTGTCTCCTCCGTCCTCCCCGTCTCTCCACCCAGCTCCCCGTCTCTCCTCCCACTCCCCGTCTCTCCACCCTCTTCCCCGTCTCTCCTCAGACTCCCCGTCTCTCCACCGTCCTCCCTATCTCTCCTCTGACTCCCCATCTCTCCACCGTCCTCCCAGTCTCTCCAACGTCCTCCCTGTCTCTCCTCCGACTCCCCATCTCTCCTCCGACTCCCCATCTCTCCTCCGACTCCGTCTCTCCAGCATCCTCCCCGTCTCTCCTCCGACTCCCCGTTTCTCCTCAGACTCCCGGCCAAATCCCCATCGGCCGTCCTGCTCGTCTCTCCTCCGACTCCCCGCCAACACCCCGTCCACCGCCCTCCTCGTCTCTCCTCCGTCTCCCCGTCTGTCATCCGACTCCCCTCAAAAACCCCGTCCACCGTCCTCCCCGTCTCTCCTCCGACTCCCTGTTTCTCCACCAACTCCCCGTCTCTCCTCTTACTCCCCTCGATCCACCGTCCTCCCCATCTCTCCTCCGACTCCCCGTCTATCCTCCGACTCACCATCTCTCCGCCGTCCTCCCTGTCTCTCCTCCGACTCCCCACTAAAAACCCCGTCCACCGTCCTCCCCGTCTCTCCACCGTCCTCCCTGTCTCTCCTCCGACTCCCCGTCTCTCCTCCGACTTCCCGTCTCTCCACCGTCCTCCCCGTCTCCTCTCCGACTCCCCGTCTCTCCTCCGACTCACCATCTCTCCTCCGACTCCCCGTCTCTCCACCGTCCTCCCTGTCTCTCCACTGTCCTCCGTCTCTCCTCCGACTCCCCGTCTCTCCTCCGACTCCCCGTCTCTCCTCCGACTCCCCGTCTCTCCACCGTCCTCCCCGTCTCTCCACCCTCCTCCCCGTCTCTCCACCCACCTCCCCGTCTCTCCTCTGACTCCCCGTCTCTCCTCAGACTCCCCGTCTCTCCACCGTCCTCCCCATCTCTCCACCATCCTCCCCGTCTCTCCTCCGACTCCCCGTCTCTCCACCGTCCCCCCCACCTCTCCACCATCCTCCCCGTCTCTCCACCGACTCCCGGTCTCTCCTCTGACTCCCCGTCTCTCCACCGTCCTCCCCGTCTCTCCTCTGACTCCCCGTCTCTCCACCGTCCTCCCCGTCTCTCCACCCACCTCCCCGTCTCTCCTCCGACTCCCCGTCTCTCCACCCACTTCCCCGTCTCTCCTCAGACTCCCCGTCTCTCCACCGTCCTCCCCATCTCTCCACCATCCTCCCCGTCTCTCCTCCGACTCCCCGTCTCTCCACCGTCCCCCCCACCTCTCCACCATCCTCCCCGTCTCTCCTCCGACTCCCCGTCTCTCCACCGTCCTCCCCGTCTCTCCACCGTCCTCCCCGTCTCTCCTCCGACTCCCCATCTCTCCTCCGACTCCCCGTCTCTCCACCGTCCTCCCCATCTCTCCTCCGACTCCCCATCTCTCCTCCGACTCCCTGTCTCTCCACCGTCCTCCCCGTCTCTCCTCCGACTCCCCGTCTCTCCTCCGACTCCCCGTCTCTCCTCCGACTCCCCGTCTCTCCACCGTCCTCCCCGTCTCTCCTCTGACTCCCTGTCTCTCCTCTGACTCCCCGTCTCTCCTCCGACTCCCCGTCTCTCCACCGTCCTCCCCGTCTCCTCTCCGACTCCCCGTCTCTCCTCCGACTCCCCGTCTCTCCACCGTCCTCCCTGTCTCTCCACTGTCCTCCCCGTCTCTCCTCCGACTCCCCGTCTCTCCTCCGACTCTCCGTCTCTCCACCGTCCTCCCCGTCTCTCCACCCACCTCCCCGTCTCTCCTCCCACTCCCCGTCTCTCCACCCTCTTCCCCGTCTCTCCTCAGACTCCCCGTCTCTCCACCGTCCTCCCTGTCTCTCCTCCGACTCCCCATCTCTCCTCCGACTCCGTCTCTCCAGCATCCTCCCCGTCTCTCCTCCGACTCCCCGTCTCTCCACCGTCCTCCCCACCTCTCCACCATCCTCCCCGTCTCTCCTCTGACTCCCCGTCTCTCCACCGTCCTCCCCGTCTCTCCTCTGACTCCCCGTCTCTCCACCGTCCTCCCCGTCTCTCCACCGTCCTCCCCGTCTCTCCTCCGACTCCCCATCTCTCCTCCGACTCCCCGTCTCTCCACCATCCTACCCGTCTCTCCACCGTCCTCCCCATCTCTCCTCTGACTCCCCATTTCTCCTCCGACTCCCTGTCTCTCCACCATCCTCCCCGTCTCTCCACTGTCCTTCCCGTCTCTGCTCTGACTCCCCGTGAAAATCCCTGTCCACTGTCCTCCCCTCTCTCCTCCGACTCCCCATCTCTCCACCATCCTCCCCGTCTCTCCACCGTCCTCCCCGTCTCTCCACCGGCCTCCCCGTCTCTCCTCCGACTCCCCGTCTCTCCTCTGACTCGCCGTCTCTCCTCCGACTCCCCCCTAAAACCCCGTCCACCGTTCTCCTCGTCTCTCCTCCGACTCCCCGGCTCTCCTCTGACTCCCCTTCAAAAACCCCGTCCACCGTCCACTCCATCTCTCCTCTGACTCCCCCCAAAAACCTTGTCTGCCATCCTCGTCTCTCCTCTGACTCCTCCCCAAAAACCCCCGCACGTCCACCGTCCTCATCTCTCCTCCGACTCCCTCGCTCCTCCGACTCCCTGCCAAAACCCCGTCCACCATCCTCCTCGTCTCTCCTCCGACTCCCCGTCTATCCCCTGACTGCCCCCTGCCAAAAACTCCAACCGCCGTCCTCCTCGTCTCTCCTCCGACTCCCCGTCTCTCCTCAGACTCCCGGCCAAAACCCCATCGGCCGTCCTCCTCGTCTCTCCTCCGACTCCCCGCCAACACCCCGTCCACCGCCCTCCTCGTCTCTCCTCCGTCTCCCCGTCTGTCATCCGACTCCCCTCAAAAACCCCGTCCGCCGTCCTCCCCGTCTCTCCTCCGACTCCCTGTTTCTCCACCAACTCCCCGTCTCTCCTCTTACTCCCCTCGCTCCACCGTCCTCCCCATCTCTCCTCCGACTCCCCGTCTATCCTCCGACTGACCATCTCTCCGCCGTCCTCCCTGTCTCTCCTCCGACTCCCCACCAAAAACCCCGTCCACCGTCCTCCACGTCTCTCCACTGTCCTCCCCATCTCTCCACCGTCCTCCCCGTCTCTCATCCGACTCCCCATCTCTCCTCCGACTCCCCGTCTCTCTACCGTCCTCCCTGTCTCTCCACCGACTCCCCGTCTCTCCACCCACTTCCCCGTCTCTCCTCAGGCTCCCCGTCTCTCCACCGTCCTCCCCATCTCTCCACCATCCTCCCCATCTCTCCACCGTCCCCCCCACCTCTCCACCATCCTCCCCGTCTCTCCTCCGACTCCCCGTCTCTCCTCCGACTCCCCGTCTCTCCACCGTCCTCCCCGTCTCTCCTCCGACTCCCCGTCTCTCCTCCGACTCCCCGTCTCTCCTCCGACTCCCTGTCTCTCCACCGTCCTCCCTGTCTCTCCACTGTCCTCCGTCTCTCCTCCGACTCCCCGTCTCTCCACCGTCCTCCCCGTCTCTCCACCGTCCTCCCCGTCTCTCCACCGTCCTCCCCGTCTCTCCTCCGACTCCCCATCTCTCCTCCGACTCCCCGTCTCTCCACCGTCCTCCCCGTCTCTCCTCCGACTCCCCGTCTCTCCACCGACCTTCCCGTATCTCCTCCGACTCCCCCTCTCTCCACCATCCTCCCTGTCTCTCCACCATCCTCCGTCTCTCCGTCTCTCCTCCGACTCCCCGTCTCTCCACTGTCCTCCCCGTCTCTCCACCCACCTCCCCGTCTCTCCTCCGACTCCCCGTCTCTCCACCCACTTCCCCGTCTCTCCTCAGACTCCCCGTCTCTCCACCGTCCTCCCCATCTCTCCACCATCCTCCCCATCTCTCCACCGTCCCCCCCACCTCTCCACCATCCTCCCCGTCTCTCCTCCGACTCCCCGTCTCTCCTCCGACTCCCCGTCTCTCCACCGTCCTCCCCGTCTCCTCTCCGACTCCCCGTCTCTCCTCCGACTCCCCGTCTCTCCACCGTCCTCCCCGTCTCTCCTCTGACTCCCCGTCTCTCCTCCGACTCCCCGTCTCTCCACCGTCCTCCCCGTCTCTCCTCCGACTCCCCGTCTCTCCTCCGACTCCCCGTCTCTCCACCGTCCTCCCTGTCTCTCCACTGTCCTCCGTCTCTCCTCCGACTCCCCGTCTCTCCACCATCCTCCCCGTCTCTCCTCCGACTCCCCGTCTCTCCACCCACCTCCCCGTCTCTCCTCCGACTCCCCTCTCTCCACCGTCCTCTCCGTCTCTCCTCAGACTCCCCGTCTCTCCACCGTCATCCCCATCTCTCCACCGTCCTCCCCGTCTCTCCTCCGACTCCCCGTCTCTCCACCGTCCTCCCCGTCTCTCCACCGTCCTCCCCGTCTCTCCTCCGACTCCCCATCTCTCCACCGACTCCCCATCCCTCCTCCGACTCCGTCTCTCCAGCATCCTCCCCGTCTCTCCTCCGACTTCCCGTTTCTCCTCAGACTCCCGGCCAAATCCCCATCGGCCGTCCTGCTCGTCTCTCCTCCGACTCCCCGCCAACACCCCGTCCACCGCCCTCCTCGTCCCTCCTCCGTCTCCCCGTCTGTCATCCGACTCCCCTCAAAAACCCCGTCCGCCGTCCTCCCCGTCTCTCCTCCGACTCCCCACTAAAAACCCCGTCCACCGTCCTCCCCGTCTCTCCTCCGACTCCCTGTTTCTCCACCAACTCCCCGTCTCTCCTCTTACTCCCCTCTCTCCACCGTCCTCCCCGTCTCTCCTCCGACTCCCCGTCTCTCCACCGTCCTCCCCGTCTCTCCTCTGACTCCCCACCAAAAACCCCGTCCACCGTCCTCCCCGTCTCTCCACCATCCTCCCCGTCTCTCCACCGTCCTCCCCGTCTCTCCTCCGACTCCCCGTCTCTCCTCCGACTTCCCGTCTCTCCACCGTCCTCCCCGTCTCCTCTCCGACTCCCCGTCTCTCCTCCGACTCCCCATCTCTCCTCCGACTCCCTGTCTCTCCACCGTCCTCCCTGTCTCTCCACTGTCCTCCGTCTCTCCTCCGACTCCCCGTCTCTCCTCCGACTCCCCGTCTCTCCACCGTCCTCCCCGTCTCTCCACCGTCCTCCCCGTCTCTCCACCCACCTCCCCGTCTCTCCTCCGACTCCCTGTCTCTTCACCCACTTCCCCGTCTCTCCTCAGACTCCCCGTCTCTCCACCGTCCTCCCCATCTCTCCACCATCCTCCCCGTCTCTCCTCCGACTCCCCGTCTCTCCACCGTCCCCCCCACCTCTCCACCATCCTCCCCGTCTCTCCACCGACTCCCGGTCTCTCCTCCGACTCCCCGTCTCTCCACCGTCCTCCCCGTCTCTCCTCCGACTCCCCGTCTCTCCACCGTCCTCCCCGTCTCTCCACCCACCTTCCCGTCTCTCCTCCGACTCCCCGTCTCTCCACCCACTTCCCCGTCTCTCCTCAGACTCCCAGTCTCTCCACCGTCCTCCCCATCTCTCCACCATCCTCCCCGTCACTCCTCCGACTCCCCGTCTCTCCACCGTCCCCCCCACCTCTCCACCATCCTCCCCGTCTCTCCTCTGACTCCCCGTCTCTCCACCGTCCTCCCCGTCTCTCCAACGTCCTCCCTGTCTCTCCTCCGACTCCCCATCTCTCCTCCGACTCCCCGTCTCTCCACCGTCCTCCCCATCTCTCCTCCGACTCCCCATCTCTCCTCCGACTCCCTGTCTCTCCACCGTCCTCCCCGTCTCTCCTCCGACTCCCCGTCTCTCCTCCGACTCCCCGTCTCTCCTCCGACTCCCCGTCTCTCCACCGTCCTCCCCGTCTCTCCTCTGACTCCCCGTCTCTCATCTGACTCCCCGTCTCTCCTCCGACTCCCCGTCTCTCCACCGTCCTCCCCGTCTCTCCTCCGACTCCCCGTCTCTCCTCCGACTCCCCGTCTCTCCACCGTCCTCCCTGTCTCTCCACTGTCCTCCCCGTCTCTCCTCCGACTCCCCGTCTCTCCTCCGACTCCCCGTCTCTCCTCCGTCCTCCCCGTCTCTCCACCGACTCCCCGTCTCTCCTCCGACTCCCCGTCTCTCCACCCACTTCCCCGTCTCTCCTCAGACTCCCCGTCTCTCCACCGTCCTCCCCGTCTCTCCTCTGACTCCCCATCTCTCCACCGTCCTCCCCGTCTCTCCACCGTCCTCCCCGTCTCTCCTCCGACTCCCCGTCTCTCCTCCGACTCCCCGTCTCTCCACCATCCTCCCCGTCTCTCCTCCGACTCCCCGTCTCTCCACCGTCCCCCCCACCTCTCCACCATCCTCCCCGTCTCTCCTCCGACTCCCCGTCTCTCCACCGTCCTCCCCGTCTCTCCTCTGACTCCCCGTCTCTCCACCGTCCTCCCCGTCTCTCCACCGTCCTCCCCGTCTCTCCTCCGACTCCCCATCTCTCCTCCGACTCCCCGTCTCTCCACCGTCCTCCCCGTCTCTCCACCGTCCTCCCCGTCTCTCCTCCGACTCCCCGTCTCTCCTCCGACTCCCTGTCTCTCCACCGTCCTCCCCGTCTCTCCACTGTCCTCCCCGTCTCTCCTCTGACTCCCCGTCAAAATCCCTGTCCACTGTCCTCCCCTCTCTCCTCCGACTCCCCATCTCTCCACCATCCTCCCCGTCTCTCCACCATCCTCCCCGTCTCTCCACCGGCCTCCCCGTCTCTCCTCCGACTCCCCGTCTCTCCTCAGACTCCCCGTCTCTCCACCGTCCTCCCCATCTCTCCACCATCCTCCCCGTCTCTCCACCGACTCCCCGTCTCTCCACCGTCCTCCCCGTCTCTCCTCCGACTCCCCGTCTCTCCTCTGACTCCTCGTCTCTCCTCCGACTCCCCCCTAAATCCCCGTCCACCGTTCTCCTCGTCTCTCCTCCGACACCCCGGCTCTCCTCTGACTCCCCTTCAAAAACCCCGTCCACCGTCCACTCCGTCTCTCCTCTGACTCCCCCCAAAAACCTTGTCTGCCATCCTCGTCTCTCCTCTGACTCCTCCCCAAAAACCCCCGCACGTCCACCGTCCTCATCTCTCCTCCGACTCCCTCGCTCCTCCGACTCCCTGCCAAAACCCCGTCCACCATCCTCCCTGTCTCTCCTCCGACTCCCTGTCTCTCCCCTGACTCTCCCCCGCCAAAAACGACGACCGCCTTCCTCCTCGTCTCTCCTCCGACTCCCCGTCTCTCCTCAGACTCCCCGCCAAAATCCCGTCTGCCGTCCTCCTAGTCTCTCCTCCGACTCCCCGCCAAAACCCCGCCCACCATCCTCCTCGTCTCTCCTCCGTCTCCCCGTCTCTCCTCCGACTCCCCTCAAAAACCCCGTCCGCCGTCCTCCCCGTCTCTCCTCCGACTCCCCGTCTCTCCACCAACTCCCCGTCTCTCCTCTTACTCCCCTCGATCCACCGTCCTCCCCATCTCTCCTCCGACTCCCCGTCAATCCTCCGACTCACCATCTCTCCGCCGTCTCCCTGTCTCTCCTCGGACTCCCCACTAAAAACCCCGTCCACCTTCCTCCACGTCACTCCACCGTCCTCCCCATCTCTCCACCGTCCTCCCCGTCTCTCATCCGACTCCCCATCTCTCCTCCGACTCCCCGTCTCTCCACCGTCCTCCCCGTCTCTCCACCGACTCCCCGTCTCTCCACCCACTTCCCCGTCTCTCCTCAGACTCCCCGTCTCTCCACCGTCCTCCCCATCTCTCCACCATCCTCCCCATCTCTCCACCGTCCCCCCCACCTCTCCACCATCCTCCCCGTCTCTCCTCCGACTCCCCGTCTCTCCTCCGACTTCCCGTCTCTCCACCGTCCTCCCCGTCTCCTCTCCGACTCCCCGTCTCTCCTCCGACTCCCCGTCTCTCCTCCGACTCCCTGTCTCTCCACCGTCCTCCCTGTCTATCCACTGTCCTCCGTCTCTCCTCCGACTCCCCGTCTCTCCACCGTCCTCCCCGTCTCTCCACCGTCCTCCCCGTCTCTCCACCGTCCTCCCCGTCTCTCCTCCGACTCCCCGTCTCTCCTCCGACTCCCCGTCTCTCCACCGTCCTCCCCGTCTCTCCTCCGACTCCCCGTCTCTCCACCGACCTCCCCGTCTCTCCTCCGACTCCCCGTCTCTCCACCGTCCTCCCTGTCTCTCCACCCTCCTCCCGTCTCTCCTCCGACTCCCCGTCTCTCCACCGTCCTCCCCGTCTCTCCACCCACCTCCCCGTCTCTCCTCCGACTCCCCGTCTCTCCACCCACTTCCCCGTCTCTCCTCAGACTCCCTGTCTCTCCACCGTCCTCCCCATCTCTCCACCATCCTCCCCATCTCTCCACCATCCTCCCCGTCTCTCCACCGTCCTCCCCACCTCTCCACCATCCTCCCCGTCTCTCCTCCGACTCCCCGTCTCTCCTCCGACTCCCCGTCTCTCCACCGTCCTCCCCGTCTCTCCTCCGACTCCCCGTCTCTCCTCCGACTCCCCGTCTCTCCACCGTCCTCCCCGTCTCTCCTCCGACTCCCCGTCTCTCCTCCGACTCCCCGTCTCTCCACCGTCCTCCCCGTCTCCTCTCCGACTCCCCGTCTCTCCTCCGACTCCCTGTCTCTCCACCGTCCTCCCTGTCTCTCCACTGTCCTCCGTCTCTCCTCCGACTCCCCGTCTCTCCTCCGACTCCCCATCTCTCCACCGTCCTCCCCGTCTCTCCACCCACCTCCCCGTCTCTCCTCCGACTCCCCGTCTCTCCACCCACCTCCCCGTCTCTCCTCAGACTCCCCGTCTCTCCACCGTCCTCCCCGTCTCTCCTCTGACTCCCCGTCTCTCCACCGTCCTCCCCGTCTCTCCACCGTCCTCCCCGTCTCTCCTCCGACTCCCCGTCTCTCCACCGACTCCCCATCTCTCCTCCGACTCCGTCTCTCCAGCATCCTCCCCGTCTCTCCTCCGACTCCCCATCTCTCCTCTGACTCCCAGTCTCCCCACCGTCCTCCTCGTCTCTCCTCCGACTCCCTGCCAAAACCCCGTCCACCATCCTCCTCGTCTCTCCTCCGACTCCCCGTCTCTCCTCCGACTCCCCTCAAAAACCCCGTCCGCCGTCCTCCCCGTCTCTCCTCCGACTCCCCACTAAAAACCCCGTCCACCGTCCTCCCCGTCTCTCCTCCGACTCCCTGTTTCTCCACCAACTCCCCGTCTCTCCTCTTACACCCCTCTCTCCACCGTCCTCCCCATCTCTCCTCCGACTCCCCGTCTATCCTCCGACTCACCATCTCTATGCCGTCCTCCCTGCATCTCCTCCGACTCCCCACTAAAAACCCCGTCCACCGTCCTCCCCGTCTCTCCACCATCCTCCCCGTCTCTCCACCGTCCTCCCTGTCTCCCCTCGACTCCCCGTCTCTCCTCCGACTTCCCGTCTCTCCACCGTCCTCCCCGTCTCCTCTCCGACTCCCCGTCTCTCCTCCGACTCACCATCTCTCCTCCGACTCCCTGTCTCTCCACTGTCCTCCCTGTCTATCCACTGTCCTCCGTCTCTCCTCCGACTCCCCGTCTCTCCTCCGACTCCCCGTCTCTCCACTGTCCTCCCCGTCTCTCCACCGTCCTCACCGTCTCTCCACCCACCTCCCCGTCTCTCCTCCGACTCCCCGTCTCTCCACCCACTTCCCCGTCTCTCCTCAGACTCCCCGTCTCTCCACCGTCCTCCCCATCTCTCCACCATCCTCCCCGTCTCTCCTCCGACTCCCCGTCTCTCCACCGTCCCCCCCACCTCTCCACCATCCTCCCCGTCTCTCCACCGACTCCCGGTCTCTCCTCCGACTCCCCGTCTCTCCACCGTCCTCCCCGTCTCTCCTCTGACTCCCCGTCTCTCCACCGTCCTCCCCGTCTCTCCACCCACCTCCCCGTCTCTCCTCCGACTCCCCGTCTCTCCACCCACTTCCCCGTCTCTCCTCAGACTCCCCGTCTCTCCACCGTCCTCCCCATCTCTCCACCATCCTCCCCGTCTCTCCTCCGACTCCCCGTCTCTCCACCGTCCTCCCCATCTCTCCACCATCCTCCCCGTCTCTCCTCTGACTCCCCGTCTCTCCACCGTCCTCCCCATCTCTCCACCGTCCTCCCCGTCTCTCCTCCGACCCCCCATCTCTCCTCCGACTCCCCGTCTCTCCACCGTCCTCCCCGTCTCTCCTCCGACTCCCCGTCTCTCCTCCGACTCCCCGTCTCTCCACCGTCCTCCCCGTCTCTCCTCCAACTTCCCGTCTCTCCTCCGACTCCCCGTCTCTCCTCCGACTCCCCGTCTCTCCACCGTCCTCCCCGTCTCTCCTCTGACTCCCCGTCTCTCCTCCGACTCCCCGTCTCTCCTCCGACTCCCCGTCTCTCCACCGTCCTCCCCGTCTCTCCTCCGACTCCCCGTCTCTCCTCCGACTCCCCGTCTCTCCACCGTCCTCCCCGTCTCTCCACTGTCCTCCCCGTCTCTCCTCCGACTCCCCGTCTCTCCTCCGACTCCCCGTCTCTCCACCGTCCTCCCCGTCTCTCCACCGACTCCCCGTCTCTCCTCCGACTCCCCGTCTCTCCACCCTCCTCCCCGTCTCTCCTCAGACTCCCCGTCTCTCCACCGTCCTCCCCGTCTCTCCTCTGACTCCCCGTCTCTCCACCGTCCTCCCCGTCTCTCCAACGTCCTCCCTGTCTCTCCTCCGACTCCCCATCTCTCCTCCGACTCCGTCTCTCCAGCATCCTCCCCGTCTCTCCTCCGACTCCCCGTCTCTCCACCGTCCCCCCCACCTCTCCACCATCCTCCCCGTCTCTCCTCTGACTCCCCGTCTCTCCACCGTCCTCCCCGTCTCTCCTCTGACTCCCCGTCTCTCCACCGTCCTCCCCGTCTCTCCACCGTCCTCCCCGTCTCTCCTCCGACTCCCCATCTCTCCTCCGACTCCCCGTCTCTCCACCGTCCTCCCCGTCTCTCCACCGTCCTCCCCATCTCTCCTCCGACTCCCCATCTCTCCTCCGACTCCCTGTCTCTCCACCGTCCTCCCCGTCTCTCCACTGTCCTCCCCGTCTCTCCTCCGACTCCCCGTCAAAATCCCTGTCCACTGTCCTCCCCTCTCTCCTCCGACTCCCCATCTCTCCACCATCCTCCCCGTCTCTCCACCATCCTCCCCGTCTCTCCACCGTCCTCCCCGTCTCTCCCGACTCCTCCCCGTCTCTCCTCAGACTCCCCGTCTCTCCACCGTCCTCCCCATCTCTCCACCATCCTCCCCGTCTCTCCACCGTCCTCCCCGTCTCTCCACCGTCCTCCCCGTCTCTCCTCCGACTCCTCGTCTCTCCTCTGACTCGTCTCTCCTCTGACTCCCTGCCAAAAACCCCGTCCAACGTTCTCCCTGTCTCTCCTCCAACTCACCGTCTCTCCTATGACTCCTCTTCAAAAACCCCGTCCACCGTCCAACCTGTCTCTCCTCTGACTCCCCCCAAAAACCCCGTCCGCCGTCCTCCCTGTCTTTCCTCTGACTCCTCCCCAAAAACCCCCGCACGTCCACCGTCCTCCTCGTCTCTCCTCCGACTCCCTGCCAAAACCCCGTCCACCATCCTCCCTGTCTCTCCTCCGACTCCCCGTCTCTCCCCTGACTCTCCCCCGCCAAAAACTCCAACCGCCTTCCTCCTCGTCTCTCCTCCGACTCCCCGTCTCTCCTCAGACTCCCCGCCAAAACCCCGTCTGCCATCCTCCTAGTCTCTCCTCCGACTCCCCGCCAAAACCCCGCCCACCATCCTCCTCGTCTCTCCTCCGTCTACCCGTCTGTCCTCCGACTCCCCTCAAAAACCCCATCTGCCGTCCTCCCCGTCTCTCCTCCAACTCCCCGTTTCTCTACCAACTCCCCGTCTCTCCTCTTACTCCCCGTCTCTCCACCGTCCTCCCCGTCTCTCCTCCGACTCCCCGTCTATCCTCCGACTCACCATCTCTCCGCCGTCCTCCCTGTCTCTCCTCCGACTCCCCACCAAAAACCCCGTCCACCGTCCTCCACGTCTCTCCACTGTCCTCCCCATCTCTCCACCGTCCTCCCCGTCTCTCCTCCGACTCCCCATCTCTCCTCCGACTCCCCGTCTCTCCACCGTCCTCCCTGTCTCTCCACCGACTCCCCGTCTCTCCACCCACTTCCCCGTCTCTCCTCAGACTCCCCGTCTCTCCACCGTCCTCCCCATCTCTCCACCATCCTCCCCGTCTCTCCACCGTCCCCCCCACCTCTCCACCATCCTCCCCGTCTCTCCTCCGACTCCCCGTCTCTCCTCCGACTCCCCGTCTCTCCACCGTCCTCCCCGTCTCTCCTCCGACTCCCCGTCTCTCCTCCGACTCCCCGTCTCTCCTCCGACTCCCCGTCTCTCCACCGTCCTCCCTGTCTCTCCACTGTCCTCCGTCTCTCCTCCGACTCCCCGTCTCTCCACCGTCCTCCCCGTCTCTCCACCGTCCTCCCCATCTCTCCACCGTCCTCCCCGTCTCTCCTCCGACTCCCCGTCTCTCCTCCGACTCCCCGTCTCTCCACCGTCCTCCCCGTCTCTCCTCCGACTCCCCGTCTCTCCACCGTCCTCCCCGTCTCTCCTCCGACTCCCCGTCTCTCCACCGTCCTCCCCGTCTCTCCACCGCCTCTCCGTCTCTCCTCCGACTCCCCGTCTCTCCACCGTCCTCCCCGTCTCTCCACCGTCCTCCCCGTCTCTCCTCCGACTCCCCGTCTCTCCACCCACTTCCCCGTCTCTCCTCAGACTCCCCGTCTCTCCACCGTCCTCCCCATCTCTCCACCATCCTCCCCATCTCTCCACCGCCTCCCCACCTCTCCACCATCCTCCCCGTCTCTCCTCCGACTCCCCGTCTCTCCTCCGACTCCCCGTCTCTCCACCGTCCTCCCCGTCTCTCCTCCGACTCCCCGTCTCTCCTCCGACTCCCCGTCTCTCCACCGTCCTCCCCGTCTCTCCTCTGACTCCCCGTCTCTCCTCCGACTCCCCGTCTCTCCACCGTCCTCCCCGTCTCTCCTCCGTCCTCCCCGTCTCTCCTCCGACTCCCCGTCTCTCCACCGTCCTCCCTGTCTCTCCACCGTCCTCCCCGTCTCTCCTCCGACTCCCCGTCTCTCCTCCGACTCCCCGTCTCTCCACCGTCCTCCCCGTCTCTCCACCGACTCCCCGTCTCTCCTCCGACTCCCCTCTCTCCACCGTCCTCTCCGTCTCTCCTCAGACTCCCCGTCTCTCCACCGTCCTCCCCGTCTCTCCTCCGACTCCCCATCTCTCCACCGTCCTCCCCGTCTCTCCACCGTCCTCCCCGTCTCTCCTCCGACTCCCCGTCTCTCCACCGACTCCCCGTCTCTCCTCCGACTCCCCGTCTCTCCACCGTCCTCCCCGTCTCTCCTCCGACTCCCCGTCTCTCCTCAGACTCCCCGCCAAAACCCCGTCTGCCGTCCTCCTAGTCTCTCCTCCGACTCCCCGCCAAAACCCCATCCACCGTCCTCCTCGTCTCTCCTCCGTCTCCCCGTCTCTCCTCCGACTCCCCTCAAAAACCCCGTCCGCCGTCCTCCCCGTCTCTCCTCCGACTCCCCGTCAAAAACCCTGTCCACCGTCCTCCCCGTCTCTCCTCCGACTCCCCGTCTCTCCACCAACTCCCCGTCTCTCCTCTTACTCCCCTCTCTCCACCGTCCTCCCCGTCTCTCCTCCGACTCCCCGTCTCTCCTCCGACTCACCATCTCTCCGCCGTCCTCCCCGTCTCTCCTCCGACTCCCCACTAAAAACCCCGTCCACCGTCCTCCCCGTCTCTCCACCATCCTCCCCGTCTCTCCACCGTCCTCCCCGTCTCTCCTCCGACTCCCCGTCTCTCCTCCGACTCCCCGTCTCTCCACCGTCCTCCCCGTCTCTCCTCCGACTCCCCGTCTCTCCTCCGACTCCCCGTCTCTCCTCCGACTCCCTGTCTCTCCACCGTCCTCCCTGTCTCTCCACTGTCCTCCGTCTCTCCTCCGACTCCCCGTCTCTCCTCCGACTCCCCGTCTCTCCACCGTCCTCCCCGTCTCTCCACCGTCCTCCCCGTCTCTCCACCCACCTCCCCGTCTCTCCTCCGACTCCCCGTCTCTCCACCCACTTCCCCGTCTCTCCTCAGACTCCCCGTCTCTCCACCGTCCTCCCCATCTCTCCACCATCCTCCCCGTCTCTCCTCCGACTCCCCGTCTCTCCACCATCCTCCCCATCTCTCCACCATCCTCCCCGTCTCTCCTCCGACTCCCCGTCTCTCCTCCGACTCCCCGTCTCTCCACCGTCCTCCCCGTCTCTCCTCCGACTCCCCGTCTCTCCACCGTCCTCCCCGTCTCTCCACCCACCTCCCCGTCTCTCCTCCGACTCCCCGTCTCTCCACCCACTTCCCCGTCTCTCCTCAGACTCCCCGTCTCTCCACCGTCCTCCCCATCTCTCCACCATCCTCCCCGTCTCTCCTCCGACTCCCCGTCTCTCCACCGTCCCCCCCACCTCTCCACCATCCTCCCCGTCTCTCCACCGACTCCCCGTCTCTCCTCTGACTCCCCGTCTCTCCACCGTCCTCCCCGTCTCTCCTCTGACTCCCCGTCTCTCCACCGTCCTCCCCGTCTCTCCACCGTCCTCCCCGTCTCTCCTCCGACTCCCCGTCTCTCCTCCGACTCCCCGTCTCTCCACCGTCCTCCCCGTCTCTCCTCCGACTCCCCATCTCTCCTCCGACTCCCTGTCTCTCCACCGTCCTCCCCGTCTCCTCTCCGACTCCCCGTCTCTCCTCCGACTCCCCGTCTCTCCTCCGACTCCCCGTCTCTCCACCGTCCTCCCCGTCTCTCCTCTGACTCCCTGTCTCTCCTCTGACTCCCCGTCTCTCCTCCGACTCCCCGTCTCTCCACCGTCCTCCCCGTCTCCCCTCCGACTCCCCGTCTCTCCTCCGACTCCCCGTCTCTCCACCGTCCTCCCTGTCTCTCCACTGTCCTCCGTCTCTCCTCCGACTCCCCGTCTCTCCTCCGACTCTCCGTGTCTCCTCCGTCCTCCCCGTCTCTCCACCGACTCCCCGTCTCTCCTCCGACTCCCCGTCTCTCCACCGTCCTCCCCGTCTCTCCACCGTCCTCCCCGTCTCTCCTCCGACTCCCCGTCTCTCCTCCGACTCCCCGTCTCTCCACCGTCCTCCCTGTCTCTCCACCATCCTCCGTCTCTCCTCCGACTCCCCGTCTCTCCTCCGACTCCCCGTCTCTCCACCGTCCTCCCCGTCTCTCCACCGACTCCCCGTCTCTCCTCCGACTCCCCTCTCTCCACCGTCCTCTCCGTCTCTCCTCAGACTCCCCGTCTCTCCACCGTCATCCCCATCTCTCCACCGTCCTCCCCGTCTCTCCTCCGACTCCCCGTCTCTCCTCCGACTCCCCGTCTCTCCTCCGACTCCCCGTCTCTCCACCATCCTCCCCGTCTCTCCTCCGACTCCCCGTCTCTCCACCATCCTCCCCGTCTCTCCTCTGACTCCCCGTCTCTCCACCGTCCTCCCCATCTCTCCTCCGACTCCCCGTCTCTCCTCCGACTCCCCGTCTCTCCACCGTCCTCCCCGTCTCTCCACCGTCCTCCCCGTCTCTCCTCCGACTCCCCGTCTCTCCTCCGACTCCCCGTCTCTCCACCGTCCTCCCCGTCTCTCCACTGTCCTCCCCGTCTCTCCTCCGACTCCCCGTCAAAATCCCTGTCCACTGTCCTCCCCTCTTTCCTCCGACTCCCCATCTCTCCACCATCCTCCCCGTCTCTCCACCATCCTCCCCGTCTCTCCTCCGACTCCCCGTCTCTCCACCAACTCCCCGTCTCTCCTCTTACTCCCCGTCTCTCCACCGTCCTCCCCATCTCTCCTCCGACTCCCCGTCTCTCCTCCGACTCCCCATCTCTCCACCGTCCTCCCTGTCTCTCCTCCGACTCCCCACCAAAAACCCCGTCCACCGTCCTCCCCGTCTCTCCACCATCCTCCCCGTCTCTCCACCGTCCTCCCCGTCTCTCCTCCGACTCCCCGTCTCTCCTCCGACTCCCTGTCTCTCCACCGTCCTCCCTGTCTCTCCACTGTCCTCCGTCTCTCCTCCGACTCCCCGTCTCTCCTCCGACTCCCCGTCTCTCCTCCGACTCCCCGTCTCTCCACCGTCCTCCCCGTCTCTCCACCGTCCTCCCCGTCTCTCCACCCACCTCCCCGTCTCTCCTCCGACTCCCCGTCTCTCCACCCACTTCCCCGTCTCTCCTCAGACTCCCCGTCTCTCCACCGTCCTCCCCATCTCTCCACCATCCTCCCCGTCTCTCCTCCGACTCCCCGTCTCTCCACCGTCCTCCCCGTCTCTCCACCGTCCTCCCCGTCTCTCCTCCGACTCCCCGTCTCTCCTCTGACTCCCCGTCTCTCCACCGTCCTCCCCGTCTCTCCTCTGACTCCCCGTCTCTCCACCGTCCTCCCCGTCTCTCCACCCACCTCCCCGTCTCTCCTCCGACTCCCCGTCTCTCCACCCACTTCCCCGTCTCTCCTCAGACTCCCCGTCTCTCCACCGTCCTCCCCATCTCTCCACCATCCTCCCCGTCTCTCCTCCGACTCCCCGTCTCTCCACCGTCCCCCCCACCTCTCCACCATCCTCCCCGTCTCTCCTCCGACTCCCCGTCTCTCCTCTGACTCCCCGTCTCTCCACCGTCCTCCCCGTCTCTCCTCTGACTCCCCGTCTCTCCACCGTCCTCCCCGCCTCTCCACCGTCCTCCCCGCCTCTCCTCCGACTCCCCATCTCTCCTCCGACTCCCCGTCTCTCCACCGTCCTCCCCGTCTCTCCACTGTCCTCCCCGTCTCTCCTCCGACTCCCCGTCAAAATCCCTGTCCACTGTCCTCCCCTCTCTCCTCCGACTCCCCATCTCTCCACCATCCTCCCCGTCTCTCCACCATCCTCCCCGTCTCTCCACCGTCCTCCTCATCTCTCCTCCGACTCCCCGTCTCTCCTCCAACTCCCCGTCTCTCCACCATCCTCCCCGTCTCTCCTCCGACTCCCCGTCTCTCCACCGTCCCCCCCACCTCTCCACCATCCTCCCCGTCTCTCCTCCGACTCCCCGTCTCTCCTCCGACTCCCCGTCTCTCCACCGTCCTCCCCGTCTCTCCACCGTCCTCCGTCTCTCCTCCGACTCCCCGTCTCTCCTCCGACTCCCCGTCTCTCCACCATCCTCCCCGTCTCTCCACCGTCCTCCCCGTCTCTCCACCCACCTCCCCGTCTCTCCTCCGACTCCCCGTCTCTCCACCCACTTCCCCGTCTCTCCTCCGACTCCCCGTCTCTCCACCCACTTCCCCGTCTCTCCTCAGACTCCCCGTCTCTCCACCGTCCTCCCCGTCTCTCCACCATCCTCCCCGTCTCTCCTCCGACTCCCCGTCTCTCCTCCGACTCCCCGTCTCTCCACCGTCCTCCCCGTCTCTCCTCCGACTCCCCGTCTCTCCACCGTCCTCCCCGTCTCTCCACCCACCTCCCCGTCTCTCCTCCGACTCCCCGTCTCTCCACCGTCCTCCCCATCTCTCCACCATCCTCCCCGTCTCTCCTCCGACTCCCCGTCTCTCCACCGTCCCCCCCACCTCTCCACCATCCTCCCCGTCTCTCCACCGACTCCCGGTCTCTCCTCTGACTCCCCGTCTCTCCACCGTCCTCCCCGTCTCTCCTCTGACTCCCCGTCTCTCCACCGTCCTCCCCGCCTCTCCAACGTCCTCCCTGTCTCTCCTCCGACTCCCCATCTCTCCTCCGACTCCCCGTCTCTCCACCGTCCTCCCCGTCTCTCCACCGTCCTCCCCATCTCTCCTCCGACTCCCCATCTCTCCTCCGACTCCCTGTCTCTCCACCGTCCTCCCCGTCTCTCCACTGTCCTCCCCGTCTCTCCTCTGACTCCCCGTCAAAATCCCTGTCCACTGTCCTCCCCTCTCTCCTCCGACTCCCCATCTCTCCACCATCCTCCCCGTCTCTCCACCGTCCTCCCCGTCTCTCCACCGTCCTCCCCGTCTCTCCTCCGACTCCCCGTCTCTCCTCCGACTCCCCGTCTCTCCACCATCCTCCCCGTCTCTCCTCCGACTCCCCGTCTCTCCACCGTCCCCCCCACCTCTCCACCATCCTCCCCGTCTCTCCACCGTCCTCCCCGTCTCTCCTCCGACTCCCCGTCTCTCCTCCGACTCCCTGTCTCTCCACCGTCCTCCCCATCTCTCCACCGTCCTCCCCGTCTCTCCTCGACTCAAAATCCCTGTCCACCATCCACCCTGTCTCTCCTCCGACTCCCCATCTCTCCACCATCCTCCCCGTCTCTCCACCGTCCTCCCCGTCTCTCCACCGTCCTCCCCGTCTCTCCTCCGACTCCCCGTCTCTCCTCCGACTCCCTGTCTCTCCACCATCCTCCCCGTCTCTCCTCCGACTCCCCGTCTCTCCACCGTCCCCCCCACCTCTCCACCGTCCTCCCCGTCTCTCCACCCACCTCCCCGTCTCTCCTCCGACTCCCCGTCTCTCCACCCACTTCCCCGTCTCTCCTCAGACTCCCCGTCTCTCCACCGTCCTCCCCATCTCTCCACCATCCTCCCCGTCTCTCCTCCGACTCCCCGTCTCTCCACCGTCCCCCCCACCTCTCCACCATCCTCCCCGTCTCTCCTCCGACTCCCCGTCTCTCCTCCGACTCCCCGTCTCTCCACCGTCCTCCCCGTCTCTCCTCCGACTCCCCGTCTCTCCACCGTCCTCCCCGTCTCTCCACCCACCTCCCCGTCTCTCCTCCGACTCCCCGTCTCTCCACCCACTTCCCCGTCTCTCCTCAGACTCCCCGTCTCTCCACCGTCCTCCCCATCTCTCCACCATCCTCCCCGTCTCTCCTCCGACTCCCCGTCTCTCCACCGTCCCCCCCACCTCTCCACCATCCTCCCCGTCTCTCCACCGACTCCCCGTCTCTCCTCTGACTCCCCGTCTCTCCACCGTCCTCCCCGTCTCTCCTCTGACTCCCCGTCTCTCCACCGTCCTCCCCGTCTCTCCACCGTCCTCCCCGTCTCTCCTCCGACTCCCCATCTCTCCTCCGACTCCCCGTCTCTCCACCGTCCTCCCCGTCTCTCCACTGTCCTCCCCGTCTCTCCTCCGACTCCCCGTCAAAATCCCTGTCCACTGTCCTCCCCTCTCTCCTCCGACTCCCCATCTCTCCACCATCCTCCCCGTCTCTCCACCATCCTCCCCGTCTCTCCACCGTCCTCCCCGTCTCTCCTCCGACTCCCCATCTCTCCTCCGACTCCCTGTCTCTCCACCATCCTCCCCGTCTCTCCTCCGACTCCCCGTCTCTCCACCGTCCTCCCCACCTCTCCACCATCCTCCCCGTCTCTCCTCCGACTCCCCGTCTCTCCTCCGACTCCCCGTCTCTCCACCGTCCTCCCTGTCTCTCCATCGTCCTCCGTCTCTCCTCCGACTCCCCGTCTCTCCTCCGACTCCCCGTCTTTCCACCATCCTCCCCGTCTCTCCACCGTCCTCCCCGTCTCTCCACCCACCTCCCTGTCTCTCCTCCGACTCCCCGTCTCTCCACCCACTTCCCCGTCTCTCCTCAGACTCCCCGTCTCTCCACCCACTTCCCCGTCTCTCCTCAGACTCCCCGTCTCTCCACCGTCCTCCCCGTCTCTCCACCATCCTCCCCGTCTCTCCTCCGACTCCCCGTCTCTCCTCTGACTCCCCTTCAAAAACCCCGTCCACCGTCCTCCCCGTCTCTCCTCTGACTCCCCGTCTCTCCACCGTCCTCCCCGTCTCTCCACCCACCTCCCCGTCTCTCCTCCGACTCCCCGTCTCTCCACCGTCCTCCCCATCTCTCCACCATCCTCCCCGTCTCTCCTCCGACTCCCCGTCTCTCCACCGTCCCCCCCACCTCTCCACCATCCTCCCCGTCTCTCCTCCGACTCCCCGTCTCTCCTCCGACTCCCCGTCTCTCCACCGTCCTCCCCGTCTCTCCTCTGACTCCCCGTCTCTCCACCGTCCTCCCCGTCTCTCCAACGTCCTCCCTGTCTCTCCTCCGACTCCCCGTCTCTCCACCGACTCCCCGTCTCTCCACCGTCCTCCCCGTCTCTCCACCGTCCTCCCCGTCTCTCCTCCGACTCCCCGTCTCTCCTCCGACTCCCCGTCTCTCCACCATCCTCCCCGTCTCTCCTCCGACTCCCCGTCTCTCCACCGTCCCCCCCACCTCTCCACCATCCTCCCCGTCTCTCCACCGACTCCCCGTCTCTCCTCTGACTCCCCGTCTCTCCACCGTCCTCCCCGTCTCTCCAACGTCCTGCCTTTCTCTCCACCGTCCTCCCCATCTCTCCTCCGACTCCCCATCTCTCCTCCGACTCCCCGTCTCTCCACCGTCCTCCCCGTCTCTCCACTGTCCTCCCCGTCTCTCCTCTGACTCCCCGTCAAAATCCCTGTCCACTGTCCTCCCCTCTCTCCTCCGACTCCCCATCTCTCCACCATCCTCCCCGTCTCTCCACCGTCCTCCCCGTCTCTCCACCGGCCTCCCCGTCTCTCCACCGTCCTCCCCGTCTCTCCTCCGACTCCCCGTCTCTCCTCAGACTCCCCGTCTCTCCAACGTCCTCCCCATCTCTCCACCATCCTCCCCGTCTCTCCTCCGACTCCCCGTCTCTCCACCGTCCTCCCCACCTCTCCACCATCCTCCCCGTCTCTCCTCCGACTTCCCGTCTCTCCTCCGACTCCTCGTCTCTCCTCCGACTCCCCGTCTCTCCACTGTCCTCCCCGTCTCTCCTCTGACTCCCCGTCTTTCCACCGTCCTCCCCGTCTCTCCACCGTCCTCCCCGTTTCTCCTCTGACTCCCCGTCTCTCCTCCGACTCCTCGTCTCTCCTCTGACTCCCCGTCTCTCCTCTGACTCCCCCTAAAACCCCGTCCACCGTTCTCCTCGTCTCTCCTCCGACTCCCCGGCTCTCCTCTGACTCCCCTTCAAAAACCCCGTCCACCGTCCACTCCGTCTCTCCTCTGACTCCCCCCAAAAACCCCGTCCGCCGTCCTCCCTGTCTTTCCTCTGACTCCTCCCCAAAAACCCCCGCATGTCCACCGTCCTCCTCTCTCCTCCGACTCCCTCGCTCCTCCGACTCCCTGCCAAAACCCCGTCCACCATCCTCCCCGTCTCTCCTCCGACTCCCCGTCTCTCCCCTGACTCTCCCCCGCCAAAAACGACGACCGCCTTCCTCCTCGTCTCTCCTCCGACTCCCCGTCTCTCCTCAGACTCCCCGCCAAAACCCCGTCTGCCATCCTCCTAGTCTCTCCTCCGACTCCCCGCCAAAACCCCGCCCACCATCCTCCTCGTCTCTCCTCCGTCTCCCCGTCTCTCCTCCGACTCCCCTCAAAAACCCCGTCCACCGTCCTCCCCGTCTCTCCTCCGACTCCCCGTCTCTCCACCAACTCCCCGTCTCTCCTCTTACTCCCCTCGATCCACCGTCCTCCCCATCTCTCCTCCGACTCCCCGTCAATCCTCCGACTCAGCATCTCTCCGCCGTCCTCCCTGTCTCTCCTCGGACTCCCCACTAAAAACCCCGTCCACCTTCCTCCACGTCACTCCACCGTCCTCCCCATCTCTCCACCGTCCTCCCCGTCTCTCCACCCACCTCCCCGTCTCTCCTCCGACTCCCCGTCTCTCCACCCACTTCCCCGTCTCTCCTCAGACTCCCCGTCTCTCCACCGTCCTCCCCATCTCTCCACCATCCTCCCCGTCTCTCCTCCGACTCCCCGTCTCTCCACCGTCCCCCCCACCTCTCCACCATCCTCCCCGTCTCTCCACCGACTCCCGGTCTCTCCTCTGACTCCCCGTCTCTCCACCGTCCTCCCCGTCTCTCCTCTGACTCCCCGTCTCTCCACCGTCCTCCCCGCCTCTCCACCGTCCTCCCCGTCTCTCCTCCGACTCCCCATCTCTCCTCCGACTCCCCGTCTCTCCACCGTCCTCCCCGTCTCTCCTCCGACTCCCCGTCTCTCCACCCACTTCCCCGTCTCTCCTCAGACTCCCCGTCTCTCCACCGTCCTCCCCATCTCTCCACCATCCTCCCCGTCTCTCCTCCGACTCCCCGTCTCTCCACCGTCCCCCCCACCTCTCCACCATCCTCCCCGTCTCTCCTCCGACTCCCCGTCTCTCCTCCGACTCCCCGTCTCTCCACCGTCCTCCCCGTCTCTCCTCCGACTCCCCGTCTCTCCACCGTCCTCCCCGTCTCTCCACCCACCTCCCCGTCTCTCCTCCGACTCCCCGTCTCTCCACCCACTTCCCCGTCTCTCCTCAGACTCCCCGTCTCTCCACCGTCCTCCCCATCTCTCCACCATCCTCCCCGTCTCTCCTCCGACTCCCCGTCTCTCCACCGTCCCCCCCACCTCTCCACCATCCTCCCCGTCTCTCCACCGACTCCCGGTCTCTCCTCTGACTCCCCGTCTCTCCACCGTCCTCCCCGTCTCTCCTCTGACTCCCCGTCTCTCCACCGTCCTCCCCGTCTCTCCACCGTCCTCCTCGTCTCTCCTCCGACTCCCCATCTCTCCTCCGACTCCCCCGAAAAACCCCCACCTCCACCGTCCTCCCCGTCTCTCCTCCGACTCCCCGTCTCTCCTCCGACTCCCCGTCTCTCCACCGTCCTCCCCGTCTCTCCTCCGACTCCCCGTCTCTCCTCCGACTCCCCGTCTCTCCTCCGACTCCCCGTCTCTCCACCGTCCTCCCCGTCTCTCCTCCGACTCCCCGTCTCTCCTCCGACTCCCCGTCTCTCCTCCGACTCCCCGTCTCTCCACCGTCCTCCCCGTCTCTCCTCCGACTCCCCGTCTCTCCTCCGACTCCCTGTCTCTCCACCGTCCTCCCTGTCTCTCCACTGTCCTCCGTCTCTCCTCCGACTCCCCGTCTCTCCTCCGACTCCCCGTCTCTCCTCCGTCCTCCCCGTCTCTCCACCGTCCTCCCCGTCTCTCCACCGTCCTCCCCGTCTCTCCTCCGACTCCCCGTCTCTCCTCCGACTCCCCGTCTCTCCACCATCCTCCCCGTCTCTCCACCGTCCTCCCCGTCTCTCCTCCGACTCCCCGTCTCTCCTCCGACTCCCCGTCTCTCCACCATCCTCCCCGTCTCTCCACTGTCCTTCCCGTCTCTCCACCGGCCTCCCCGTCTCTCCTCCGATTCCCCGTCTCTCCTCCGACTCCCCGTCTCTCCTCCGACTCCCCCCTAAAACCCCGTCCACCGTTCTCCTCGTCTCTCCTCCGACACCCCGGCTCTCCTCTGACTCCCCTTCAAAAACCCCGTCCACCGTCCACTCCGTCTCTCCTCTGACTCCCCCCAAAAACCTTGTCTGCCATCCTCGTCTCTCCTCTGACTCCTCCCCAAAAACCCCCGCACGTCCACCGTCCTCATCTCTCCTCCGACTCCCTCGCTCCTCCGACTCCCTGCCAAAACCCCGTCCACCATCCTCCTCGTCTCTCCTCCGACTCCCCGTCTATCCCCTGACTGCCCCCTGCCAAAAACTCCAACCGCCGTC
Organism: Mobula hypostoma; assembly: GCF_963921235.1. Classification (NCBI taxonomy): domain Eukaryota; kingdom Metazoa; phylum Chordata; class Chondrichthyes; order Myliobatiformes; family Myliobatidae; genus Mobula; species Mobula hypostoma. Next base: position 11,839 of record NW_026948172.1, on the reverse strand, counting down.
CTCCTCGTCTCTCCTCCGACTCCCCGTCTCTCCTCAGACTCCCGGCCAAAACCCCATCGGCCGTCCTCCTCGTCTCTCCTCCGACTCCCCGCCAACACCCCGTCCACCGTCCTCCTCGTCTCTCCTCCGTCTCCCCGTCTCTCCTCCGACTCCCCTCAAAAACCCCGTCCGCCGTCCTCCCCGTCTCTCCTCCGACTCCCTGTTTCTCCACCAACTCCCCGTCTCTCCTCTTACTCCCCTCGATCCACCGTCCTCCCCATCTCTCCTCCGACTCCCCGTCTCTCCTCCGACTCACCATCTCTCCGCCGTCCTCCCTGTCTCTCCTCCGACTCCCCACCAAAAACCCCGTCCACCGTCCTCCACGTCTCTCCACCGTCCTCCCCATCTCTCCACCGTCCTCCCCGTCTCTCCTCCGACTCCCCATCTCTCCTCCGACTCCCCGTCTCTCCACCGTCCTCCCCGTCTCTCCACCGACCTCCCCGTCTCTCCACCCACTTCCCCGTCTCTCCTCAGACTCCCCGTCTCTCCACCGTCCTCCCCATCTCTCCACCATACCCCCCACCTCTCCACCATTCTCCCCGTCTCTCCACTGTCCTCCCCATCTCTCCACCCACCTCCCCGTCTCTCCTCTGACTCCCCGTCTCTCCACCGTCCTCCCCGTCTCCTCTCCGACTCCCCGTCTCTCCTCCGACTCCCCGTCTCTCCTCCGACTCCCTGTCTCTCCACCGTCCTCCCTGTCTCTCCACTGTCCTCCGTCTCTCCTCCGACTCCCCGTCTCTCCACCGTCCTCCCCGTCTCTCCACCGTCCTCCCCGTCTCTCCACCGTCCTCCCCGTCTCTCCTCCGACTCCCCGTCTCTCCTCCGACTCCCCGTCTCTCCACCGTCCTCCCCGTCTCTCCTCCGACTCCCCGTCTCTCCACCGTCCTCCCCGTCTCTCCTCCGACTCCCCGTCTCTCCACCGTCCTCCCTGTCTCTCCACCGTCCTCCCCGTCTCTCCTCCGACTCCCCGTCTCTCCACCGTCCTCCCCGTCTCTCCACCGTCCTCCCCGTCTCTCCTCCGACTCCCCGTCTCTCCACCCACTTCCCCGTCTCTCCTCAGACTCCCCGTCTCTCCACCGTCCTCCCCATCTCTCCACCATCCTCCCCATCTCTCCACCGTCCCCCCCACCTCTCCACCATCCTCCCCGTCTCTCCTCCGACTCCCCGTCTCTCCACCGTCCTCCCCGTCTCTCCTCCGACTCCCCGTCTCTCCTCCGACTCCCCGTCTCTCCACCGTCCTCCCCGTCTCTCCTCCGACTCCCCGTCTCTCCTCCGACTCCCCGTCTCTCCACCGTCCTCCCCGTCTCCTCTCCGACTCCCCGTCTCTCCTCCGACTCCCTGTCTCTCCACCGTCCTCCCTGTCTCTCCACTGTCCTCCGTCTCTCCTCCGACTCCCCGTCTCTCCTCCGACTCCCCGTCTCTCCACCGTCCTCCCCGTCTCTCCACCATCCTCCCCGTCTCTCCTCCGACTCCCCGTCTCTCCACCGTCCTCCCCGTCTCTCCTCAGACTCCCCGTCTCTCCACCGTCCTCCCCGTCTCTCCTCTGACTCCCCGTCTCTCCACCGTCCTCCCCGTCTCTCCACCGTCCTCCCCGTCTCTCCTCCGACTCCCCGTCTCTCCTCCGACTCCCCGTCTCTCCTCCGACTCCCCGTCTCTCCACCGTCCTCCCCGTCTCTCCTCCGACTCCCCGTCAAAAACCCCGTCCACCGTCCTCCTCGTCTCTCCTCCGACTCCCCGTCTCTCCTCCGACTCCCCTCAAAAACCCCGTCCGCCGTCCTCCCCGTCTCTCCTCCGACTCCCCACTAAAAACCCCGTCCACCGTCCTCCCCGTCTCTCCTCCGACTCCCCGTCTCTCCACCGACTCCCCGTCTCTCCTCTTACTCCCCTCCAAAAACCTCCACCGTCCTCCCCGTCTCTCCTCCGACTCCCCGTCTCTCCTCCGACTCCCCATCTCTCCACCGTCCTCCCCGTCTCTCCTCCGACTCCCCACCAAAAACCCCGTCCACCGTCCTCCCCGTCTCTCCACCGTCCTCCCCGTCTCTCCACCGTCCTCCCCGTCTCTCCTCCGACTCCCCGTCTCTCCTCCGACTCCCCGTCTCTCCACCGTCCTCCCCGTCTCTCCTCCGACTCCCCGTCTCTCCTCCGACTCCCCGTCTCTCCTCCGACTCCCCGTCTCTCCACCGTCCTCCCCGTCTCTCCACCGTCCTCCCCGTCTCTCCACCCACCTCCCCGTCTCTCCTCCGACTCCCCGTCTCTCCACCCACTTCCCCGTCTCTCCTCAGACTCCCCGTCTCTCCACCGTCCTCCCCATCTCTCCACCATCCTCCCCGTCTCTCCTCCGACTCCCCGTCTCTCCACCGTCCTCCCCACCTCTCCACCATCCTCCCCGTCTCTCCTCCGACTCCCCGTCTCTCCTCCGACTCCCCGTCTCTCCACCGACCTCCCCGTCTCTCCTCCGACTCCCCGTCTCTCCACCGTCCTCCCCGTCTCTCCACCCACCTCCCCGTCTCTCCTCCGACTCCCCGTCTCTCCACCCACTTCCCCGTCTCTCCTCAGACTCCCCGTCTCTCCACCGTCCTCCCCATCTCTCCACCATCCTCCCCGTCTCTCCTCCGACTCCCCGTCTCTCCACCGTCCCCCCCACCTCTCCACCATCCTCCCCGTCTCTCCACCGACTCCCGGTCTCTCCTCTGACTCCCCGTCTCTCCACCGTCCTCCCCGTCTCTCCTCTGACTCCCCGTCTCTCCACCGTCCTCCCCGTCTCTCCACCGTCCTCCCCGTCTCTCCTCCGACTCCCCATCTCTCCTCCGACTCCCCGTCTCTCCACCGTCCTCCCCGTCTCTCCTCCGACTCCCCATCTCTCCTCCGACTCCCTGTCTCTCCACCGTCCTCCCCGTCTCTCCTCCGACTCCCCGTCTCTCCTCCGACTCCCAGTCTCTCCTCCGACTCCCCGTCTCTCCACCGTCCTCCCCGTCTCTCCTCTGACTCCCCGTCTCTCCTCCGACTCCCCGTCTCTCCTCCGACTCCCCGTCTCTCCACCGTCCTCCCCGTCTCTCCTCCGACTCCCCGTCTCTCCTCCGACTCCCTGTCTCTCCACCGTCCTCCGTCTCTCCACTGTCCTCCGTCTCTCCTCCGACTCCCCGTCTCTCCTCCGACTCCCCGTCTCTCCACCGTCCTCCCCGTCTCTCCACCGACTCCCCGTCTCTCCTCCGACTCCCCGTCTCTCCACCCTCCTCCCCGTCTCTCCACCGTCCTCCCCGTCTCTCCTCCGACTCCCCGTCTCTCCTCCGACTCCCTGTCTCTCCACCGTCCTCCCTGTCTCTCCACTGTCCTCCGTCTCTCCTCCGACTCCCCGTCTCTCCTCCGACTCCCCGTCTCTCCACCGTCCTCCCCGTCTCTCCACCGTCCTCCCCGTCTCTCCTCCGACTCCCCGTCTCTCCACCGTCCTCCCCGTCTCTCCTCCGACTCCCCGTCTCTCCACCGTCCTCCCCGTCTCTCCACCATCCTCCCCGTCTCTCCTCCGACTCCCCGTCTCTCCTCCGACTCCCCGTCTCTCCTCCGACCTCCCCGTCTCTCCTCCGACTCCCCGTCTCTCCTCCGACTCCCCGTCTCTCCTCCGACTCCCCGTCTCTCCTCCGACTCCCCGTCTCTCCTCCGACTCCCCGTCTCTCCTCCGACCTCCCCGTCTCTCCACCGTCCTCCCCGTCTCTCCTCCGACTCCCCGTCTCTCCTCCGACTCCCCGTCTCTCCACCGTCCTCCCCGTCTCTCCTCCGACTCCCCGTCTCTCCTCCGACTCCCCGTCTCTCCTCCGACTCCCCGTCTCTCCACCGTCCTCCCCGTCTCTCCTCCGACTCCCCGTCTCTCCTCTGACTCCCCGTCTCTCCTCCGACTCCCCGTCTCTCCACCGTCCTCCCCGTCTCTCCTCCGACTCCCCGTCTCTCCTCCGACTCCCCGTCTCTCCACCGTCCTCCCTGTCTCTCCACTGTCCTCCGTCTCTCCTCCGACTCCCCGTCTCTCCTCCGACTCCCCGTCTCTCCACCGTCCTCCCCGTCTCTCCACCGACTCCCCGTCTCTCCTCCGACTCCCCGTCTCTCCACCGTCCTCCCCGTCTCTCCACCGTCCTCCCCGTCTCTCCTCCGACTCCCCGTCTCTCCTCCGACTCCCCGTCTCTCCACCGTCCTCCCTGTCTCTCCACTGTCCTCCGTCTCTCCTCCGACTCCCCGTCTCTCCTCCGACTCTCCGTGTCTCCTCCGTCCTCCCCGTCTCTCCACCGTCCTCCCCGTCTCTCCTCCCACTCCCCGTCTCTCCACCCTCTTCCCCGTCTCTCCTCCGACTCCCCGTCTCTCCACCGTCCTCCCCGTCTCTCCACCATCCTCCCCGTATCTCCTCCGACTCCCCATCTCTCCTCCGACTCCCCGTCTCTCCTCCGACTCCCCGTCTCTCCTCCGACTCCCCGTCTCTCCTCCGACTCCCCGTCTCTCCTCCGACTCCCCGTCTCTCCTCCGACTCCCCATCTCTCCTCCGGCTCCGTCTCTCCAGCATCCTCCCCGTCTCTCCTCCGACTCCCCGTCTCTCCACCGTCCTCCCCACCTCTCCACCATCCTCCCCGTCTCTCCTCTGACTCCCCGTCTCTCCACCGTCCTCCCCGTCTCTCCTCCGACTCCCCGTCTCTCCACCGTCCTCCCCGTCTCTCCACCGTCCTCCCCGTCTCTCCTCCGACTCCCCGTCTCTCCTCCGACTCCCCGTCTCTCCTCCGACTCCCCGTCTCTCCACCGTCCTCCCCGTCTCTCCACCGTCCTCCCCGTCTCTCCACTGTCCTCCCCGTCTCTCCTCCGACTCCCCGTCAAAATCCCTGTCCACTGTCCTCCCCTCTCTCCTCCGACTCCCCATCTCTCCACCATCCTCCCCGTCTCTCCACCATCCTCCCCGTCTCTCCACCGGCCTCCCCGTCTCTCCTCCGACTCCCCGTCTCTCCTCAGACTCCCCGTCTCTCCAACGTCCTCCCCATCTCTCCACCATCCTCCCCGTCTCTCCTCCGACTCCCCGTCTCTCCACCGTCCTCCCCACCTCTCCACCATCCTCCCCGTCTCTCCTCCGACTTCCCGTCTCTCCTCCGACTCCCCGTCTCTCCACTGTCCTCCCCGTCTCTCCTCTGACTCCCCGTCTCTCCTCCGACTCCTCGTCTCTCCTCTGACTCCCCGTCTCTCCTCCGACTCCCCCCTAAAACCCCGTCCACCGTTCTCCCTGTCTCTCCTCCGACTCACCGGCTCTCCTCTGACTCCCCTTCAAAAACCCCGTCCACCGTCCACTCCATCTCTCCTCTGACTCCCCCCAAAAACCCCGTCCGCCGTCCTCCCTGTCTTTCCTCTGACTCCTCCCCAAAAACCCCCGCACGTCCACCGTCCTCCTCGTCTCTCCTCCGACTCCCTCGCTCCTCCGACTCCCTGCCAAAACCCCGTCCACCATCCTCCCCGTCTCTCCTCCGACTCCCCGTCTATCCCCTGACTGCCCCCTGCCAAAAACTCCAACCGCCGTCCTCCTCGTCTCTCCTCCGACTCCCCGTCTCTCCTCAGACTCCCCGCCAAAACCCCATCGGCCGTCCTCCTCGTCTCTCCTCCGACTCCCCGCCAAAACCCCATCCACCGTCCTCCTCGTCTCTCCTCCATCTCCCCGTCTCTCCTCCGACTCCCCTCAAAAACCACGTCCGCCGTCCTCCCCGTCTCTCCTCCGACTCCCCGTCTCTCCACCAACTCCCCGTCTCTCCTCTTACTCCCCTCGCTCCACCGTCCTCCCCATCTCTCCTCCGACTCCCCGTCTCTCCTCCGACTCCCCATCTCTCCGCCGTCCTCCCCGTCTCTCCTCCGACTCCCCACCAAAAACCCCGTCCACCGTCCTCCCCGTCTCTCCACCGTCCTCCCCGTCTCTCCACCGTCCTCCCCGTCTCTCCTCCGACTCCCCGTCTCTCCTCCGACTCCCCGTCTCTCCACCGTCCTCCCCGTCTCTCCTCCGACTCCCCATCTCTCCTCCGACTCCCCGTCTCTGCACCGTCCTCCCTGTCTCTCCACCGTCCTCCGTCTCTCCTCCGACTCCCCGTCTCTCCTCCGACTCCCCGTCTCTCCACCGTCCTCCCCGTCTCTCCACCGTCCTCCCCGTCTCTCCACCCACCTCCCCGTCTCTCCTCCGACTCCCCGTCTCTCCACCCACTTCCCCGTCTCTCCTCAGACTCCCCGTCTCTCCACCGTCCTCCCCATCTCTCCACCATCCTCCCCGTCTCTCCTCCGACTCCCCGTCTCTCCTCCGACTCCCCGTCTCTCCACCGTCCTCCCCGTCTCTCCTCCGACTCCCCGTCTCTCCACCGTCCTCCCCGTCTCTCCACCGTCCTCCCCGTCTCTCCTCCGACTCCCCGTCTCTCCACCCACTTCCCCGTCTCTCCTCCGACTCCCCGTCTCTCCACCGTCCTCCCCATCTCTCCACCATCCTCCCCGTCTCTCCTCCGACTCCCCGTCTCTCCTCTGACTCCCCGTCTCTCCACCGTCCTCCCCGTCTCTCCTCCGACTCCCCGTCTCTCCACCGTCCTCCCCGTCTCTCCACCGTCCTCCCCGTCTCTCCTCCGACTCCCCATCTCTCCTCCGACTCCCCGTCTCTCCACCGTCCTCCCCATCTCTCCACTGTCCTCCCCGTCTCTCCTCCGACTCCCCGTCAAAATCCCTGTCCACCATCCTCCCCATCTCTCCTCCGACTCCCCATCTCTCCACCATCCTCCCCGTCTCTCCACCGTCCTCCCCGTCTCTCCACCGTCCTCCCCATCTCTCCTCCGACTCCCCATCTCTCCTCCGACTCCCTGTCTCTCCACCGTCCTCCCCGTCTCTCCTCCGACTCCCCGTCTCTCCACCGTCCTCCCCACCTCTCCACCATCCTCCCCGTCTCTCCTCCGACTCCCCGTCTCTCCTCCGACTCCCCGTCTCTCCACCGTCCTCCCCGTCTCTCCACCGTCCTCCGTCTCTCCTCCGACTCCCCGTCTCTCCACCGCCCTCCCCGTCTCTCCACCGTCCTCCCCGTCTCTCCACCCACCTCCCTGTCTCTCCTCCGACTCCCCGTCTCTCCACCCACTTCCCCGTCTCTCCTCCGACTCCCCGTCTCTCCACCCACCTCCCCGTCTCTCCTCCGACTCCCCGTCTCTCCACCGTCCTCCCCGTCTCTCCACCATCCTCCCCGTCTCTCCTCCGACTCCCCGTCTCTCCTCTGACTCCCCGTCTCTCCACCGTCCTCCCCGTCTCTCCTCTGACTCCCCGTCTCTCCACCGTCCTCCCCGTCTCTCCACCCACCTCCCCGTCTCTCCTCCGACTCCCCGTCTCTCCACCGTCCTCCCCATCTCTCCACCATCCTCCCCGTCTCTCCTCCGACTCCCCGTCTCTCCACCGTCCCCCCCACCTCTCCACCATCCTCCCCGTCTCTCCACCGACTCCCGGTCTCTCCTCTGACTCCCCGTCTCTCCACCGTCCTCCCCGTCTCTCCTCTGACTCCCCGTCTCTCCACCGTCCTCCCCGCCTCTCCAACGTCCTCCCTGTCTCTCCTCCGACTCCCCATCTCTCCTCCGACTCCCCGTCTCTCCACCGTCCTCCCCGTCTCTCCACCGTCCTCCCCATCTCTCCTCCGACTCCCCATCTCTCCTCCGACTCCCTGTCTCTCCACCGTCCTCCCCGTCTCTCCACTGTCCTCCCCGTCTCTCCTCTGACTCCCCGTCAAAATCCCTGTCCACTGTCCTCCCCTCTCTCCTCCGACTCCCCATCTCTCCACCATCCTCCCCGTCTCTCCACCGTCCTCCCCGTCTCTCCACCGTCCTCCCCGTCTCTCCACCGTCCTCCCCGTCTCTCCTCCGACTCCCCGTCTCTCCTCCGACTCCCCGTCTCTCCACCATCCTCCCCGTCTCTCCTCCGACTCCCCGTCTCTCCACCGTCCCCCCCACCTCTCCACCATCCTCCCCGTCTCTCCACCGACTCCCCGTCTCTCCTCTGACTCCCCGTCTCTCCACCGTCCTCCCCGTCTCTCCACCGTCCTCCCCGTCTCTCCTCCGACTCCCCATCTCTCCTCCGACTCCCTGTCTCTCCACCGTCCTCCCCGTCTCTCCACTGTCCTCCCCGTCTCTCCTCTGACTCCCCGTCAAAATCCCTGTCCACTGTCCTCCCCTCTCTCCTCCGACTCCCCATCTCTCCACCATCCTCCCCGTCTCTCCACCGTCCTCCCCGTCTCTCCTCCGACTCCCCGTCTCTCCACCGTCCTCCCCGTCTCTCCACCGTCCTCCCCGTCTCTCCTCCGACTCCCCGTCTCTCCTCAGACTCCCCGTCTCTCCACCGTCCTCCCCATCTCTCCACCATCCTCCCCGTCTCTCCTCCGACTCCCCGTCTCTCCACCGTCCTCCCCATCTCTCCACCATCCTCCCCGTCTCTCCTCCGACTCCCCGTCTCTCCTCCGACTCCTCGTCTCTCCTCCGACTCCCCGTCTCTCCACTGTCCTCCCCGTCTCTCCTCTGACTCCCCGTCTTTCCACCGTCCTCCCCGTCTCTCCACCGTCCTCCCCGTTTCTCCTCTGACTCCCCGTCTCTCCTCCGACTCCCCGTCTCTCCTCTGACTCCCCGTCTCTCCACCATCCTCCCCGTCTCTCCACCGTCCTCCCCGTCTCTCCACCGTCCTCCCCATCTCTCCTCCGACTCCCCATCTCTCCTCCGACTCCCTGTCTCTCCACCGTCCTCCCCGTCTCTCCACTGTCCTCCCCGTCTCTCCTCTGACTCCCCGTCAAAATCCCTGTCCACTGTCCTCCCCTCTCTCCTCCGACTCCCCATCTCTCCACCATCCTCCCCGTCTCTCCACCGTCCCCCCATCTCTCCTCCGACTCCCCATCTCTCCTCCCCCCGTCTCTCCACCGTCCTCCCCGTCTCTCCTCCGACTCCCCGTCTCTCCACAGTCCCCCCCACCTCTCCACCATCCTCCCCGTCTCTCCTCCATCCTCACCGTCTCTCCACCCACCTCCCCGTCTCTCCTCCGACTCCCCGTCTCTCCACCCACTTCCCCGTCTCTCCTCAGACTCCCCGTCTCTCCACCGTCCTCCCCATCTCTCCACCATCCACCCCGTCTCTCCTCCGACTCCCCGTCTCTCCACTTACTCCCCGTCTCTCCACCGTCCTCCCCGTCTCTCCTCTGACTCCCCGTCTCTCCAGCGTCCTCCCCGTCTCTCCGACGTCCTGCCTGTCTCTCCACCGTCCTCCCCATCTCTCCTCCGACTCCCCATCTCTCCTCCGTCTCCCTGTCTCTCCACCGTCCTCCCCATCTCTCCACTGTCCTCCCCGTCTCTCCTCTGACTCCCCGTCAAAATCCCTGTCCACTGTCCTCCCCTCTCTCCTCCGACTCCCCATCTCTCCACCATCCTCCCCGTCTCTCCACCGTCCTCCCCGTCTCTCCACCGGCCTCCCCGTCTCTCCTCCGACTCCCCGTCTCTCCTCAGACTCCCCGGCTCTCCAACGTCCTCCCCATCTCTCCACCATCCTCCCCGTCTCTCCTCCGACTCCCCGTCTCTCCACCGTCCTCCCCACCTCTCCACCATCCTCCCCGTCTCTCCTCCGACTTCCCGTCTCTCCTCCGACTCCCCGTCTCTCCTCTGACTCCCCGTCTCTCCTCCGACTCCTCGTCTCTCCTCTGACTCCCCGTCTCTCCTCTGACTCCCCCCTAAAACCCCGTCCACCGTTCTCCTCGTCTCTCCTCCGACTCCCCGTCTCTCCTCTGACTCCTCTTCAAAAACCCCGTCCACCGTCCAACCTGTCTCTCCTCTGACTCCCCCCAAAAACCCCGTCCGCCGTCCTCCCTGTCTTTCCTCTGACTCCTCCCCAAAAACCCCCGCACGTCCACCGTCCTCCTCGTCTCTCCTCCGACTCCCTCTCCTCCGACTCCCTGCCAAAACCCCGTCCACCATCCTCCCCGTCTCTCCTCCGACTCCCTGTCTCTCCCCTGACTCTCCCCCGCCAAAAACTCCGACCGCCTTCCTCCTCGTCTCTCCTCCGACTCCCCGTCTCTCCTCAGACTCCCGGCCAAAACCCCATCGGCCGTCCTCCTCGTCTTTCCTCCGACTCCCCGCCAACACCCCGTCCACCGCCCTCCTCATCTCACCTCCGTCTCCCCGTCTGTCATCCGACTCCCCTCAAAAACCCCGTCCACCGTCCTCCCCGTCTCTCCTCCGACTCCCCGTCTCTCCTCCGACTCCCCGTCTCTCCTCCGACTCCCCGTCTCTCCTCCGACTCCCCACCAAAAACCCCGTCCAACGTTCTCCCCGTCTCTCCTCCAACTCACCGTCTCTCCTATGACTCCTCTTCAAAAACCCCGTCCACCGTCCAACCTGTCTCTCCTCTGACTCCTCCCAAAAACCCCGTCCGCCGTCCTCCCCGTCTTTCCTCTGACTCCTCCCCAAAAACCCCCGCACGTCCACCGTCCTCCTCGTCTCTCCTCCGACTCCCTGCCAAAACCCCGTCCAGCATCCTCCTCGTCTCTCCTCCGACTCCCCGTCTCTCCCCTGACTCTCCCCCGCCAAAAACTCCAACCGCCTTCCTCCTCGTCTCTCCTCCGACTCCCCGTCTCTCCTCAGACTCCCCGCCAAAACCCCATCGGCCGTCCTCCTCGTCTCTCCTCCGACTCCCCGCCAAAACCCCGTCCACCGTCCTCCTCGTCTCTCCTCCGACTCCCCGTCTCTCCTCCGACTCCCCTCAAAAACCACGTCCGCCGTCCTCCCCGTCTCTCCTCCGACTCCCCGTCTCTCCACCAACTCCCCGTCTCTCCTCTTACTCCCCTCGCTCCACCGTCCTCCCCATCTCTCCTCCGACTCCCCGTCAATCCTCCGACTCACCATCTCTCCGCCGTCCTCCCTGTCTCTCCTCGGACTCCCCACTAAAAACCCCGTCCACCTTCCTCCACGTCACTCCACCGTCCTCCCCATCTCTCCACCGTCCTCCCCGTCTCTCCACCCACCTCCCCGTCTCTCCTCCGACTCCCCGTCTCTCCACCCACTTCCCCGTCTCTCCTCAGACTCCCCGTCTCTCCACCGTCCTCCCCATCTCTCCACCATCCTCCCCGTCTCTCCTCCGACTCCCCGTCTCTCCACCGTCCCCCCCACCTCTCCACCATCCTCCCCGTCTCTCCACCGACTCCCGGTCTCTCCTCTGACTCCCCGTCTCTCCACCGTCCTCCCCGTCTCTCCTCTGACTCCCCGTCTCTCCACCGTCCTCCCCGTCTCTCCAACGTCCTCCCTGCCTCTCCTCCGACTCCCCATCTCTCCTCCGACTCCCCGTCTCTCCACCGTCCTCCCCGTCTCTCCACCGTCCTCCCCATCTCTCCTCCGACTCCCCATCTCTCCTCCGACTCCCTGTCTCTCCACCGTCCTCCCCGTCTCTCCACTGTCCTCCCCGTCTCTCCTCCGACTCCCCGTCAAAATCCCTGTCCACTGTCCTCCCCTCTCTCCTCCGACTCCCCATCTCTCCACCATCCTCCCCGTCTCTCCACCGTCCTCCCCGTCTCTCCTCCGACTCCCCGTCTCTCCTCCCTGTCTCTCCATCATCCTCCCCGTCTCTCCTCCGACTCCCCGTCTCTCCACAGTCCCCCCCACCTCTCCACCATCCTCCCCGTCTCTCCTCCGTCCTCACCGTCTCTCCACCCACCTCCCCGTCTCTCCTCCGACTCCCCGTCTCTCCACCCACTTCCCCGTCTCTCCTCAGACTCCCCGTCTCTCCACCGTCCTCCCCATCTCTCCACCATCCACCCC